>NW_008341333.1:870303-908235 GCF_000622305.1 Nannospalax galili | reverse complement strand
TTTTTTTTTTTTTTTTTTTTTTTTTTTTTTTTTTTGCTTAATATTCTCTCAAATAAGGTACTCAAATTGTAGGCTCCTCTTGGGGAAATTAAGCACAGCACTGGTCACTGTGAGGAAGAAATATTTATTTGCCCAGCACTTCTGAGACGCTCAAAATTCTTCCTACGGCTCTGAGTCTCCATCTCCCAAACACTTCTACTAAGGGTGAGCCACCTGCCTGAGGCAGTGTTAACGCCACCCTGCAAGGGCCCGGGAGCTCTGAAGGAGGAAAGGGAAGCTGAGCTTCCCTACCCTTCCGTGTCCTCGGCTGTTTCTCTGACCTCTCCAACCCTTGTCCCTGTTGTTGAACCTCGTGTGCACTCCTGACTCAGTGCTGCCCTGCAGACTATACAAACATCTGAAGAACACGGACCATCTTCCTGCAGGAAAAGGGATGCTTTATAGTGCTGGATTTGGAAGCTTTACAAGCATATCGGAGACATTGCCTAGACTCAAAATACTGTTTACATTTCTGTTTTTGCGGTTCTCTCACTTAGAGCCTCTGGCGCCCTTGCAAGTTCATTACATGAAGCCAAAAGCCATAAATATGTACATCATAGTCCCAATGTATTAGTACCAAAAACAACAACAAAAAAGGTTTTAAAAAAATCACTTCGTTTGCATTTACAGGACTAAAAACTATGCAACAGATAAATTACAGATGTACATCTCAGCAGCACTGGGGAGCTTACATTTCTAAAAACACTACCATTTAAAATGCCGAGCCCATTGTGGAAAATTACTAACCCCCCAAAACTTAAAGTTCACCTGTCATTCCCAACTTTTCCCTTTAGCCTCTCCCCGGTCAAAAAAATTTTTTAAAAAGAAAAGAAAAAAAAATTATAAGACGGAAGAGGGGAGCGAGTAAAGGCTGTCTGTGAGGCTACACACTCAAAGCAAACCCAGCCTGCGGATTTCTGTTATTAATGACTAGCTCTTTAAGGCAGAGAAGAAACATTCTGTGGATCCGGTGCTGTTGGCTCATCTCACGTGGTTTCAGTGGCCGAGGATGAGGTACTTTTCTTCCTGAAGCGGGATCGAAGGATTCTAGGCGGTGCCTGGTAGAGAAGACAGAAAAGTCATTGTCTATGTCACATGAGGGTAGACTCTTGGGGGACAGCACCTGGGAAAGGCTATTGAGACATCAGCTCCTGGCCAGCTGCCCTCACTGGACAGAGCTGGGGTCTCCATCTGTGTCCCCACAGCAGGAATCAGACACTAGAGTCACAGCCTTGCACCACATGAGGCTGAGCCCCTTGAGAAAGCCCACACCTCTCTTGGCTGTTTTGCATCTCCTGAGTCCCAAGGAAACACCTCCAGCTCTTTGCTTGTTTCTGTATTTCCACTGGGAACTGGACTCAAGTTTCCTGGTGTGTGCTTCAACTTTTCACGATGTCAAAGGTTTTACTACCCAGTAAGCCACTCTACAAAGCGCCCCCCCCCCCGCGCGCCTCTTTAAATGACTGAAGGGACTCTTCCTCTCATGGGAGGCACGAACCACAGGAGGAGGCGTTATGATTGAAGTGAAAGAAAAGAGAAGGCTGTCTAGCACAGCACTGGAGGGAGTTCACACTGCTGCTCTCAATCCACCGTCACCTTGCCCCTGACCCCAGGCTTCTCTGTGGGGAGAGAACTTTGTCCATGCTGTCCTTTTATACTGCTGTCCCTTCTGACTGGAAGCCCTTTCCTCCCTCCTCTGACCTGCACATTTCTAATCCTCCTGAACACCAACTAAAAAGTCAGTTAATCCTGGGATTTCCTGAGACGTGCTTACCACTGTCCAGCCACACACAGCCAGACTTCATTACCTTATAGTAGTTTGGGTATTGTTTATTTGAGACAGGGTCTCTGTCTTTTCTTTTCTTTTTTGAGATTGTGAGGAGGTTTTATTTATTTGCATAATCTTTGCATTTTTTTAATCGAATTTTTGTGTATTTCATACAGAAAATCATCTTTGTACTCTCTTCCCCTTTGGCACCCTCCCATAGCCCCCCCCCCCACTGGAGTTCATACATTCTGTCATTTGTGTTAAGGCCTATTATGTCAAGTTAGTGTCCCCAGATGTCCCTCAGTGCAAGCTCATCCACTGGGATCTAGTCAGCCTGTCTAGAGTCCCTCCCTTTAGGAAGATCAGTTCATTTTCCCCCAGCTCAGTCTGGTTTCAGACTTGTGGTAATCCTCCTTCCTCAGCCTCCTGAGGGCAGTGCCGAGATTACAGATGTGTTCCAAGCCTGGCTGAATGATTCCTGTCCCCCATACTGGACCAGTGAACCTAGAGCTTACACATGGTAGGCAAGCACTCTACTCATGAATTCTACACCTCCAGCCCTTTTTCCTCACAGTTTTGTACATGCCCCATAGCAGAGGACTTTGCACCCTGGCCCTGGTTGTGGGTATCTCCCTTCACTGCCCATGAGACTCTGAGCTTCCTGAGGGCAGGCCCATGGCCCTTTTACCACCATCTAGTGACTGAATGGGCTTGTGGAAGGCAGCCACCTAGAAGGGAAGTGAACAGAGCAGAGAATAGGCAGATTCCTCAGGGTGTGGCTTCATAAGAAAAGTTTGCCATCCACCTTTGGATGGAGACTGGAGCAGCAGCAGAACTTTCCTTTTTAGGCAACTGTCTTTTGACCATTACAGTAAACAGTGAAGCAATTTGTGCAGCTTAAACAAAACCACACCTAGGTGTGGTGGTGTATTCCTGTGGTCCCAGAACTTGGGAAGTAAATGTAAGAGGATCAGGAGTTCAAAGCTAACCTTCATTACATAGGGAGTTCGAGGCCAGCCTGGGCTACAAAATGAGATCCTGTCTCAAAAATAAAACAAAAAGTGGAAAGAGTATAATATTTTGGACCCTGGAATATTTAGGATTAACTCCTCTGCCTATCATGAGGTTTCCCAGGCCCTACTGCCCAGACAGGACTCATCTAGAAACCAGAACTGATCCACAATGGCCTGCTGGGGCTATAGCTCAGTGGTAGAACATTTGTCTAGCATATGTATAAATCTCTGGGTTTGACCCAGCACTGAGAGAAAGGGGGTGGAGAGAATATGGAACGATCCACCTTAGAAAGAAATGTGAAGCCCTCCTGCATGCTGAGGTGGTCTTAGCTTCTTTCTTGATGTGAACAAGAATGCTAGGCCGCCATGCTTATGTGGGGGAATGTTTCTGAGCATCTCATTGATCCTTATGGGGGCCTCTTAACTGTATGACAGGGGACTCCCAACTTTCCCCAAATGAACCCTCAGGTCAGCGGGCCCAGCAGGTAGTGAAGAGGAGAGGAACATGGGGAGTCTCTGGGATCCCCAATTTGCTGGTCTTGCCCTGGGCCTCTGACTAGTGACTCTTCACCTGTGTCACAGAACATAGCACATGAGCTCTATGCATGGCCTTCCTGCTGCCAAAATGTCTAGACCTACAACTGGCTATAATTTCAAATATCTTGGGTTTTGTTGTTGTTGTTTTTTGGTGACTTTAAAGAGCTGTGGGGCCATCAAGATGGCTCTGCTGATAAGGGTTTTACTGCCAAGCATGATGAACTTAGTTCAATCCCCAGAACCCACAAGGTGGAAGGAAAGAACTATCTCCACAAATATATAAATATATATGTAAAATATATATATTTAAATATATATAAATATATACATAAATGTATATATATATATATATAAATACAAAGTGTAAGAGCTGTTTCCCTTTAATAACACCTTATGAACAGCTGCTGTATACTAGGTACAAGTCTATGTCTAGCAGATAAAGTAATGAATAAGCTTTATTTATAAATTTTGTCAAATAACATTAGGGGTTTTGAGTCCTTCAGAACATTTATTTGTATTCTTTACCTGTGTATCACTTTGGGTTAGTAGTTGTTATTTGGAAAAAATAAAAAAACCTGGCTGCGTTACCACCTCTCCTATTTCTAAATATTTCTTAATAGGCTCTCTCTCTCTCTCTCTGTCTCTCTGTCTCTGTCTCTCTCTCTCTCTCTACACACACACACACACACACACACACACACACACACACACACACACACACACACCTTGGCAGATAGCTGGAGGCTGCCTGGTGACCTGTCTCGCCTGTTTGGTGGAGTGAGATCCCCTTTTCACCTGAGAACTCAGGAAATGGCATTGCAAGAGATGCCATTCCCTGGACCAGCAGATCTCTAGGGCAAAGCCTCTGGCAAACTCATGCTCCAACCCACAGCCCCAGATACCATGTACCTCCAGGGGCAATTCCGTCCTTCTCGGTGCCTTATACTTGTACATGAAATCCAGCAGGTCTTCCTCCTCCTCGTCAGAAAATGCCAGTGGGTTTTGGACCTGGTGGGGCTCCCATGACTTCACACCACCCTCATTCACATCTCCCTCAACCACTTAATGTCCAATTACAATCTATACAGAGGAGACAAAGTACAGCGAGGAGGATTCAGTGTGGAAAGGAGCAAGGAAGGGCAGGAAGATCAAGGTTAGGCACACAGCACGACAAGCCTGTTACGGATAGCTGAGGTCCCAGGTCTGAAAAAGCTCCACTGTCTCTGGGGCTCCCTGCAGGGGCCTGGGAAGGTGAGAGTGTAATTGGAAGACTCCCCAGGAGTGTGCACAGAAACAACCATGGTGTCAGAAGCTACTGAACAGCTCCCAGGAGGACAAGAGAAGTCACCTTAACTGAGACATTCCAAACCCTGCATCTTAGATGTCTGACTCAATGCAAGAATGCTCAGGAAAGAATCTCCCCTATGATGTCAAGGGGAGATGTTTAGTTTTCTATATTGTATACACAGGCAATGTTGATAGTGCATTATCCTTAGGTAGGCAGCTTCAGGCATTCTGTAAGAGATGGGATAAGAAACCTTAAGGGATAACCTTAAGCTAAGCTTTGCAAAATGTTTATTTCACAAGACCCAGTGCTGGCAAAGCAGAAGGCCCTCATTTAGAAGCAAAATCTGAATGTAGCCCCACCCCACCCCCACATGATAGCAAAATTCCTATTTCAGCCTACCCTGAATAAATTCATAGGCAGAGGTCCAGAATTAGTTTGTCCAATTGAATGCAGCCTATTTCATGTTATGGGCCAGGAAGCCCTATTTTAGTTGGATGTAAACCACTCTTTTCCCTATACCCAGTTTATCTGACATTCACAGACATCTTTTTTTTTTTTTTTTTTTTTTTTTTTTTTGAGACAGGGTCTACAGACCAGGCTGTAGACCAGGCTGGCTTCGAACTCACAGAGATCCGCCTGTCTCTGCCTTCCAAGTGCTGGGATTAAAGGCGTGCATCACCACACCTGGCCCAACACATCTTTCCATACTTCTAATGTTTGTCTTCGCTTAGAATCACAGAGGTAGAGCTAGAGGACCCCAGCTCATCTGGTCTCAGTATCCTAGGTCTTCAGACAGAAATCCACGCTCTTTCTGGGATGCCTTGTTACTGTTCCTAAAATCACATTCAGTCATGTGGAACTGGCTCTCTCCATCAGTAGAGCTCTGCTGGTTAACAGAATCCTATGTGGAACAGACTAGCGACATTTCCCTAATGCTGAGCCTTTCCAGCTTCTGCTGCCATCCTCCTCAGAAGCCAGCAGGGGGCAGCACGAGAACACAGCTGCTTTAACCAGGTCTGCAGAGCCGAAATGTGGGCGGAGAGTGAGCTGAGACGCTCTCGCCTTAGTCAGAGCCTGACATCATAAATCTGCCTTGGATTTTTTTTTTTTTTTTTTTTTTTTCTCCTCTCTCACTTTGTGCTTCCCTCAGCTTGTTTACTCCGAGTTTAAGTTGATCTCTGGTCCTTTTCCCCTGCCCCGGCTCGCGGTAACCACACACGGCTTCCCTGAATACTCTGGCCCTCCAGAGCCTCCCCACCTTGAGACCCCCCCAAACAGTGCTTAGAGTCGTCCCCCTGAAGCTCCTGTTATATGCCCTGATTTCATGTCAGTTTCATTGTTTCTGCCCAACAGAAAGCGCCTGAGTTTGTGGGGTTGTGTCTCAGCAACCTCTGACACCCTCTGAACATGAGGCAGGCCTGCGCACCCAGCTGCTACTTGTGTCTTGGCTAAGCTAAGTGGAAACCTGGTGTCACCTTAGAGAACCCAGCTCTGCCCCAGGTTTGAGCTTGACACCTGCTAACCAGGATATTCCTCTGAACACACATAGAGGAAGCATAAGAGACAGGCTTGCCCAGGACCCAAGGCTCCTCTTAGACCAGGGAGAAAGCTGAAGCCTCCGGGGCAGCTCCACCCGGCTTGGCATCCTAGGGGTGGGGATGGATACTGGCTGAATTTGGGACTCTGCACATGCATGCTGTTCCCTTTGAACCCTGTTTCCAGGGCTTTTCCCATACTGATTGCCATGGGTATCGGAAGGTAGCTCAGAGAAACAGCAGGATCCACAGGCATCTCATTACCCAGTTCATTCACCATGCCAGGATGTGCTGAGGCTGAACAATGAAATCACACATCATTATCATCATCATCATCACCATCATCAAAAAACACATCATATGCGGGGCATAGTGGTGCATGCCTGCAATCCTAGCACTTGGGAAGACAAGACAAGAAACTTGCCACCAGATAGCTTAGGCTATATAGTGAGTTCCAGGCCAGAACTGGGGACTCTGTCTCAAAAGAGCAAACAAAACAAAACAAGACAAAAATAACCACCTTGGGACTGAAACTGACATGGTGGCTTTGGGCATGTCCTCCACTGCAACTGTGAATAAAGGCTATAAGGTTGAAACAAAGTGATCCTATGACCCCCTAAGAGTTGAGGTCATTCCAGAAACACAGGCAGGAGTAGAAACCAGAGCTCAGATGGGCAGATGCTGGGAGCAAGGGAGGCCAGTGTGAGCAGCTGGGGCAGAAGTGGCTTTGGAATGAAAGCTATGGAAACCCATGTAGGGCTCTGCATACATCAGGCAAATGCTGTACCACTGAGCTGCATCCCTAGTCCCTTATTTATATATTCTGTCTTACTCTCAGGACCATGAGAATATATGCTCTGGACGAGCCAGGCTTCTGAGCCCCAGAGCACTGTGGATCCTGAATGGCTTCCCTATTTTCCTCTCTGGTGGTTGTGAGGAAGCTGTCTTTGACACTTGGGACCTGGTGGTCTATAGTTAACATTTTCTCCTGATTGCTGATCCCATCTTCCTTGCCTACTCCCTCTCCTCAGTCCTCATTTTTCTGATTCACCATTTCATATATATATATCCTTTTTGAAACAGGCAGGAGAATAACCAGATAGGCCATATGGAACATAGCTCCACTGACGGTGGCACCAATTTGAGGATCAGGACAAGTTGTCTGAGGAGTGTGCCTCTTCTCTGCTCTTGTCTTCATAGATCTGCATAGACCCATGACCCAATAGATCCTCAGTCCAGACAATGGACCATGCCACAGTACCCTGATGGCCCCAGAGATGACTTGTATGGGTACAGGATCTCCCATAGGAAGTCATGCCACATTCTTGACAACCCTTGAGCGATGGCAGCCCAGGCCTCAAGCCCACACAGCTGCCACCAAGGGGCCAAAGTTGGTGACATCTACTTAAGGACAGGGCTCCCTGTTATATTCCATAGAGGGGATGGGTGTGTGTTAGTCACAGGCCAGCACTATGCAGCAGGAGGTCTTTGGTTCCACCTTCTCACTGGGGGAGAGTGGGGAGAAGATGGAGAGTCTAAACCCTTTAAAGGCCTGAACAGATCTACCAGCTCCAAGTCCTGAGCCACACCCATCCACCGTGCAACACAACACTCTCAGGTTAGCATACATCCCACACGGCACACATTAGTGATTAATGGAAGGCAGCAAAAGTACCCAAAGAGCATGCCAGTTTGGAACACTTACATCCGGGTCCCCAGCAGTCACCAAAGAGAAAGGAAAGAATACTCTGTTAGAGAGGGCCTTTGGGGATGAAACTCACATATACTTAAATTTATGCCCCACATACTTCTTTTCAAAAGGGTACAACACACCTCCCTGAGTAATGATGGACAGTGATCCTGAGTTCAGTTCTCTCGTCCCTCAGGAAGACAGAAAAGAGGGGAGAAAGTGTGGTGGATAGAGAGAGGTAAGAATAGAAGCACCTAGAAAGAGGGACAGAAGCATGCAGGAAACAGCAGGGAATCGACTAACTGGCAGATGGCAGTATCCGGCAGATAGCAGAACTAGCAGTATCTGAGAAGCATAGTTTAGGATGGGCTCTGTCCAACATCTGCTGCTTCAGGGCCTCTGAGCCCTAATGTCATGCTGTCACTGCCCTACGAGGCCACTATCAGCCTCTGAGATGTCCACCTTTCTTTTCCCTACCCCTGTCCTGAATTAAGTCCTGGATTTACAAGGTCTGAGGGACTACAAGTCTCCAAGAATGCTTTGAACCTTCTCAGGTTCTGGACTGAGCAGTGTTCCATGTGATGTCATTTCAGGTCATTTCAGAGGACCAGAAGGAAAGCATCCAAGACCCCCTAGAATTCTACCTCGTGGTGCTGCTTCTTGGGAGTCAGTCTCTAGCCAGAGGCACAAGACTTACACCAATACGTTCTGCCAGCACATCACTGTCCAATGCCCTTAACTCACAGAGAGCTGGAGGGACCACAGAAGCATCCAGGTCATGCCTCCCTACTTTACAGAGGGAGACTGAGGTCCAGAGAGTGGAGAGACATCCCTAAAGACAGAGGACTGGAGGAATCATGGGATGGCTCTTTGTAATCAGCTCTGGGGAGCAGGGAGAGAATTCTAGAGCACTGGATGTCCACAGGACCTTTGTAGGGCCTGGGGAAGGCCGTTAGGGCTAAGGCTTCCCGGTCAGGACTCCAAGCACAGACATCTCAACTGGATGCTTCCAGTTATTTGCTACTGGCTGATTCACTCTCGGCAACTCCCATTTACCCTAGGACCAGGAACTGCTCCGGTATACAAGCTGCTTGTTGCAGTGGCTCACAGAATTTGCAAATTCCTATCAATCAGCTGCAGTTATAGTTAACTGTCTGGTATGCAGCCTTTGACTATGAAACCACTGGCATTCCCATAGGTGAAGGCTTCCTAGAGCCAGGAGGAACAGTGGAGCAGAAAAGAGGGAGCATTAACCTTCCTGGCCCCAGGTGACACTATCCCAGCTCATGATATACAGATTCAATATGTTAAAGGGTGGGCAGAAATGACCATGGTCATCTAGGGACGCTAGAAGCCTGAGGCTGTTTCCTATGAACTAGCAAGTTTATACCCCTGTGCCAGTATCTAGCAATGAAATCCCCCAAACTTCCAACATGGACTAGGAGGGTAGAATGCTACTCAGCACACCTGTCTGTCACTCACCATGACCTCCAAAGCCCCAGAACTTCTTCAGCTCTTAAAACACTTAGCTCTCAGACACCTTAAAGATGAAGACATAGAGGAAAGGCAGGGTGCTTCATCTAACATAGCTTCATGTTCGTTTGCAGCCACCGGAGTGGGAGGGATATGCTAAGCCTCTGTGGACTCAGGGCTAGCATCACAGGCAATAATGGGCACTGCTGCACCTGCCTTTCTCTCTTCCTGACACCAGCCAATAGGCTGGGGTGGCCCCTCTTGCCTTCAGACTCAGAGGAGTTCCTCTAGTGGGGAGCAGAGGGTCAAAGGCACTGGGTTAGTACAATGCCTAGGAAAACAGCAACAGCAGCTCATAAGAGGGCAGCATGGCCAGCAACAACTCCACCAGCTGTCACTCACACAGGCAAGCAGCAGCAGCAGTCCCTGCCTCGAACTGGGAGACCCCTAGTCCTGAGTTCTCCTGGTTATGCCAGGCTATAAAAATAGCAGTCACAGGCTGGAGAGATGGCTCCGCAGGTAAAGACATTTGCCATCAAGCCCGATGACCTGAATTCAATCCTCATGATTTATACAATGGAAGGAGAGAAGCCAGCTTCCCCAAGTTATTCTCTGACCGCCTCCCGTGTGCTATGGCCCACATGTCCATATTCCTCTTCACACACACAAATTAATAACTAAAAATATAATAAAAAATAAAAAATTAGTAGTCATCCTTCAAGAAGTCTTTTCACAGTCATTTTCACAATAGTGCAGGAAGGAAAGCAGGGCCTTTATCTCCATTTTAAGATGAGGAAACAGGCTCAGAGCAGTTAAGTGATTCACACAAAGTTGCACAGCTAGTAAGTGGCAAACCAGGGCTCCCTTGGCTGGGCCAGAACCTCCTGAAAATTCAGGGCTTCCTTACCAGAGGGTCTTGCAAGTCCCTGTGTCCTCAGGACTCACTACACAGGCATGTACAGCTGTGTTATGGCTGAAAGATACCCACACACATCCTTTGAATCTCCTTTCAGGAGGTGGAGATGATTCTCCTCTCCTTGAATGTGGGCTGAGCTCAGTGACTTGCTCCCCTCAAACAGGCAGCATGACTCCAAAGGTATAGCTTCTTGTCCGCCCCTCTGTCTTTGACCATCCACTGTGGCCCAAGCCACCTGTCATGTCTAGGGATTCCCAGGCAGCCTGAGACAGATACAGGTGGTAAGGAACTGAGGTCAGTAGCCCTGGAGCCGTCTTGGAGTGGATCTGCTGGGCTCAGTCAAACTGAGAGGTCTGGCCACTCCTAGCACTCAGAAATATAAGGCAGAGTATTTGCTGTTGCTAAGGATCCTGTCCCCACCTCTGGACCATGCAGAAAGGGAGCCCCAAGGTCAGGGTCTAGCTCCTGGTTAGCACTTCTTCCTGAGGCGAGGCAAGTCCAGCAGGGTGCAGGCAGGCTAAGTGCTACTCACCTTTCCGGGTGCGGCAGGTGGAGCAGCAGGTACACACTGTGGGAATGGGGTGGGGGGACTATCAGAGACAGCCCTCACCCAACAGAAACCAGGCCAGGCAAACAGGGAGGTCCCTGTGTAGGATGTGTAGGAATTCCCAGTGTGGGAACCCTAGGAGGAGGGTGATCAGCTCAGATTCGGCTGATCCACAAAGGCCAGGCCATGCATTCTGCAGTTCTTGGAGCTAGGGTGAAAGTTTCCTCTGGGAAATAACTATCTCCACCCCTGAACCTCTCCATCTAAACCTCCTCAGACTCATTTCTCAACCCCAATGTACTAGTGTCTAGGCATTTAGCAGAAGGCCTAGTTGACTACTGCCTTGAATATTCTATTAATCTTGATGCCCACCTGGGCCTTGGCACATAGTAGGTGCTCAATAAGTCCATGCTGACCAAGTGACTCCAAATCTGTAGAAGGCCAGCATTGTTTCAACTCCCTGTGTACCCTTCCTTCCTGTGGCTAATGCCAGCCATTCAGTGTGGTTTCCCCCCTCAGTTCACTCTGCAAGGAGGGCAATGCTAGTACGTACCTGCCCTGACCCTTTAAACAAGAAGGCAAACTCCAGACAGGTGAGGCCAGCTCTGGTGCATGACTCAGCCCCACCTTGGGCATTGAAAGTGGCTCAAGGAACTACACTACTCCATCTCTAGCACTCAGATGCTGTATCCTCCTCATGCCACATCCGTGGGCCTCTGTGTGCCAGACATGTGGCAGGCAAATGGAGGTCAGTTGGAGAGGGAGGCACAGAACCAGGGTCTGCATGCCAGGAGCTTGTAGGCAAAGAAACTGGGCTGGCACAACTTGTGTGTCTCCTTCCTCCTTTCTTTTCATTCCTTGAGATGCAGAGGGCTGAACAGACCTTCCTCCTTGGTGCTCAGCAAGCATCTTCCCTGCTTCTTGGGATCCACTGCATTGCTTTATTCAATGCCTCACTCCTTCTCCTTCGGGGAGCAGCAATTGCAATATCAGAATGTACCCTTTTGTTTAAATGTGCACTTACAAACCATATGTGCAAATGCAAAGGCCAGAGGCTGATGTCAATGTCTTCTCCGATCAGTACTCATGTTATTAATTTTTTTGAGACAGGGTCTCCCTGTAGCCTCAGTTGGCCTGGGACTCACTATATAGACCATGATGGCCTTGATCTCACAGAGTTCTGCCTGTCTCTGCCTCCCGAGTGCTGAGATTAGAAGTGCATGCTGCCATGCCTGGCCCTCCACATTATTTTTTGAGGCAGGATCTCTCACTAAACCTGGAGCTTGCTAAAACAGGTAGACTGGATAAGACCCCGAGATCCTGCTGTGGATCATCTCCCAGCAATGATATTATAGGCCTATGCTTCCGTGTCTGACTTTTTATGTGATTCTGGGCATCTAAACTCGGACCTCATGCTTGTATAGCTGGTATTTTACCAACTGAACCATGTTCCTAGCCTCTGCACAATACTTGTATTTTTATTTTATGTGAATTTTTACATAAAATCTCATTCTGGTTTGTACTGTTTTGTCCAGACATCCTGCTTTCAGGATCCACCTGGGTCCACTGAATCCATGGCTTCCAATGGCTGTGTAGACATGAGCTACAGCCACCACTCCTTACCTGTGCTCTCTCCCAAGCTGTCTTCAGCTCCTGACACCTGTCCAGGGTCTGCAAATGACTTCCTTTTCCTCTCTCCACTGTCCTAAGACATAAGCTGACTAGGGATGATGGGGACTTTTCCTCAAAGGAGAAAGCTGAAGAGAACTGGGTCTAGTTCTTATGTAAGATCAAATCCTCTGTTAGCCTTGGGTATTTTCTGAGAAATGTTCTGAAGCTGCCGTTATAGAGTAGAACCAAGTAGAGGAAGCAGGCTCACAGGAGCTAGCACAAATAAGTGTGATGACTGCCTCATGCTGTCTCCTTCCCTATGTGGTATTTTCTGCATCTACACAGGCCCAGTGCCACCTAGCCAGGATGGAAGCATGTGAAATGTCCTCTATAGGCTCATGTGCCTGAACACTCAGTCCCCAGCTAGTGGCACCGTTTTGGAAGGCTGTGGAGCCTTTAGGAGGGAGAGCCTTGCTGGAAGAAGTCAGTCACTGGGGGAGGGTCTTAAGCTTTGACAGCCAGGTCCCACTTCCTATCGCCTCTTGTTTCCTGACTGCTGACCCAGTGTGACCAGTGGCCTCAAACTCCAGCTACCCATCATGTGGACTATACCCTTAAATCATAAGGCCAAATAAACCCTTCCTCCCTTACATTGCTTCTTGTCAGGTATTTGGTACAGCAATGAGAAAAGTAACAGAAAACCACTTGACTCTCCTACTCCAGGCCTGGCCTCAAGGCCCACACTGTAGGCTGAGCTGGAAAGGACACAGCAGCCCCAGGTGACTGCGTTTCCTCTGCTAGGCTTCTTCCCTGGCACCTGACCCCTACTCACCTCAGGGACAATAGCCTCAGAGGCCCCAATATGGGTGCTTTTGCCCCATACTCCAAAACTAAGCCATCTCTTATCTGTCTTTCTGAGATGGCTTTTGCTTTAGGCCTAGAACAGATGGGGAGCGTGCCACAGGTTTCCTGACACACAATCACCCCACCCTCTCCATGGGCCAGTACTTTCACTCTGCTAAAGGGAAGTCTCCAGACTGACAGGGGATGTTGTTATCTCGGCCAGCACCAAAATCATTCCAAACGCTTTTCTACCTATTGCTGGCTGGAAGATGTTTAAGGCCTGGAAGATACTCCCATCATCTTTTTGACAGTGCCAACCTCCTCAACTTTCATTTTGTGCATCACCTGAATAATCTTCCAAGAGGAGGTCTGGGCAGAAGGCCTGAATTCTGGCCCTATGTGGCCTTGGCACAGTACATGATCTCTCTGAACTTGAGGACTCTGCTTGGTTCTCCTCTATAATGGCAAAATGGACTCTTACAGGGAAAGGGACTCATGGGCTGGCTAGCCCCACTTCCCAGCCAAAGCAGGAATTCCTGTCTAGAAGCCTGACTTTTCAACTTTGATGTGGGCCATTCCAATATCAGGGCTCTCTCCGTCTCACAGAGCAGCCCATTTCTCTCCTGGACACTTTCAGTATTACAAAATGCTTTCTTGGATGAGCTAAATAAATAATAACACGAATAATAGTAATTATTTACTACCTACTGACATCAGGCATGATCCTAAGTACTAAGACCAATAATAGTAATTATTTAGTTTCTACTGACACCAGGCATGATCCTTTACCTGACTTTTTCCAACTGAATCTTCCTAGCCAAGCTTCCCCCTCCCCAACCCTGCTCTGCTTCTAGAGTTAAAGCATCTCCTACAAAAAATCTACGATCTTCAAACCTAGTGGTAGTGCAAAGGGGGTGGTCGTAAGAGGAGAAGAAGCTTATGGATACCAAAGAGTGTTGATGAACAGAGTTGGGCATTTGGGCCTAAGAGTATTATTATACCCACAGTCCATTCACTAACCCTCAGTCAGGTGGGGTCTGTCAGGATCTGGGGCTCAGAGCCAAAGTGCCTGCAAGCTACATTTTTGCAGCACACAGTGAGAGTCCAGGTTTCCTGGAGGTCCTGGTTTGCATGTTTAAGGGTGGGACAGACACCAGGCACATACCACATATTCCCAAACAATGGCCTAACTTCTATTTCTGCTACAGTAAGTAAGGAAGGAGGGCCTTTACATCTCCTACCATCCACCTTTTGCTGTCAGCAACATTGCTCAGCCCCTGAATCCCAAGGTCACTGTCATCTCCCAAGGACTAGTTTGGGAAATTGTGAGTCTTGGCTTAGCTCTCTACTTCTAAGCTAATGTACTGAACCCAAAAGCTTGAAATCCACACCCATAGATAAATGCTGGATCTACACCTCAATCTGGATCTACACCACATCTGGGTCTCACCCTCTACTCACTGAGACCTCAGGAGACAGACCCAAGATTCTACATGTTAAACAGGGTTCCAGGTTAATTCCCATATGAGCAGTCTAATGCCAAGTGCTTAAAGGAGGTAGAGTTGTTGCAGCTTCTGGATGGTCCTGCCCTCTCCAGGATTTAGACCTCAAGTTTAGTATGGCCCTTGGTAGGTACAGGTTGGGGGTATGCATAGTGAGTGAGTAGTCAGAGATGAACAAGAGAGAGGGAGAGAAAGGATAGGAAATATTCAGGCAGAACACTCAGGAGCTCAAGATAACGAGGCCCTTGAATGTGGGATCAGAGAGAACAAAAGATCTCCCATGACCCATGTCCTGCTGTACCTGCTGCTTCAGACTTGGCACAAGCACTAGCACCCAACATCCTAACTCCTTAGACAATCAGATGGAGGACGAATAACTCTCTGATGCAGGTACCTAACCTGTCCAGGACTCACATAGTGTTCTGCTCCTCATCTGGCCTGATGGAATCTAACTAATGTCTCTGTTGGTAGCGGTCCATGGGACAAGGACCAGGCTGTGTACCATCCAGGACAGGACCTCTCAATGACAGTGAGGCTCAAGCATGACAAAGAGGGGAAGTGGAGATACCTACCTGAGCTGCTGGCACTCTCAGAAGCACTCCTGGACATCTTGGGCTGACCGTGTTTGCTGCTGGCCCGCCCCGGCCCTGGTGGAGGGGGACCTGAGGGAGCAGGGGTACCATCACCCCTGATGGTGGTAAGGTCCTGCATGCTGAAGCTCCGGAGCCTCTCCGACAAGGCACCCTGTCCCTAGACACAACACAGGAGGGCAAATGTCAGAGGCCTGACCATAGTAGGTTCGTGGACAATAATAGGGACAGATATGAACGTGACAAAGGCCAAGAGACCCTTGTTCTGAGGGTAGGCAAAGCATAAATAAGCCCTGGATTGCCTCTGGGGTCAGTAGGTGGTCCCCCTCTCCTTTAGAGAGGCTCCTTCTTTCCTTCAGACACCCCAAGGCAAGCTGTAGCTAGGATGTCTATTCTCTGCAGTCCTCCCTCTCCCACCCTGTGCTTTTTTGTTTGAAACAAGGTCTTATGTATCTGTCACTGGCCTTGAAATTACTATGTAGCAGAGGCCATCCTTGAACTCCCAAGAACCTCACCTCTCGATTATGGGCATGCAGCACCACACCAGGTTTATGTAGTGCTGGGGTCGAACCCAGGGTCTTATGCAAGGTTTTTAAGTGATACTTTATCAACTCAGCTACATCCCAGTCCCTACAGCCCCTACATTTTAGACATCATTGGCTGCCTCTGGCTTCCCACCAGTAAAAATCCATATATGGCCATGGTTTTCTCAGTTCTCAGTACACGAGAATCTGGTCAGAAAATCAAAACCTAATTCTATGCGCTCAGCCCTTCCTCCTTCCAAAGGCTATAAAATGCAGACAGTATTGTTTTAATGCATGACAACAGTCATCAGTATTGTTTTAATGCATGACAACAGTCATTTCTTTCATCCATGCAGCTGTTACTGTTTACAGGGCACATTTATTCACATCGGCACATTTGAGCTTCATAAAATACTCAAAAGGCAATGAATCAGGAAGGGGAAAATATTATTTAAAAAAAATCCCTGCTGTCGATGGTGGTAGCCACTTCATATCCTGAAGGAGTGGTGGAATGAATCTCAGTGTGGGTGTGTGGGTGGGTGTGTTCTTTTGTTTAGGGAAGAAAGATAAATGCATTATACGGATGAAAGGGCCAATCTTACCACTACTTCCCCTCAATCTGCAGAGGAGCCAAAGTGAAGGCTCCAGAATGCTGCTTAAGGTACATTCCAGGGTGAGACAGGCACTTGTTGTTTTTAGAATTTTGATTTTTATTTTTGTATTGTTTTACTTTTTGTTTATTTATTTTTCAAGAATATGATCCATATACATAGAGTGTTGATCAAATCTACTAAAGTCCTCCCCTAGCTGAGGCACTATTGGTAGTAATACTTCCTACTGCAGAAGAGGGTCAGTTTTCTTTTTAGAGATTTATTATTATTTAAAAAATTGTATCTGTGTATGTATGTGTATACTATGAGTATGAGTACCAATGGAGGTCAGAAGAGGGCATCAGATTTCTCATGGATCTGGAGTTACAGGCAGTTTAAGCTACCTGATGTGGGTGTTGGGAACCAAATGAGTCATCTGGAAGTATAGCAAGTGCTCTTAACCTATGCACCATCTCCCTAGCCAGACTTCTTCAGGGATATGATTGCTGGTAGGTTGCCCATGCTCCTGTGGATGGCCCATGCACATAATAGCAGCACTCAGTAGACTGAGTGAGTGGGTTGAAAAAAAAAAAGAGTGCATGTTGTTAGGTGAGACTTGTATTTGGGGCCAGTGAACCTAAGAGTGGGTTGGGAGGCCAGGAGGAGGCTGGAGTTACCGAGAATGGCATTGAGATTTGGAGCAAGCAACTACCAGGCAAAGCAATGAACTGGGTGTGAAACACTGGTGGCCGTGCAGCCTGTCCCCAAGTTTGGGAGCAGCAGGGAGAACTACAGAAAAGGGGATGGCAGGGTGGAGAAGCATCTTATTTAGTGAAGCAAAGAGTGGATCCCAGTTGGAGGACACGTAGATAATAGGGCAGAACAGATATAACAGAATCAGCAAATGAGCCAGAGTGGATGAGAGCAGCTAACATCACCAAGTAAGCAAGGGCCAAAGCATAGGGATAGAGGCTCTCAGGGTTGGGAGGAGGCTTCAGAGAGCGTCTCCACTTTATTTAATTAAAAATTAATAATGATCAAAATGGACCGACAAAGCACAGCAATTGCTGAAATGGAAGATCTAGATAGAGTAAAGGAGCAAAAGAGGGAGATATACAAAACAATAAAAAGCAAAACCACAAACAACAATGAAAGGAGTTAGGGAGGGGCAAGCAAAAGATACATTAAAATATAAAATAGGTAAGCTCCCAACCTACCAAAGGTATACACCCATATCTCTAGGGAACTAACAATGACAAGCAGGGTGTGGTGGCTTACACCTGCAAACCTGGCAACTTCAGAGGATGAGGTAGGAGGGTTGCCACAAATTTGAGGATAGCCTGTGCACCATAGTTCCAGGCCAACCTGGGGTACAGAGTAAGACCCCTTTTTTTTGGAGGGGGTCGTATTTTTGAGACAAGGTCTCCCTGTAGCCCCAGCTGGCTTGGAACTCACTATGTACACCAGGCTGGCCTTGAACTCACAGAGATCCGCCTGCCTCTGCCTCCCGAGTGCTGGGATTAAAGGCATGTGCCACCATGCCCAGTTTAAGACCCTGTTTTAAACAAAACAAAGCAATAAAATCACAAACCACAGAAAGAAAACTTTAAGTAACCAAACATCCACAGTTAGAATTATTAATTTATGTTATGTAAAAAAAGATAGTAATCACCCTGTGCCTCAGATAGCACTCTAGAATGATGGGGACAAGGGTCTGAGGCTTTATGTTCTAGAAATTAACAGCTGGGGAAATTACAGAGATGGTTCAGCAGGTTAAGGTGCTTGTTGCCAGGCCTAATAACCTGAGTTTGATCTTGGGGACCCACATGTTTAAAAGGAAGAACCAACTCCTGCAATGTCTTCTGACCTCCATGAGTGCACCCCCAAACACATACAATAAAAATAAAATTAAAAAAGAAATTAGTAGCTGAGGTCTTTGCCAAGAAAATAAGGGCTAAACCCTATTACATCACTTTCAAATCTAGAACCAGCTGTCCTGTGTTCATTTGATTGACAAACACTTTTCCCCCAATTTCCATGTGTGTGGTGTGCACACATGTGCACATACATGCATGCATGTGCGTGTAGAGGCCCAACTTAGATGTCAGGAATCATTTGCCATCATTCTTCCACCTTATTCCCTGAGGCACCATCTCTCAATCAAACTGAGATCTCTCCCATATGGCTAGGTTCACTAGCCAGCTTGCTCTGGGGAACCTTGTCTCTGTCTTCCAAGGCTAGACTTACAGGCAGGGACCCATGTCCACAAAGTATTTTATGTGGGTTCTGGGGATCTGAACTCTGGTCTTCATGCTTGTTCAATAAGTGCTTTAACCACTGAGCAATCGCTCCAGCCCCGACTGAGAAACATTTTGATATATTTATTCTTGCAGCTCTGGGAATCAAACCCAGTGCCTTATGTATACTAGGCAGGCAGTTTACCACTAGAGATCAGAATCTCGCAAAACAACAATTGATTCTGAAAAGAATAAGCAACTGTTCTGCTCATTATAATGGAGTTATCCAAGGTGATGCTAAAGATCAGGCAAATCACTCGCTGCTGCCTCTGCCATTCATCTCCCCATTTACTCATTTATTTGCTCCGCAATGATTTAGCAAGTATTTTCCTTGGGCAACACACTGCACTAGCTGTTATTAGGAAAGAGCAAGACTGCAGTTCAATTCCTGACAACATATAAAAAGATAAAGGCAGGCTGGTGAGATGGCTCAGTGGATAAGAACACTAGCTGCTTTTGCAAAGCATCTGGGTCCAGTTTCCAGTACCCACATGGTGGGTAACAGCCATCTGTAATTCCAATTCTAGGGGTTCGGACACTCTCTTCTGACTTCCGTGGGCATCATGACATGGGTGCAGTTACATACATGTAGGCAATACATTCATACACATAAAATAAAAATAGTAAATAAAATATTCAAAATTAAAAAAGAAGATAAATACAAGTTGGAAACTAAGTGGAAGTTACAGAATGTGAAGAGGAAGAAAGTTGGAACAGTGAAACTTGAAACAGCATTCCACTCCTGTCAGTTAGTGGCAGGAGACCTTAACCTCTGTATCTCATCACCTCCTGTGCAGAATAGCATCCTCCTGCCAGGGTGCTGACAAGTATTATGTGCAGTGGTGTTATGGCCTTAAGATATCCACTGCGGAGCATGATGCAGAGGTAAATATAAGAATACCAACTAAGATGATTGTTGCTGCTGCCCAACACACTTAAGTTGCTGTTGAAACCAGAGAAGGACAAGGTCACTTCTAGCCTGGAGGACCAGGAGGAGCTTCATGAGCAGAAGTCCAAATGAATGGCCAGGGAGTAATTCCATCTTCCAGTTCTTGTAAACGCTGTATAACGTGTCTGAGAGAAAACAGCAGCAGGCAATGTACGTGTTTATTTCAGCAAAGGGGTCAGTTGCACTCCCAGAGGCCCAGCCAGTGTACTCCAATATCACTAGCATCAGGAAGATTGGAAGTGGTGGGCGTTAGGAAAGAGGACGTAATAATAGCACAGGACTAGTCTATCCCTGTGCGAAAGGAAATCACAGTGGGTGGAAACAAGAGTCCTGAAAACAAAGCAGCGCTTACCCATCAAAACAGCTGGAGATACTGAAAAGCAATATGCCTCTCTCCTTTGTAAGCCTCGTAGCCCTGCTTAGTCTCCTCAAAATCGCATTCTTATTTACCTTCCACATACCCATCCACCTTGCCTACCTTAGCTCAGCTTAGGAAAACTTTCACCTTGTTATTAGGAGCCATCATCTTCTGGAACAACCAAGAATTATCCACTCTGCTAATTACTTAGGGAAAGTAATTTTGGATTCTCTGAGTTTGAAGAGCTTACCTGTAACTTGATGAACACATTATTATATTAAAAATAAATAAAAAAAATAAAATCAGCTTCTAAAAAAAAAATCTCTGCGGAGGGGCAGGGTAGACAGCTTGTGGTTAAAGCACTTGCTGCACAAGTGTGAGGACCCCCAGCATCCCCAGAATCCATGTAAATATCCATGTAAATGCCAGGTGGACCAGGTGGCTGTCTGTAATTCCAGTCTTGGAAGGTAGAGACAAAGGATCTCCACAGCAACCTGGCTAGTGAGAATAACCATATCAGTGAGCTCTGGGCTTGATTGAGAGCCCTTGCTTCAAGGAGTAAGGTGGAAGAGTGATTGAAGAAGAGTCCCAACATCAACCTCCACATATACTGCACAAACAGCTTGTGTGCATTCTCCCACACTTGTGCTTACACACATGCAAACACACACACACACACACACACAATGGAGGGGGTGAAAAGCTCTGAGAAGTCTACAGTGGCCTCAGCAGGATACACTGCTAGTTGACCATTCCAAAGTCTTTCCAAACCTCATTCTTTTTTTCCCAACATGTATGTGTATGTGTGTATTGTGTGTGATTGTATGGGTATACATGTACATGTATGTATGTGGAGGCCAGAGGACAACTTTAGGTGCCATCCTCAGGAACACTGTCCATCTAACCTTTGAGACAGGACCTTTTATTGGCCCGACATTCACTAAATTATGCTAGGCTAGCTGGCCGGGCAGCTCCAGGAATCTTATAGTCTCCACCTCCCCAGAACTAGGATCACAAGCATGTGCAGCCATACATGGCATCTTTAATGGGTTCTGGGTATTGAACTAGTTTTGTTTTTTTTTTTTAGTATTTTTTATTTATTATTATTTTTTATGTGTAGGAGTGTATTGCCTGCATGTATGTGAGTGAACATGTGTTGTGCAATGCCGCGGAGGTCAGAAGAGGGCTTCGGATTCCCCTGGAACTGGAGTTAAGGATGGTTTGTAGCCACCATGTGGGTGCTGGGAATCGAACCCGGGTCCTCTGCAAGAGCATTCAGTGCTCTTAACCGCTGAGCCATCTCTCCAGCCCCTGAACTTGGGCTCTTATGCTTGCAAAGCAAGTGCTTTATTGACTGAGACATTTTCCCAGTCCTCATTATTTTTGTAAAACATATTTTTATTTTTTATTTTATGTGCATGAGTGTTATGCCTGCATGTAGGTAAGTGCACCCGTGTCATGTGATGCCGCGGAGGACAGAAGAGGCTGTTGGATCCCCTGGAACTGGAGTTATGGACAGTTGTTAGCTGCCATGTGGGTGCTGGGATTTGAACCCGGGTCTTCTGCAAGAACAGTCAGTGTTCTTAACCACTGAGCCATTTCTCCAGCCCTTATGTGCATGAGTGTTATGCCTGCATGTAGGTAAGTGCACCCGTGTCATGTGATGCCGCGGAGGACAGAAGAGGCTGTTGGATCCCCTGGAACTGGAGTTATGGACAGTTGTTAGCTGCCATGTGGGTGCTGGGATTTGAACCCGGGTCTTCTGCAAGAACAGTCAGTGTTCTTAACCACTGAGCCATTTCTCCAGCCCCCATAAATTTTTTTTAATTAGTTTATTTTTATTTTCTGTATTTGAGTGTTTTGCAGATACGATTGTGTTCAGTGCCCATGGAGATCAGAAGAGGGCATTGGATTCCCCAGAACTAGAGTTACAGTTATTAGCTACATTTGGGTCCTGAGAATTGAACCCAGGTCCTCCTCAAGAGCAGCCAGTGAGTACTCTTAAGCACTGAGCTATCTCACCAGCCCTGTCCCCGTCCTCATTCTTGAAATGATGAGGAAAACCCCAGATTTCCCTACCTTCCTTGCAGCTCCAGATGGCCTTATGGCATAGTTTTGTCCAATAGGCTGTGGGGGGAAATCTGCTGAGACATTTGAGGGGAAAGATACTTTCCCCTCCTGATGTGCATGAGGACAAAAGCCTGCCCCTGCTCTTTGCTTTCCACCTTCGAGGGTGGTTCAGATACCTGGAACTGACATTTCGTGACTAGGCAAATCACAGAGTCATTCCCCAGAGCCTTGACATCATTAGGTTTCTGTAATAATGACAGTTCCCACCTACTCCTAAATGTATTGTAAGTGGTTTTCAGCAATTCTCAGACAGTTTTCCACCACTGAAGCTGAGGTGAGTCTTACAATTGTTTTTGCGAGATCTGTCTCTACCTATATACATACATGCACTTGGCTATTATTCCCCATGGCATGACTGGACAATGGAAGTCCCTGAGTGTTCAATTTTCAAATCACTTAAGAACCGCTGGAGGAAGGAATATAAGTCTTGGCTACGTAAAATGCATTCCACGGGCCTTTTCTGGAACAATTAAGGAAGTGGTAGTATGAGACCTGGCAATAATAGGTATTGGCAGCAGAGGAAAATTTGAGAAACAGCAGCTCTGTATCACCAGTGCACTACCAGAAACAGAGGAAGGTACGGCATAGCCATCAGTGATGGGCTGAGCAAAGATGTGACTCAGCAGACACTGACAGTGAAGAACGGAGGTTAGGAAGACTTTAACCCATTTGTTGTGCTTCTGAGTTGCTTTTAATTGTATTCACAAAAGCCATACCAAAAAAACAAAACAAAACAAAACACAAAAACCTGTTTCTAGCAGTGTTTTTAATAAGCAGTAAATGTAAGTGGAAAGGCACTGTGTCCTCATTTCACTGGCAATATTTTCTTTCTTAGTGGCACTTGAGCTAATGATCTTTAGACAAGGAAATATGGCCACTCTTCTCTGAGTGGATTTCAATAACCATTCCAACTCCCTGCAAACGCTCCCATTGTTGCCAGGCCTCTTCCCTGTGCTCCACACAATTCTACTTAACTCTTGGCATTGTCTGCTGGTCTGCTTCCCCTCCAGATACTTTCCTTTACTAGCGGAGCCTTGTGTCCGCCATTGTACTTGACTCACATTAGGGGTCAAGGAGTGGAAAGCATAAACACTTGACACCTATAAAGTTGCTGCTTGAGTGAAGTAGAAAAGGAGACCGCCCCACCCCACCCCACCCCACCACATCAGCCAGGGTCCTGGACCTGAAAGGGTTCTGTTGAGCAGGGCCTTGGGATGTGTCCACAAGAAATGTATGAGAAATGTCAGAGGGGTCCAGGGTCCAGGGAACAGGTGGCATATATGTGAAAGCAAAGTGTTCCAGAAGAAACTGACCTTGAACTCCCTCTGGAGAACCTGGGTCAGTAAAGAGGGGAACCAGGTGGAAAGAGAAGTACAATTCTTTTTTGGCGATCAGGTAGGTCTCATGTGGCCCAGGTTAGCCTCCAACTTGCTATGTAGCCAAGGATGGACCTTGAACTTGTTGCTCATTCCACTTCCACTTCCCAAATGTTGGGATTACAGGTATGCAATACCACACTATGCGATATTTATGTGGCACTGGGGATTGAACTCAGGGCTTTGTGCATGCTAGGCAAACTCTCTACTGACTGAACTACATTCCGTGCCCAAGAAAAGTGTGTTTGCTGGACATTTCTTAGTAATTTTTTTCACCAAACATTGCCACTTCATTCCAACCCAGAGGGAGTCTACATAATCTTGACTGTTAAGGAGATGGGGGGTCCAGTTATCTTGGGTTAATAACCATGAATGTATCTGCTCAGTGAAATTGCCTAATGAAAGGTGACAGGCTTTCCTGGGAGGCAGGGCTAGGAGTGACCTCACCCTCTTTCGTCCTTTTAGAATCTTGCACATGGATTATACATTCCTTTAGGAAGGCATTACAATTTTTTTCATCAATACCCATAGCATTTTCTCAAGATCACCTTGAGGGCCCCAATTTGTGAATGAATATAGGGTTTTCATGTTAGTGACAAATGCCATCTAGACCAAAACAACAGGGCTATTTAAAAAATGTTATTTTAAATTGTGTGTGTGTGTGTGTGTGTGTGTGTGTGTGTGTGTGTGTGTGTGTGTGGTGTGCTCACACATGAGTACAGGTGCTCGAAGAGGCCAGAAGAGGATGTCAGATACTCTGGAGCTGGAGTTACAGGCAGTTGTGAGCAACCTAATGTGGGTGCTGGGAATGGAACTTGAGAGTCCTGCAAGAACAGTACTTAACCACTGAGCTGTCTCTTTAGTTCTCTGGTTTTGTTGTCGTTTTGAGACAGGTCTCATGTAGCCCAGGATAGTTTTAGACTCACTGGGTAGCCAAGGATGACCTTGAACTCCTGATTTTCCTGCCTCCATGTCCCAAGTGCTAGGATTACTGGTGCGTACCACCATGCCTTGCTCATAAGTACATTTTTAAAAAATATTTTTTTACTTTATGTGTATGAGTGTGTTGCCTGCATGTATGTGAGTGCACTCGTGTTGTGCAATGCCACGGAGGTCAGAAGAGGGCTTTGGATTCCCCTGGAACTGGAGTTAAGGATGGTTTGTAGCCACCATGTGGGTGCTGGGAATCGAACCCGGGTCCTCTGCAAGAGCATTCAGTGCTCTTAACCGCTGAGCCATCTCTCCAGCCCCCATAAGTACATTTAAAAACAACAACAACAGCAAAATCAAAATTAAGACAGAACTGAGAGGGAAGTCACAGGCTTCCAGAAATGGAATGATTAAAGTAAAGCCCCTGGTGAGGTCCTGGAGGGACCCACCATATCATGGGGAAGGCACAACAGAACATGGATTTTCTCATCTCATCTTTCCAAGTTCCTAATGCCCACTTCGGATGACAATGAGAATAAAAGCAAAAGGTTTTAGTGAGTCAGGCAATTGACAACAAAGCCATCAGCATGACCGCATTGCCCAGGGGTAATTCAAGAAGAGTTAGTGCTTCCTCTAAACCCCATGGCATACCCAGCCCACCGACAGTTAGACTCCACAGATAAAGGTGCTCCACTGCAGGGCCAGGCAACCTCCTCCTCAGCATGCTGCATGAAGATTAGGCCTTGTTTATGACATAAAATTGGATTAACAAACAAAAAAGAAAGAGGCGAGGGTTTCTACCATGATAGCATCAATAATCAAATTTAATTCACTCTCCAGGCATTAAAGAAAGGGAGAAAAACCTAAGTAAGTTAGTCACACATTAGATACCAGATGAACACACTAACATGAGGATGACAAAATACAGCCAGTCCATATGCCTAGCATGGAGCCACACATGTCACACACAGGTGTCAGGATAGCAAGACACCTGCCTCTGATCCAGACAAGGGACTGGTGGATAGAGGTGGCTTGTGGGCCTCTTTACCCAACTGGACCGGTTTGGAATTAGTCACATCTCTCCACAGGGTTACCTGCCCATCTCTGAGGTCCAAAGATGAGACAAAATGAAAGAGTCGAGCCACCTGATAAAGGGTAAAATTGGGGAAAAAGCCATGGGCAGCAGGTCAACAACAATGTTGAAGAAGTCATGCAGTCTTTGCTTCTTTCCTTTACTCCCTCCCTTACTCGTTCAGCCCAAGTGTTTGTTTATTCACTCACAACAAATGTTGATGGAATGCTCAGTGAAGTCCTGCAGAGGAACAAGATGAGTGTTGTGTGGTTTCTGCTTCCAAGAATCTCATGGCCAACCTGGGTGCTGAGCAGCACCATCCTCTGAGCAGAGCAACTGCCGTCTTCACAAGACTAGTTGCGTTTGCTTGCAAAAGCTCATCACAGCTGGGCTTGTTGGCTATTGACATTCCCTCAGAGAAGAAGGAGGTTGGGAGTGTCATTGGACCCTCATCTGAGTATCCAGCCACTCTCCCTAGCTGTATGGAATTCTGCCTAATTGCACATGGCCTCAGTGCCTCAGGGAGGGGCTAGAATATATAGACCAGGGAAGGGGCACCATCTATGCAGCCATAGGAAAGCCACTGTCCATGCCTGATGCAGACCTTCCAGTGCTGTTCCTTCCTTTAGGGTCACCCATGCTCCTGCGCATAACCCCTCACCCATACTCTGTAAGTATGTCTAATAAACTTATTGGTTACCTAGGGTGAACTTTGGTGTAATCAACCTTGGTTTGTCGTTAGGACCTTATGAGGAGGGGGTACATGTTGCTTAGTCCCCTCCTCCCTAGAAAGTTCTTGGAACATTGGGGCAATCCAGACAGAACTGCACATAAGACAACAAATAACTAAGATGACAGAATGTGTTCAAAGTGGAAGGACCGCTCTGTTGCTTAACTCTTGGTGGTGGCTGCACATGTGAGCTCACAGCTGTGCAAGGTGTGGGCTAAAGCATCTGAAGGGCAGGTGAGTGAACTGAGTACTTTGCTGAAGACTTTGGAGTAGAGAGTAAGGTTGAAAACAAAGGAATGTTAAGATAAGAACATTCTAAGCCGGGTGTGGTGGTGCACACCTTTAATACCACACTTGGGAGGCAGAGGCAGGTGAATCTCTATGAGTTCAAGACCAGCCTGGTCTACATAGTGAGTTCCAGGTCAGCTGGGGCTACAGGGAGACCCTGTTTTAAAAAGACAAAAAAAAAAAGTGAGATGGTTCTAGAAACACTTTGTGAACTATGCTGAGAACTGGCTGCAGTATCTTTCTCTCCTGTTTTTCTCTTCAGTTTGCAGCTAGGGACAGGGATGTCTGGGATAAAGACTATTTCCAGGCCTCTGTTCTGGGAAGTGCCCATCATGAGAAACAATAGGCAAAAATCAAACCATCTGGTGAGTCAGATTTCACAGGGCCATCCTGATCATCTGAATCATGGCATCCCCAGGAGACAGGGTTTCAGGACCTTCCAAACACAGAGCCATCAAGACAGTTGTTCAGCTGGGAGCTTGCCTGGTCTATGCATTCTTCAGAGCAAGTGCTCTACCTGCTGAGCATCTCCCATCTCTCTCCCACCTTTCTGATGCTGACAAAATCACCCTCCTCTCAGGTATCCAGGCCTCAAATCATAGTCATCTCTTCTAGTCTTAACCACTGAACATTCCTTCCTTCTTCCCCCTCTTCTGCCCTCCTAGCATGGAGTGCTGCAGTAGCTACACAGTGGTTGATTACTTTTTCCCTTTCTGTTTGAGGCCTACACAGTCCAACCCCAGTCTCAGCCTTGCAGTCTCATCTGTCTTTCCATCTCTTCTGGTATGATACCTACAGGACCACTTTCTAATCATTTTAGAAATAGCAACATGCACTATTTTTAAAGGCAAAATTGAGACTAAAATGAATGAATGAATAAGAAAAGATAATTTTCTTTCTCAGTGAAAGGAAAATTCACTATTCAGATAGTAGGCTGTTGCCAAAGCTTTGGCTGTCCCTTGGTGATCATTGATCATAATTGCAGGCAGAGTTGCTAGAACTAAGTCATGAAAGTAGATGGAGTTCATGGTGTAGAAGTAGGGCTGGCACAGGGGGAGGATGAAGACACAAGAGCCACTGCATGAGTGCTGCTACAGGCAAGAGTTTCCAGCTCTGCTTTCCTGTAAGCTTTATAAACAGAACCCAGAAGACTCTGTAAGTGAGTCACGGGAGTGTCCCATCAAAGCCAGAGCGGCTCCAGGTGAAGGAGTGGAGACGAGGCCAAGGAGAGCCCAAGCGTGCTCACAGAGGGTAGCTGCCCAACAACTTATCATTGTTTCTAGCTGTTTTCTAACCTAGAAACAAAGGAAAGAAGACAGCCCTTGTCTCAAGAGGCTAGTGATCTAAGGGCTAGAAAGATAACTCCACGGTGAAGAGCAGGTACTGCCTTTGCAAAGGGCCCAAATTTGGTCCCAAGCACCCACATCAGGCAGTTCATAACTGCCTGCCTGTAACTCTAGTTCCTGGGGATCTGATGCCTGTGGCCTCTGAGGGCACCAGCACTCACAAGCACATACCCACACATAGATACACACATACACATAATTAAAAATAAATCTTAACAAAGAAGCTAGTAATCTAATAGGGAAACACGAGGTTCTTGGGAGGCAGGGGACACACACACACACACACACACACACACACACACACACACACCTCTCAAAACCACCTGAGAGAGAATCTTTAATAATTTGAAACCTCTCTCTCTCTCTCTCTCTCTCTCTCTCTCTCTCACACACACACACACACACACACACACACACACACACACACACCTGAAAACCACCTGAGAGAGAATCTTTAATTCATGGAACGCAAATTTTATTTAGAGCAGCTCTCCCCACTAGGTGACTTTAATAATAGGATTCATACCATTAGGAATGTTGCAGAGGCAGGATCTTCATGGGAACTGAAATAACATTGTTTTTAGGTTAAGTGATGAGCTCAAAGAAAGCTCAGTTTAACAAGTTTGAGAATGAGCAGGTAGAAGAGACCTAGAGCGGTGTTCAAATTTCAAGGGGAGCAGGGTGCTCTGGAGGCCTGTGCTTGTAAAACTTGTTCAGCTGTTCTCTCTGAGGTCTCCCTTTCATGTGAGAATGGGTTTTGCTGCACAAATGAATTTCAAGAGCATTGCTTTTGTTGTTTTTGTTTTTTTTTTAAATAGAAAATTTCAATTCTAGTCTTTAAAAGGCTTGGTATTCACTTTTCCCTCTGGGTGGAATCATGGACTATGAAACAGGAAATAGCAGAGCAAAGCCAGCCAAGACCAGGACACTTGGAGGGTGCACCATTTGCTGGGCACAGAGATGGAGGCCTTGGAGAAAATGGGGAGGACAGGGGCAAATTGCGTTGGGAAGAAATTTCCCATGTCTAATTTTTTTTTTTGGTTTTAATTTCCTAGTTTTAAGATAAAGTACTAGCATTAATGAGATTTTATATTTGTATAATGATAAGATTTGCAAACTAAAAAATTTTTACATTTATTCATTTTGTGTGTATGTGTGTGCATATACTTGCATGTGCCTCAGCAGACACGTGGAAGTCAGAGCACGACTTTTGGCAGTCCATTCTGTCCTCTCACCATGTGGGTTCTGGGGGCTGAACTCAGATTGTCACTTGGTGGCAAGTGCCTTTACTCACTGAGCAATCTTGCTGGCCCAGGTTTATAGTTTAAATTTTTTAAAAATTTTATGTATATGAGTGTTTTTCCTGCATGTATGTAAGTGCACTGTGTGTGCAGTATCCACAGAGGTCAGAAGAGGGTGTTGGATACCCTGGAACTGGAGTTATGCATGACTGTTAGCCACTATGTGAATGTTGGAAACCAAACACAGGTCCTCTGCAAGAGCTGCCGGTGCTCTTAACCTGAGTCATCTCTCCAGCCCCTATAGTTTTTTCATACTTCATAATGATGGGAAAAAAAATCTCACAAATATTTTATCAGGGGAGAGGCTCAGAACTCAATATTATTCTTAAAAGGATTAATATTAATATGGTCAAACGATCCTTCATGCTTCCATTTTAGCTCTGTACTATCTAGGGAGTCATCAAAAGATGGACTTTTAAAAAGAGTATTAGGAGAATCAACAACTGAATGCATCACCTGGTAGAGGAATTTGTCCTGTGTGCACTAGTGTCTTGGTCCACATACAGGTTAGTATGCCTTGTAGTAGCCTGTACCCTTTAGATTTGTATACATTAGCTCTGATGCCTACACAATGACAGGTCAGCCAAGGATGACCTTCTCCCATCATTAGGTGACACAAGTGTATTTCTCAACTGGCATTAAGTTTTAGGGAACACATACATACACACACACACACACACACACACACATACACACACACACAATGACACACAGGTCTTCTCATTCTCAAGGTTAATGCCGTAAGGAGCTAATGAAACACACACACACACACACACACACACACACACACACACACAATGACACACAGGTCTTCTCATTCTCAAGGTTAATGCCATAAGGAGCTACCTCGGAATCCCAGTAAAAGTACAGAAATTAGCTGTTTTACCTGTGATCATCTGTGCTTTCCATGCTGGATGGAACCTCAGGCAGTGATCTATATAAGCCTTACTGCTTAAATATCATCTGGGGACCTTGTTAAAAACAGAGATCCCCAGGCCCATTGCCTGAGATTCTAATTCAGTACATCTGAGAATCTATTAAAAATCAAAACACAGGGACTGGAGAGATGGTTCAGTGGTTAAGGGCACTGACTGCTCTTAGAGAGGACCGGGGTTTGATTCCCAGCACCCACATGGCAACTAACGACCATCTGTAACTCCAGTTCCAGGGGATCTGACAACCTCTTCTGACCTCCAAGGGCAGTGCATGGGTGTACTTGCATACATGTAGACAATACACTTATATACATAAAATAAAAATAGGCCGGGTGTGGTGGTGCATGCCTTTAATCCTTTAATCCCAGCACTTGGGAGGCAGAGGCAAGCAGATCTTTGTGAGTTCAAGGCCAGCCTGGCCTACATAGTGAGTTCAGGTCAGCTGGGACTACAGGGAGACCCTGTCTCAAAAAGACAAAAAAAAAATAAGTTGAAAATAAAAATCAAAGCACAAAGCCTCTCAGGTGGTTTGGGCAAGAAAGCCAGATTTGGACCCATTAGCGAGTCATCCTCTGACACTTCCTGGTGCCATCTGCCTGGTGCTGTTTGCCCAGTGCACTTCACTGTTGCTATGGAAACCACTGATGTACACCTCAGCCTGACTGGCTTTTTGGGTTTTATTACTTTTTTTTTTTTAAATACATAACTGTTTAAAAAACTAGATGGCATTATTTTTGGAAGAGAAGATGTGCTCTTTCTCCCTGGATATTTATATATAGGGAGAAAAAGCAAAGATTCCCACAAAAGAGATTTCCCCTTTGAAAACCAAATTCAATAGAAAGTGGAAATCCATTGCTACTTAAATCCAAACGGAAGGAATTAATGAGAATTTATTGCCTGAGGCAATTTCAGACTGTCTGGAGCTTCCTTCAGGTTTTAGCTGTGGTAAGATGCCTTGCTAGAGGAGTCTTGGGCCCATGGGCTTCCCTGGAAGTTAGGGGAGTCCAGGAGAGGATAACTAGTCCAGGTAGCATCAAGGCTCTGGAGGCCTCAGCTTAAGGTACACTTGAAGGTCAACAATGAGCCTCATACATGGGGGATGAGGAGCAAGGGGATCTGTGTTCTGTCATGCTGACGATGCGCCACATTTACTCTGAATAGGGGAAAGAGAAGTACCCTCTTCCTTCAGACTTCAGAGGCAGAGATGTGGTAGACAGGGTTTCCATAATTTTGTGTTGCAAGGTTGACCTGATCAATTTAGGACTTGGGGTCTCTTTTCTGTCAGTTTAAAGATAAGCACTTAAGAGACTTGCATGATGAGTGGAAGTTTCATGGGATCCACTGCTCTTTGTAAACCCTGATAGATCTCCTCAGGATACCAGGGCAGAATTTCCTTTCCAAAGATGCTGTCTGAGATCCATCATTCAGCCAATTTCTTTTAGAACAAGATGGTCAGGAGTCCTGTGGGTACCGCTATGTGGAGTCAGACACTTCCCCACAGTTTCGTGTGAGAAGAGCTGGCCCTTGTTTTAAATAGTCCTTCCTTTTGTTCTCTTCCCCTCTCTCCTGGCTTCTGACTACAGCACTCCCGAATTTCAGACAGAAGGTACTTTTTTTTTTTTTTTTTGGTCTTTTGAGACAGGGTCTCCCTGTAGCCCCAGCTGTCCTGGAACTCACTATGTAGACCAGGCTGGCCTTGAACTCACAGAGATCTGCCTGCCTCTGCCTCCCGAGTGCTGGGATTAAAGGCATCCACCACCATGCCCGGCAAGAAGGTACTTTTTAAACAACTCGGCTTTGTGTGCTGAACCTTCTCTGAGAAATGCTCACAACATGCTTTTCCCTAGTTTGTGGCACAGGAAATCCCTGACCCAGCTAGCTGTCAGCATGTTCCATCCCACTAACCACTCAAAGCCCGTGCAGCACCAAGATCTATATTGATCATCCTCTCTAGATCCATCCATAGCTCTATCACTTCTGTCCCCAAACCCTAGCAGCACAGTCCAGGATGCATCATCTCCTTTTACCATGAAAGCTTGCCTCCCAGCTATTGTGTCTTCCAAATTGTGATATAGCTGCTGATAGTAGTCTTCTACCCTGTCTGGATCCCAGGGAAGGGAACACTAGGGAATTGTCCTGGATTTGTTTCAAGAGATGATATCTGACTGTTATAAATAGTTCAGGTATGAGTACGGTGACAAACCACACAATGGCAAAGTCGTGTGATGTGAGAAGCTAGGAAGAAACACAAGAGGACTCTTTTGAAGGAGCTAGATGGAAAAGAAGTAATGATCCTAGATCCCTCTACTGGGGTGCCCTGGGCCACATGAGCATGGAGGCTACCCACTTGCCCACTTGGTCCCCCTACCTGTACATTTTGAGTTTAGGTGACTCTCCTAGTGAACCCTGGAAAATAGCATAGATATGTTCCCCACCTCTGCTCAGGTAAGTTAGACTTTTTTACTTTTAAAGATTAATTTTATTTTTAACTATGCTCATATCTGTGCGGGGGTATGCCTGTGGAGACCAAATGAAGGGACTGGCTCCCCTGGAGCTAGAGTTACAGACATTGTGAGCCACCCTATGTGGAACCAAACTTGAGTCAATGGCAAGAGCAGAATGTACTCTTAATGCTGAATCATCTTTCCAGCCCTGGATTAGAGCCTCTTAACCTGGGATCCACAGGGAACTTTACAGGCTCTGGGAAACTGTTGATATCACATATCATGTATGTGTGCACGTACAATTGCGTATGTATGGAAGAGAGGAAGAGAATGTTTCGAGAGCAAAATTTAACATTTTTCCATATTTTCTTTTTTTAAATTTTATTATTTTTATTTTATGTGTATGAGTGTATTGCTTGCATGTATGTGAGTGCACGCATGTTGTATAATGCCGTGGAGGTCAGCAAAGGGCTTCGGATTCCCCTGGAACTAGAGTTAAGGACGGTTCATAGCTGCCATGTGAGTGCTGGGTATCGAACCTGAGTCCTCTGCAAGAGCAGTCAGTGCTCTTAACCCCTGAGCCATCTCTCCAGCCCTCCATCATATTTTCAAAGGAACTCTCAAAAGACAAGGAGCTGCTGATTGGTCTTTATCCTGTCCTATGCAAACCACACAGGTGACAAGCAGAGGCCGCCATGGTGTCAGGGCCCAGCATGGTACTGTACCTTGGAAGCAGCCATCACAGCCGCTGTGGCTGCCACATTCAAGCCCCGCTTCCCGAAGTGCACAAGGGCATCATAACTTCTATCTTTTGCTTGAACCAGGCAATCATCAATTTCCTGTCAAAGGAGAAGCAGAGGCACACTGAGTTGGCATGTTCAAATAAATCTCTTCTCTTTTCCTTCTCCTGAGTGCTGGGCTTGACAGCTACCGATGGATCAATTCTGATTTATTCTGTTTTGAGGTTTTCCTTGTTCTGAGAAAGTGGCTGGTAGCCACAGTTCATCTCAGAGTTCAGTAAGGCAACACCACAAGGCCTCAGTCTTGCTTGAAGTTCTGCACTTCAGTGCGTTTCCTTGCTTTGAGGTGAGGCAGGAGGGGTGAGCAGCCCTCCTTGCATTCCCTGGAGGGAGGCAGCAGCGAGCCCTCTGTGACCCAGCTGACTGTGGAAGTAATTCTCAGCAGACCTTAAGAGGCACTCCCTTCCCTTCAGTGGAAATGATATTGACAGCTTCAGGGGAGATGTGGGGGAGACCTAGCATTTGGGGAAAGGGAGAGAGGAAGAGTGGGATTTGATAACTAAGTCGAGAGAGATCTATTCCTCTAACTCCACCTTCTGAGATGGGAAGGGCTATGGGCTTGGCTCCTAAAGAGATTTTCATAACTGTCTACAGCCATCCACTTACTCTGTTTCCCAAAGCCTTCCTGTACTGGAAGTCCAAAGCACTCAGCTTTCAGAAACTGCAGAAATTAATATACTAGTGGGAGCCACAGACAGGGCTCTATATTATAAGTCAACTTTCCTGCTGTGACAATAACTGACAGAAACAACTTAGGGGAAGAAGGATCTATTCTGTCTCATGGTTTGAGATAGTGCTGACCATCATGGAAGGTAAGGCATGGTGGCAGGAGCCACTCCAAGCCATGGCAGCAGGACCATGTGGCAGCTGCTTATTACATGGCATGACCAGGAAAAAGAGAGTTTGGTATTCCTGAAGCAGAGGGAGATAATAAATTTCAATTCCCGCTCTAACAGCACACATGCCCAAATGATTCCAGAGCCCCCAAAAGAGCGCCACCAGCTGGGGACCAATTATTCAAACACATGAGCCTGTGGTGGACATTTCACCTTCAAAATATGAGAAGCTTCTATTTGATTTTTATAAATTCTACTATACAATCAGTTTAGAAAATAATGTAATTAATGGATTATACAATGTTAGAATCATTTAGCCCAATAATCCTGTTTTTGGGGATTTATTCTAGATAAAAGGAACTATATGCATGGTGGTGCTAAGTGCAAAATGATCCATAACAAGAAGAAACTTGAGGTAATCTCAATATCAACCAGTAAAGAAACAATTCTAACCCTGTGAGTCATTAAAAACCATGCAGATATGGATTATGGGCAAACATTTAAGATCTCAGAATGTAGTTATTCATACAATATTATATTTACCATATATATTAAAATCACAATTTTTAACCCTTTGCTTGGAGATTCATCCCTATTTATTTATTTATTTACTTATTTATTTATTTACTTATTTAGTATGTGTGCTACAAGAAGCATGTGTGGGGTGCATGCATCGTGCACACCCATGTGGAAGCCAGAGGTCAGCACTGGGTATCTTCTACTGCTCTCTGCCTTATTTTAAAAAATTCTTTTTAATTTACTGTTATTTATTTTGTGTGTGTATTGTAGGTGTGTGGGTACATGGGCTATGACATGTGAGTGGAACTCAGAACATAACCATCAGGACTCAGTTCTCTCCACTGTGTGGGTTCTAGGGATCAAATTCAGGTCTTCAGGTTTGGTGGTGGGCATCTTTACCCAATGAACCATTTCACCAGCCTTCTACCTTACTTTTTGAGATAGTTTCTCACTGAACCCGGAGCTCACCATTTTGGTTAGGCTAGCTGGCCATTGGGCCCCTGGGCTCTGCCTGACTCTGCTCACCCTCCCCCAGTACTGGCATTATAGACACATACCATCCCTGGATTTTACATGGCTGGTGATCCGAACTCATATCCTTATGCTTGCACAGCAAACACTTTACCCACTGAGCCATCTTCCTGAATACAAATCTATATTGTTTTATTACATATATATTTATTTATTTATTTAGAAACAGGATTCAATATATCTCAGGTTGTCCTGGAAGTTTCTATGTAGCTGAAGATGACCTAGAAACTTCTAATCCTCCTATCTTCACCTCCCAAGCACTGGGATTATTGGTGTGTGCCACCACAATTATTTTTTCAATATACATATTTTATTGGATTTTTGTGCATTCCATCCAATACATCTTAGTCATATTTAGGGCCCCTTCCCCTGTCTGCACTGTCCATAGCAACCCCCCCCCTTACTGGATTTCATGCATTCTATCATATATGTTAAGACTCTGCCTGGTTTTATACAGCATTGAAGACCGAATCCAGGACTCTCTACATGCTAGGCAAGCTCTTAATCAGCTGAGCTACATCCCCACGCCTCTATGTTAAGTTTTTTGGTTTGTTTGTTTGTTTCTGAGATGGAACCTCCCTAGCTTGCCTGCATGGTCTTGAACTCCTTGACTCAGTAGACCTTCCTCTCTTAGCCTTTCAGGGAGCTCAGACTAAATAAGTGTGTCACTGTGCATAGCTTAACTTTTAAAATGGTTCTATTTAAAATGTAAACAACATATGTAGAGATCTTATTTGTAGAAGGACAGGGGCTAAGTATGCTTTTTTAAAAAGGAAGTTCAGTTTGGTTAGATAATTTTTTTTAAAAGACAGGGACCCACAGTGTAGTCTTGGCTGCCTGAGACTTACTATGAAACCATCTTGGCTGGCCTGGAGCCCATGGCAAGTCACCTGCTTCTGCCTGCTGAGTATTGGGACTGGAGGCTCCATCATACCCAATCTTTGAGGAATTAAATTTTGAATTATTTCTTTCCTTTTTTAATTTATGAAAACGCTTTATAATCAATAATGATAAATAACATCTTTATATAATTTCACCACTTTTTTTTTGAGATGGTATCTCACTTTATAGCTCAGGCTGGCTAAAGCTTGTAATCCTCCTGCCTCATCCTCTTGCACGCAGGCATTTTTTTTTTTTTTGTGACAGAGTCTCCCTGCAGCCCCAGCTGGCCTGGAACTCACCATGTGGACCGGGCTTGTCTTAAACTCACAGGCATTTGTCTGCCTCTGCTGCTTGAGTGCTGGGCTTAAAGGTGTGTGCTATCGCCTGGCCCTTCACCTTCTTTTTTGAGACTGAGTCACTCACTGAACTTGGAGCTCACTGATTTGGCTAGGCTGTCTATACAGGGAGTTCTAGGGGATCTGCCTACTCACCCCCTCCCTCCCAGGGCTGGGGGCAGTTCACTGATGGCGCCATCTCCCTAGACCCAATGCTACTGATTTTATACCTTGATTTGTTTTTTGAATCCTTCAACTTTACTGTCAGTTCTAATAGTCTTTTGGTGGAATCTTTAGATTTTTCTATATATGGAACCAGATTATGTAAACAGGGATAATATGACTTCTGCTCTTCCTGTATGTATGCCATTTATTTATTTATTCATTTATTTATTTATTTACTTACTTACTTATTCATTCATTCATTTACTTATTTGTTTATTTATTATTTATTTATCTTGCCTGACTCACTGTGGCTAGGGCTTCTGATATGATGTTGAATACAAGTAGTGCAAGTGGGTAGCTTTGACTTCCTCCAGATATAAAGGCAAAATGCAAGCTTTCCCTTGATTCAGTATGAGGTTGGTTGTGGGTTTGTTACACAGAGCTATTATATAGAGGTATGTTCCTTCTACAGGTAATTAGTTGAGAGTTTTTATCATGAAGGAACACTGGATTTTATCAAATGCTTTTTTCCTGAGATAATTACCTGGTTTTTGTCCTTCGTTTTGTTGCTGTCCTATTCATAATAATTAAGATATGGAATTAACCTAGATACCCATCAATGAATGAGAAGAGAAAATGTGGTATATACACACTAGAGAAATCACTCAGCTATAAAACAGAATGATGCCCTGTGCCTGCATGTATGTAAGTGCACTTATGACATACAATGCCCAGGGAGGCCAGAGAGGGCATTGGATACTCTGGAACTGGAGTTACAGAAGGTTGTTAGACACCATGTAGGTACTGGGAATGGAACCTGGGTCCTTTGCAAGAGCAGCCAGTGCTCTTAACCATTGAGTCATTTCTTCAGCTCCCAGAAATAATTTTTAACAGGAGACTAGAACTGCGTGTAGTGGTACATACCTGCAGCCCCAGCCATGAGAGGCTAAGAAAGAAGGATTACTGTACGCTTGAGGCCAACCTGGGCTACATAGTGAGTTCAAGGCCAGCCTAGACTACAGAGTAAGACCCTATCTTAAAAAAGAGAGATGGAAAAAAATAAAATAAAAAAAGAGAGATGGGCTGATGAGATGGTTTATCAGATAAAGGTGTTTGCTACCAAGCCTGACAACTTGGATTCAAGCCCCAGGAGTCACATGGTAGAAGGAGAGACCAAACTCCATAACGTTGTCCTCTAACCTCCATATATGTCCCCCACATAAACACACAGTAAGTAAATGT
>NW_008341333.1:861184-870180 GCF_000622305.1 Nannospalax galili | reverse complement strand
GAGAGAGAGAGAGAGAGAGAGAGAGAGAGAGAGAGAGAGAGAGAGAACTCGATTAGACGAACTGGGGTAAAGAAGAACCAATGAAAGTTTCTCCTGAAATAAAACAATCTTTTTTTGCATATGACTTTGATCTTTCACTTGCTGGAAGCATCATCAATTACCTTTTCTTTTGAGGACAGAGTGGGATGAACAAACTTCCTGTATAGGAGGCTGGATCCTTTTGTGTAGGGAGACAGCAGCCAGGCTACAAATGCTATTTTTAGCTCATAATAGAATGGAAACCTGGAGAGATAAGAAAAATACACATTCTGGTAGGTTCTCAGCAGCACCTCCTGGGACCGGTGAAGGAGGAGACCAGTTGGCAAGGATGCCTCCCCTCCTGCACAGATGCCAGGTTCCCAGATTCCTCACCCTCCACCTATAGAAGGCACCCGTACACACCCAAGGCCTCTCCCTAAAAGCCAATTCCTCCTTTATTCTGTTTCTAAGAAAAGTAGGAATGCAAATTTGCTCCAGCTTCACAGTACAGGGGCAGCGACTGGCACTTCCTGAGGGGCTATGCTCACTGAGGTTGATTATAGCCTGCAGGCTCAGAAGACCAGATGTATGTCTGGACACCCAGTCATTCACCCATCACTCATGGTCAGGAGACAGACACCAGGGGAATTACAGCAGGGCGAAGCTGACCGGGTCTCCAGACTGAACAGGAATTGAACTTTCTTGTCTCAATAGAGGCAGGGACAGGAGCCTGATTCCTACCAAAGACGAGAATCCTACCCACCACGCTCAAGTCAATGCCAGTCACAGAGATCTTAACCTTTTTTTGTTCCAAAAAAGAGAACAGTGTGGGGTAGAAGCAACATACAGTCCTGGAGTCCACACGCCCTTGAGCCCATTCGTTTATCCCATGAACTGCCCCAGCACCTATCCATGCCAGCTTATAATGGGCACCAGGGAGACAACAGTGAGCAAAGATCCTGCAACCCTGGAGCCTCCAGAAACAAAGATTCCAGCATCCTGAGCTGAGAGGATAGTACGGTCAGTAAAACGTTTGCCTTGCAAGTACAATGAGCTGAGCACAATCCCCGAACCCACTGAGAAAGAGCTTGCATGTTGGCATGCACTTTTAATCCTAGCACTAGAGAGGAGTGGACAGGTGGGTCCCTGGTACTTACAGGCCAGCCAGCTTAGCCTAATCTAGAGTTGTAGGCCAGTGAGACCTTGTCCCATAAAAAAGAAAAAGTAGGGATGGAGAGATAGCGGTTAAGAGCACTGGCTGCTCTTGCAGAGGGCCTGGGTTCGATTCCCAGCACCCACATGGTGGCTAACAACAGTCTATAACACCAGTTCTAGGGGATCCAATGCCCTCTTCTGACTTCCAAGGCACTGCACAACACGGGTATACTTACAATACATTCAGGTAATACATTCACACACATAAAACAAAAATAATAAATAAAAAGAAAAAAAGAAAAAGTGGATGGCACCTGAGGGACCACATCTGAAGCTGTCCTCTGTCTTAAACACACGCACACACACACGCACATGCAGAGAGAGAGAGAGAGAGAGAGAGAGAGAGAGAGAGAGAGAGACTAGCATCCTTGAAATTAGGAGTCCAGGTAGGGAAATGGACTGATAAAATACTAGCAAATGGGGGCTGGAGAGATAGCTCAGTGGTTAAGAGCACTGCATGGCAACTAACAACCATCTGTAACTCCAGTTCCAGAAGATCTGATGCCTTCTTCTGACCTCCATGGGCAGTGCATGACACGGGTGCATCTACACATATATAGGCAACACATTCACACACACATAAAATATACACTAGCAACCTCAGAAAAGTGCCATGATGGGTTTCTACTATATCACACAAAGCTTTGAGTATATGGAAAAGCCAAGCCCCTCAAATGGATGTAGATCTGTGGGTTCATGGCCTGGCAAGCAGAGTTTGATAGAGATTTCAATCCCACCTCCTCAGTCTCTACTTGGTGCTGTGAACAACTGGTACAATCATATCTTGTAGTCCTGAGGTAGATTAACCATGCATTTGGCATCTTGAGGCCTTTCTGAACCTGGAGAAAGTGCTCTTACCAATGCCAGTATACACCACTTCCTAGAGAGAGCCAAGAACTCCCAGCAAACAAAGTTTTCCTCCCTTCCTTCCTCCCTTCCTTCCTTCCTTCCTTCCTTCCTTCCTTCCTTCCTTCCTTCCTTCCTCCCTTCCTGCCTTCCTGCCTTCCCTCCTTCCCTCCTTCCCTCCTTCCCTCCTTCCTGCCTTCCTGCCTTCCTGCCTTCCTGCCTTCCTGCCTTCCTGCCTCCTTCCTTCCTTCCTTCCTTCCTTCCTTCCTTCCTTCCTTCCTCTTTCTCTCTCTCTTTCTCTCCCTTCCTTCCTCCCCCTCCCTCCCTCTCTCTCTCTCTCTTTCTTTCTTTCTTTCTTTCTTTCTTTCGACAGGGTCTCACTATGCAGCCCTAGCTGGCTTGGAACTCACTGTGTAGACCAGGCTGGCCTTGAAGTCATAGAGATCCACCAGCCTCTGCCTCTCAAGTGCTGGGATTAAAGGTGTGTGCCACATGCCTGACATATTCTATCCCCGTCTCTTTCTCTATCACTCTTTCTTTTTGTAAGACTAGAAATAGAGACAGTTTAGTAAGAGAGGGAAAACACTCCTGAGAATGGGAGTGGGTTAGTGAGCTAGGGAAAGCCTGTGCCCAAAGAGCCTCACAGCTTTCACATGGAGATCAACAATCCAGAGCCTGTACTCCAGGGACCTCCTCTACCTCCTCTCATGTTCTGGGCTACTATCCATGTGCTCCCATCTCCCTAGGACCAGGTACCAGATAGCTGGAGACAGCTCCTGAATTCTAGAACCCTTTGCAATAGCAACCTAAAATCCACTCACCTTCCCTGGCCCAGTCCTTCCTGTGAAGCAGTGCTGACAGCCAGGATCCCTATTCCCACCCTCTGCCTCCAGAGCCACCCTAGTGCTTCCCCTCATGGCCCTGTGTTGTGCATATGTGTGCTGGGGGCCCACTTCGGTCTTTAGGGATCAGTGAGTGGAACAAAGGTCTTCCTTCAAGTCAATCATTTCCAGGTCTGCATATCTGAGCATACCTGCTCAAAAGACATGCCAGGCATCCTTAAAAGATGCCGTGGGTGAGAAGGTTTCCTGTGCTAATTTAAGGGATCAAAAATTAAGTCCTTCCCAGGCATCCTTCCTAGATCAAGAGAGCTGAAAATAAAAGCAATTCCTATCAAGTCATTTCGGGCCTTTTACTACTCACACAGCTCCCTTCGCCCCCAGTCAATAGCTCCATCATTTTTCTGCTCCTGTTCAAGGCCTCTCAGTTTTCTGCCCCCAGAAGTCTTTTCCCAAATATTCTCCCAGCAACTGGGGGGCACTTTCATGGCAGAACTGTTTAATCTTTCACAGTCACAAAAGATAAGGACTGGAAGAACAGAGGCGTGATTGATTCTCCCACAGTGGAACACTCCGGTGATTAATAATGGAGAAAATTTGTTTGGAAAACAAGTTAGTTGCCAGCCTCAAGGGGAAAGTGAATGAATCTGGCAAGCTCAGACACCACCACAAGATATAAAGACAATCCCAAGGGCACCTGCCGCAATGCAGCTCTTTTATTTATTATGTAAAAGACATATTTTTAAAAAGTAGGTCATGTATGCACATAGTTTAAAAATGCTAAAAGTCTAGGAGTACACAATAAAACCTTCCCACCCGTGACCTCTGGACCCTTTTCTAAAAACCAGGATATTAATCAGTTTTAGTGTGTCCTAGATTGGGGCAAGGTTTATAGGTACAGATGACTCCCTTAATGTCTTCTGTATGGGTGGGGACCATGCTATACATCTCCTTTGACACCCTGCTTTCCCCTAACACACACACACACACACGGCAGTATTCATTGAGGAGTATCTCATACTAGGACCTGAAAAGCTTTGGTTTTCTTCATGTGCAGGCATCTTCCAGGCCCCCATGCAAAGATATTCATGAGACTGACAACTGCAGCCCAGCTGCAAGTGAACTTTCTTCTGTATGCTTCTTTGCAGCAAATGCAGTTGTAGTATGGATGCCCATGGGTGGATTATCTGTGTGCATTTTATAGACAGGAGCAGCCATACAAACTTAGAAAGAGTACCTGACCCTCCCCCCGCCAGCTAAATTCTCACCATGTATGGCCAATTATAAGAGCCTCTGTCCCAAGATTAGATGCCCTAATCCTTCTCCACTGCCCAGACCAACTTCATTCTCTGAACTGTCTACTCCTTGCTCTTTGGAACTTTCTGGGATATCTCGCCCATGCTGATGTAGCTAAAAAAAAAACCTCTCACCAGGCATGGTACAAGACTTTAGTCACAGCACTTGGGAGGCAGAGGCAGGCAGATTTCTGTGAACTCAAGGCCAGCCTGATCTATACAGTGAGTTCCAGGCCAGCTGGGACTGGGAGACCCTGTCTCAAAAAGACCAAAAAAAAGAATGAATGCTGTATGGTCTTCTCTATTCCCTCATACTTTACCCACAAACAATCTTATCAGTCTCAAAAACCAGGCACTACTAAAGCCAGTCAGGACTTCACCATAGTCTGAAAATAAGTTCGATGAGAGAATGGAAGAAAAAAAAAGACAAGTTCCTGGGCCCTTTAGCTTGTTGTGCACTAAAAACAGCAACGTGTGTTTTCTTCCACCCTGACCCTTGTGTTCTCTTAGCTCATAGAAGTCCATCCTCATCACAAGACGAGGACCCTGAAGCACAATGGGGTGTTGGTGGCAGAAAACTAGCAGTTCCAGGGGGAAGCTGATCACCCACTTCTCAAGGACAGGGTGTTTACAAGAAGAAGAGGAGAAAAACCATCTCTTGAAGCCATGTCACAGCTAATGAAAAATTGGTAGACCTTAATCCACCCTAACCATGCACAGGAATGAAGGCCTGGCCTCCTTTGTCCCAGGACCAGCCCCACAGTGCTAATCAGCACTGCTCCATTTCTTCATCTTCCAGACGGCACATCTGGCTCTGCCCAACACAGCTTTATAAAGTTCTCACTTCTAAGCCTCCCCTTCATCTCCACTGTCACTGAGATGGAAGTTCCTGCTTGTCACTGTTGAGTATGTTCTTGATAGCAAAACCAGAATCTCAAGATTTCATGTAACAGAAATGTAAAAACAGCCCCATGATCCCAGGTTGTGGAAACAACTCTACGAGAATTTGCTGAAAGACTTCTAACACACGCTCACATGTGCACAAACTCATTCTTTAAACATGAGTAGGAACTGTATATTACTTACAGTCTTTTGCCAAAGAAGAAACAATTTATCAATACCAATAATTTTTTTTTCAATTGCACCATTGCTAGAAACAGTTGTATTAATATCTTTTTAAATTTTATTTTATGTGTATGCATGTATTGCCTGTGTGTAGGTAAGTGCACTGGTGTTATGCAATGCCCAAGGGTGTCTGAAGAAGGTGTCAGATCCACTAGAACTGGAGTTACAGATGGTTGTTAGCTGCCGTGTGGGTGCTGGGAATAGAACCTGGGTCCTCTGCAAGAGTAGTCAGTGTCCTTAACCACTTAGCCATCTCCCCAGCCCTGTATTAATTTCTTTTGGAGGGGGTTGCAACAAGGTCTCAGGTAGCTAGACTGGCCTTGAACTCACTCAAAGCTGACTTTGAACTCCTCGTCCTCCTCCTCCCAAATGTTGGAATAAAAAATTTATTTCTCCATGCCTAGCAGCTATATTATTTATATTTAAAACCTGGCTAGCAACTTAATGTCCACTAAAAGAACATTAACTGGGGCTGAAGAGATGGTTCAATAGTTAAAAAGTGCATACTGCTCTTGCAGAGGACCTGTGTTCAGTTCCCAGGACCCATGTCAGGCAGCTCTCAGAGCTTGTATCTCCAGCTCCAGGGATCTGACATCCTCTTCTGACCTCCTTGGGCACCTGCACACATGTGTACATACCCCCACACAGACACGTGTGCATAATTAAAAAGAAAATAGATCTTTAAAGAAATTTAAAGGGAGCCAGGCGTGGTAGTGTATGCCTTTAATCCCAGCACTTGGGAAGTAGAGGCAGGCAGATCTCTGTGAGCTCGAGGTCTACAGAGTGCTACACAGTGAGACCCTGTCTAAAAGAAAAAATAAATAAAAGGCATTAATTAAATAAGCTATGCTTTATTTATATTATGAAATACTATCTGGTCGTTAAAAAATAAGTAGGCATATTTATGCTCATACAAAAGTATTTCCAAAATACAGTAAGCAAGCTGAAAATGATTAGTTTATTATAATATTGTTGTTTAAAAAAAAGAAAAATATAAGCCAAATGTGGTAGCACACACCTGTAATCCCAGCACTTGGGAGACTGGGGAAGAACAATTGAGAATTAAAGGCCAGCCTGGGCTACATAGCAACATCCTGTCTCCAAAATTTTTTAAAGTTCTCACAGAAAAGAAAAACGTGGGGTTGGTAAGATGGCTCAGTGAGTAAAGGTGCTTGCTGCACAAGCCTGGTGACGTGAGTTTGACCCCTAGAACCCACATAAAGTTGAAAAGAGAGAACCAATTCCACAAAGTTGTCCTCTGACCACCACGTGTTCCACAGCATGCATGTGCCCCCCCCACATCATACATACATGTAATAATAAAATTTAAATAACAAAAATGTCTGTGTGTATATATTAACACACCAACAAAATATATATATATTTTTTGGTCTTTTTTGAGACAGGGTCTCCTTGTGGTTTCAGCTGGCCTGGAACTCACTATGTAGACCAGGCTGGCCTTGAACTCACAGATATCTGCCTGCCTCTGTCTCCTGAATGCTGGGGACTAAAGGAGGGCGGCACCATGCCTGGCCCAACAAAAATATTTTAATTATTTTATTTTATTTTATTTATGTATTTTTGAGACAGGGTCTTTCTTTACCTCAGTTCACCTGGAACTGGCAGTGTAGACCAGGCTGGCCTTGATCTCACAGAGATCTGCCTGCTTCTGCCTCCTGAGTGCTGGGATTAAAGGCATGAACCACCATGCCCAGCACCAAGAAATTTCATAAGAGGACATAAAATTGTGAATAATGGTTATGGAACGAGCACCTGGTTTAGGAGGGAATCTGTCTTTTTATTGCATACTTTTGTCTTGTAGTGGTGGCCCTTAATCCTAGGACCTTATGCACGCTAGGCAAGTGCTCTACTATCAAGCTACATCTTCAGCCCATTTTTTACTACAGACTCGTGTACTATTTCTTGTTTTCTTTCTTTCTTGGCATATGAACACTTCCTTACCATACATTCATAGAGAAGCTGTGCCTGTCTTGTCCATTACTATATCTCCAATGCCTTTAACAATACCTGTTCTTATGAGGTTCATCAGTAAATATTTACTTGAACAACTTTTATGGAGCAATTTATTAAAAATGCTCCAACTAACATCCTAGCCTTGATCCCGGCCCTCTGGCCTGAGAAAAGACTGAGGCTTCAGTCCTTTCCTCCTTCTCCATTCATCCTTTGAAATGTCGTATTTCTTGGAGCACTTACCAGCAAAGAAAGATGTCTGTGAATGTCTCTGCTGTGGTGAAAAGAGCAAATATAATCCAGTACATCATCCATTTGACCTGTTGAAAGGAAAGCACAGAGCTAGTAGAAAACGTCAAGGTTATTAGTGAATGCCTAGCACTTAGGCAGTGGATGTTGAGGCCATCTAGGTAGTGCCACCTGCACCTGTCACCCCTCTCTCCATCCTTCCCCAACTCAGGTCCAGTTCTACTGCACACCTTGATGCTAGAAGCAGGCAGGCTGTTCTGCAACTGACCAGGCTCAAAGTCATATTAGATCCATTATACTCTGGGTTGCCCTCAGGTGAGCCAGGGAGACCTGGCTCAGGTCAGGAGTAACAAAGATTCCATCAGGTTATTTTTCTAGGAGAGCCATGAGGCAAGTGAGCACTCCAGGCTTCTGTGTAGACATACCCCTGGGGTGGACATTTTCAGGCCATGCTCCAGAACAGAATGGCAGCAGTCCTTATGATGGGCCACTTACTTTCCTGTGGGCCTAGAGAGCTAGATCTTTCTTTAAATCGCTTCCAAAATAAACCATCTTTCCTATTTCCACTGAATCACTCTGTCCCCTTTCTCTTAAACTACTACAAAATTCTGCCAACTGCTTTGCCTCCTCACTAACCTATCAAACCAACCACTCCATTTCAATTTCTCCAAAGTATGGATTCTCCAGACTCTTCCCCCATTTCAAATCTTCTAGCCTGTAGAATAAAGTTCAAACTCCTAGTCTTCTGCCTCTAGTAATAGAATAGCTTGTATTGGACTAGCTTGTACTGGACTATCATCACCAATAATCTGGTAATGATACTAGTAATGATAAGCTCTCAATAAAATATTTCAAAACACCAGAGATCCATAAAAACTCTCAGAAGGGATTCAACTCTTGGTGGAGTCATACAAGATTTAATCTGGGTTGGTATGGCCAAGGACAAAGCTCTGGATGATAGATCTTTAGCAGAGATCCATTGTAGTCTTTGCCTGAAGAGCTGGGGAAAGAGTTTGAGCCTGCTAGAGTTGTTGGAGCTCAAGCAGGGAGAATTCTAGAGAAGGAAGCTAAAGTTCAAAGACTACAAAATCTGCATTTTGAATTCTCAACTTCTTGGCTGGAATCCCAGTACACAGGAGCCTAAGGCAGGAGGATCATGAGGTTGAGGCCAGTCTGGACTATATACATAGTGAGAATCTTTCTCAGAAACAAATAAAGCCCTTGGCTGACCCTTGAACTGAACAGAATCAAAGTAAGATTCCAAACAGGGATAAGGATAAGAGAGGTAGAGAGTGTGTGTATGTGTATGTGTGTGTGTGTGTGTGTGTGTGTGTGTGAGAGAGAGAGAGAGAGAGAGACAGAGAGAGAGACACAGAGAGAGATCAAAGTATATCCTATGTGTGTATGAAAATATCATAATGAACACATTATTTTGTAC
>NW_008341333.1:832260-861172 GCF_000622305.1 Nannospalax galili | reverse complement strand
AGAGAGAGAGAGAGAGAGAGAGAGAGAGAGAGAGAGATAGAGAGAGAGACACAGAGAGAGATCAAAGTATATCTTATGTGTGTATGAAAATATCATAATGAACACATTATTTTGTATAATTAATATACACAAATCAAACCCAGGCACAGTGGCACACTCCTTTAATCCCAGAATTCGGGAGGCAGATCTCTGTGAGTTCAAGGCCAGCCTCGTCTATGCAGCGAGTTCCAGGCCAGCCAGAGTTACATAGTGAGACCCTGTCTCAAACAAAACAATATATATATTTAATATATATTCATATATAGAGAGATCCATAGAAACTCTCGGAAGAGATTCAATCCTTGGTGGAGTCATACAAGATTTAATCCAGGTTGGTATGGCTAAGGACAAAGCTCTAGATGATAGATCTTTAGCAGGGATCCATATATATTTCCATTCATATATATATACATATATATGAATGAAAATTTATTTGTATTTCTAACACATCTCCCCAAATTACAAAACTGAAGGAGTTAAGCAGAAATTCTATTTCTCTTCACTGTAGGAAAAACAGTTTGGAGTTCAAATCCTGCCAAGTAGGGCTAGTACACATTTTGGAATTTCCAGCAAGACATCTAAAGGATCACATCTCAGAAGAAAAATTTACATCCCAGCACTGACATACTAGCTCTGGGTCTGAAGGGTAAGGCTGAAATACTTTTGTCCCAATACAATGTAAGACCCAGCTAATTGGGAGTCAAGGTGATATGTCACAATTTAGCTGTCTGTTGGAACAACACACTCCCCACATCTAGTGTTTCTATAGTCTGTCATATACAGAATCCAGCATACAGTAGAAAGCTATGTATAAGCAGGAATAGGGGCTGGAGAGATGCTCAGAGATTAAGAACCCTTGCTGCTCTTGCAGAAGATGGGTTCCCAGCTCCCATATCAGATAGCTCACAACCACCTGTAACTCCAGCTCCAAGAGATCCAATATCCTCTTCTGGTCTCTGAGGGCACCCCCCACACACGACATGTGTACATACAGACACATACACATATATAAACATTTAAACCCAGGAAAAATAACTAAATAAAATGATAAGAAAAGGAAAATGGAAAAAATGTGCCAAGGGCACATATCTATTTAAAAAGTTCAATTCATATGAATTAGTCCGAGCTGGGTGTATATCTCAGTAGTAAAGCACAGTTTACTTGCACGAGCCCAAGTTTGATCCCAGCATACCTACCCCACTAAAGATCCACAAAACAAAAATAAAACTAAATAATGAGTAAGTCCAAGACCCATTTCTAACTTTAAATCAAAAGGACTCTTGGGCTGGGGAGATGGTTCTGTGGGTAAAGGTGTTTGCTACCAAGCCTGATGACCTGGTTTGATCCCTGGGACCCACTTGGTGGAAGGAGAGAACTAACTCCTGCAACATACTCTCTCACACGCAATAAATACATAAATAATTTTTTTAAAAGAACTCTTAGCAAAGCAGGAATACAGAGGAACCTCCTCAACCAAGTCAGTCTTCTTTAAGGGTGTGACCTCTGGGTAGGTTAACCAGGCTGCAGTGGATAGACTCACACTGAAGAGCATTCAGGGACACAGATTTGACTCTATAGATAAAGAGTATTTATACTCTAGGTCTGGAGGGATGGCTCACCAGTTAAGAGCATTAGCTGCTCTTGCAGAGGACCCAGGTTTGATTCCCAGCACCCATAGGGTGGCTAACAATTGTCTGTCACTCCAGTTCCAGTGGATCCTATGCACTCTTCTGACCTCTGTAGGCACTGCACAACATGGGTGTATTGCATGCGGGCAATACACATACACATAAAATAAAAATAAATCAAAAAAATTAAAAAATATTTTTAAAACTCTACAATAACATCATATTTAGTGGTAAGAAAATAGCTGCTTCATCCTTTACAATAGCAAAGACATCTTATCTCTTCTGTTCTATATTTATGGAAGTTCTCGCTAATGCAGTAAGATAGGAAAAAAAGAAAGGGTATACAGACTGAGAAGAAAAATAAGGCCAATTTTCTTCACAAATGGCATGATCCTTTGTGTAGAAAATCCCAAAGAATTGGCAAAAAAAGGTGATTACAGCAGGCAGCAGGGTACAGGGTATATATAAAGGGATACTGCTTTCCAGCACAGCAATAATGAATAACTAGAGCTTGCATTAAATTTTTCTCATGTATACTATGCTAGTCTCAAATTTGTTATGTAGTTGAGGATGACCTTGAATTCCTGATCCTCTTGTCTCTGCTTCCCCAATGCTGGGATTACAGGTATGTGCCACCATGCCCACCTTTAGAAGATCTTAAATAAAAAGTAAAAAGAAGTGCCCAAAGGTCAGGTTGGTTCCTCTCCTTCCCTTCATCCTGCAGGCTGCATTCTGTTCCTGTGTTTGAGAGCCTCTGTTTATTTGTCTGCTTTCCCTAATAGATCATAAGCTCGTTGTGAGTGGAAACCAGTTTTTCTTTAGTGTCCAGGACAGTTCCCAGCACAGAATAGGTGCTGAATGAATTTTTTTTGAAAGGCTAGATTTGAATGGTATATTGTGAATAGGGAAAAACATAGTTCCCAAAAAGTTGAGAAAGAATAGACTTTGGAAACTACTGTCTATCCAATTTTTGAGAAGGAGAGAATTAGAGAGCTTCTGAGAAGGTGGGTGCTTCCTACAGGTGCTCCACGTGTCTATAGCTCCATAGACCGAAGAGGAAAGGCACCCGTTGACACCAGGGCAGGAGTGACTGTTATGTGGGGCAATGCGTAACCAACCAACCAACCAACAAACAAACAAAAGAAGTAAAGAGAGCAAATTTAGGGAGAAGAGGCTGAATTCCATGGGGTTGAAGGAAGTTTGAGGGTCCCAGGGAACATTCGAGAAGAATGCTCTACAGCTCTCTCGGGGAGGCAAGACGAAAGCTCAGAGGGAAGGAAGTTGGGACTACTGATTGACACCAAGGAGCTGCCTGGAGGGAGCCTGAAGCCTTAACCTAAAGAAGTTCTCTTCATGCACTCTTTCATTTCAAAATAAGTTCATACAGAAAGAAGGACCAAGTTGAAGGGCAGTTTCTCCTGTCTGGCACTGTGCTTCCTGTTATATTGCCTTCAGCTATATACATGTAGTCTTATACATACATTGTATGTGTATTTTTCAGTAAGTTTTTTAACTAATACATTTCCTTCTAGATTTCCACATCACCTAACCATTATTTATCTCTTCTCTCCCTGTCTAAGCCTCCCTTCTCCCTCCCCAGTTAAAGTACCCCCATCTTCCCCTTGATAATACCTGTCTCCTCTTATCCACCCTTCTCTTGAGCTATCTGGACACAGAAACTTGACTCAGTAGGCTTTAACATAATGCATGAAATCTGGTGGGAGAGCTGTGGGAGGGTGCAGATTGTGGAGGGGGGCGTCTAAATATGATTAAGATATATTGTATGAAATGCACAAAAATTCAATTATATACATTAAAAAATAAATTGAACATCAAGGAAAAGAGCTGCTAAAGACTCTCTTGCTGGGAGGAGAGTGGTAGTGCATGCCTTTAGTCCCAGTACTTGGGAGGCAGAGGCAGGCAGGTCTCTGTGAGATAGAGGCCAGCATGGTCTATATAGTGAATTCCAGGCCAGCTGAGGCTTCAGGGAGATCCTGTCTCAAAAAGACACACACACACACACACACACACACACACACACACACACGAAAAGAAGGACCCAAGGATGATGTGTTGAGTTGAGCATACTGGGGTCTTGGAGAAAGAAACAATATTCATCTAAAATTACCAGGAAATGGTGGCTGGAAAGATGGTTCAGCAGTCAAGAGCACTTGCTGCTCTTGTAGAGAACCCGGCTTTGGTTCCCAGCACACATATGGTGGCTCACAACTGTAACTCCAGTTCCAGGGGGTCCAATGCTCTCTTCTGGATCAATGGGCACCAGGCATGCAAGTGATGTACTTAGAGAAAAAACACTCATACACATAAAATAAAAATTAAAAAATCTTTAAAATTACTAGGAAATCACAGAAACCAAATGAGAGATATTTTTTCAATATTTAAAAATTTATTATTATTTTATTATTTTTATTTTATGTGTATGAGTGTATTGCCTGCAAGTATATAAGTGCACTCATGTCATGCAATGCCCCCAGAGGTCAGAAGAGGGCGTCAGATCCCCTGGAACTGGAATTACAGATGGTTGTTAGCTGCCATGTAGATGGTGGGGATCAAATCCAGGCCCTCTGCAAGAGCAGCCAGTGCTCTTAACTCCTGAATCATCTCTCCAGCTCCATGACAGATACTTTTGCCAACCTTCAAATAAAACTTTGTAGGTTTGAAGATTTTATTCAGACCCCTGCAGGATAAGGAAGGAGGAGTCTTGTGGGTCTTTAATCAGAACTGAGAGAGAGAACTACAGGCAATGTGAGCAGTGATGTCTAAGAGTGGCTCAGAAGTGGAAAGTTGACTGTGTGACTGGGGTGTGCCCCTGGACTGGTCAGGACAGGATCCAGGAGTGATGGGATAGGAGAGAGGCTTCCATCCTCAGGCTAAGCAAGTCTTCTGAGCTCAGAGCAGAAAGCAGGCTTGGAGACTTTCCATGAACCTCATCTGGCTGGGGCTTCACAGTCCATCAGGCAACGCTCCCAGGCTCCCTGTCAGCTTGCCAAAGGTCTTCCCTGTGAGCTGTGGACCTCACCTTCTGTTCAGGACCCCCCTCCCCCACTCCAAGCAGGTATATTTCTCAAGCCTTTCACAGTTCTCTTGTATCTGACTCTGCTTCCGTCTCACAAGGACTTACCTGTGCCAAGTGACTGAGAAAGAAAAAAACCTGAGCCTGGCTTACAGATGATTCTGTACCATCTGCTGGCACCAGTTCACAGTGGACAGCTGGTTATATGGTCAGGGGTAGCCCTGAGGGAGTGAGGAAATAAATTTCCCCTGAGGGCAGAACTTTGAGCACTGGGCATAGCGTGGTAGGGGAACTGCTCTCAGGCAGAGCCTGCACACGGTCATCATGTCATACAAGCTGCACTTATGCATCTTCTGTATTCTTCATATTGTGGCATCTGAGGCCTTACAGGGACTCAAACCTAGTGCCAGCAGGTATTCAGAAACAGTGAAAGATTTGCTCAGAGTGTGCCTTTCAGATGCAAGTTGCTCAACCCAGAGCCCTATTCCAAACTCCCGCTTTTCTTTTTTAATTTGGCAGGGCATGGTGGCACATATCTTTAATCCCTGTACTTGGAAGGCAGAAGCAGGTGGATCTCTGTGAGTTTGAGGCCATCCTGGTCTACATTAGCAAGTTGCAGGTCAGCTGGGGCTACAGGGAGACCTTGTCTCAAAAAAAAAAAGATTTTATTTTTAATTATTTGTATGTCTGTGTCTATGTCTGGGTATGTACATGTGAGTATGGGTGATTGTGAAGGCCAGAAGAGGGTGTTAGATCTCCTGGGGCTGGAATTACAGGTGGTGATGGGAACCAACCTGCAGTCCTCTTCAAGATCAACGAGTGTTCTTGACTATTAAGCTATCTCTCCAGTCCTACCCTTTTAAAAAAATGTGTGAGTGTGTGTGTGTGTGTGTGTGTGTGTGTGTGTACATGTTCATGTGTGGGAGGAACACATATGGATTTGGGTGTGCATGGAGGCCAGAGGATAATATTGGGTGTCATCCTGAGAAATGTCGTCCACCTTTTTTTGAGATAGTGTCTCTTATAGGCTAGAGTTTACCAATTTGGATTCACTAGCTAGGGATCTTCCTGTCTCTGCCTCCCCAGAGCTGAGATTACAATGCATACCACCATATCCGGCATTTTTATGTGAGCTCTGGGGGAGTTGAACTCAGGTCATCAATCTTGCAGGACAAGCACTTACTGACAGAGCTGTCTCCTTCTGGAGATATATTCCTTTCTGGAGCTCTCATAATCATCTAGCATCAAGTATCAGAACACTAGACTATCAGACAAAGCTGGAATCTACTGAAGTCATTCAAATGAGCTAATCCTAATTCTGCTTGCCCTTCTTTCCCCAGAGACCATGGTAAAGGCTGTGATCCATGACCCCATCCCTACCACCTGCCTCCTCTGGCTGCCTGGCTCTAGTGCTCTCTCATGGGGTCCTACATGACATGCTATGCCTTCTCCTAGGGACCCTAGGGACCCTGAGAAGAGACCTCTTCATGTCAGGTGTTTCCATGTCTGTGTCTTTCCACCTATGAGTCAAATCTCAAACATATCTTAAAATGAAGTGACTGGTTACATGATGAGGTCCATGGAAGGGCTGAGCTGAGAATGGTGTGGAGATGATCTGGTCTTCAGTGGGCCCAGAGAAGGACAACATGTATGGCCCATGATTGCACTCAGCACAGCATATCGCAGCAGAGGAGGAGGTGGATGTGGACATCAGCTAGCCTCTTTCCTCAAGTTCCGTTTACGAGTTCAATGAACTCACGTACCAAGTGGCCATATAGAGGCAGCAGGCAATTTGAGAGCTCAGCAATGTAAAATCCTTCTCACCAGTGCTGAGCAGTCTATGATCACTAGTCAGTCACCAAGCATATCTGGGATGGTACCTGTCTCAAGGTACCAGTCAGCCTCCTGGCAGAGGTCCATGACTCCAGGCCTCTTTCCTAACAGAGGAAGCAGCATAGACTCTTTTCTGGAATCATTTGCTCTATATAAAGACTTGCTTTCTTTATTCCCTTGATTCTGGGAGTCACACAGCAAGCTGAGGACTTTAGGAATGACCTGCTCATTAATTTTTTTTTCATTGTGGTGTGTGTGTGTGTGTGTGTGTGTGTGTATGTGTGTTTGTGCTATCTCAGCACACATGTGGAGTTCAACGGACAACCTGCATGAGTTGAACTCCTCTACCATGTGGGTCTCTCTTTCGACCATGTGGGTCCTAGGGACTGAACTCAGGCTACCAGTCTTGTTGACAAGCAGGTTCACTGACTGAAGCATCTCACAGGTTCCTGACCTGCTTATTTTCACACATCTCACACAATACTCCTTCTTACCAAACACCTCCATTTATAACAAAAGAAATATGACAACAGGCTGACACTTTAGGGAGTCCTTTGTTTTACGTACTTCACTGCCTGGAAGCAACTGTCCTTATCCACCCCTACCCAGCCTTGAGAGTTCAGGAATCAACATCTCCCAAGGAAGGTTGATGTGCTGTCCTAGAGGATGTTTTTCTATGAACTAGTAACCAATGTATATCACTGATTTTTATCTGGAAACAATTTCAGGAGCCAAGGAAAAAGAGGGAACATTTATTATAATTAAGCTGAATACCAGCTCTTTGTAGCTCAAACTGTAGTCTGTGTACTTGCAGCATTGGTATCAGCTGGGAGCTTGGTAGAAATGAGATTTCCAGCCCCTTCTCAGACCTACTGGATCAAATCTGCATTTTTCTTGATATCCCTGTTCATTAATATGTATATTTGTTTGAGAATCACTTGTCTAACTCACAATATTCTTTCTTCAAATCACAAATTTCAGATCTCTGCTTTTTAATTATCTTTATTACCGGAGGGGATGGCTATTTCTACCAGGCGACACAAAACACTTTGAATGAAATGGAAGCAGGGACTTTACTGTCACCAGCCACTTCAAGAGACACACACCAGTAGGAAATATATGATAAAGGGATTTATGGGCTTTGATCCTGGCTATCAAGGCAGCAGGAAGGAGGGTAAATGGGAATTGGGGTTTTCCTAATACTGTCTTGTTTAGAGGTAAAAGATAATAGATGACATTGCTACAATCTTAATGAGGCAAGTTTGCATATGATTCTCAGCCATGAAGCTCTGGCCACACCCCCACATAAGGAATCCTACTTCCCCAAAGCTCTAATTGAAAGCAGAGAGAGCATGATTGGACGCTAGAAGAGAGGAGTACTGGGCTGGGATGTAGTTCGGTTGGTGAAGTGCTTGCCTAGCATTCAGGAAACCCTGGGTTCCATCCCCAGCACTGCATAAACTAGGCATGGTGTTGCACATCTGTAATTCTAGAGGTGGAGGCAGGAGGATCAGAAGTTCAAGGTCATCCTTGGCTACCTAGTGAGTTTGAGGCTAGCCTGGGATACATGAGATCCTGTCTCAGAAAAAAAAAACCAAAATATATTTGCTGAACATAAATGAATTTTTAAAAGAGACAGAAGTATCAGGAATACTTGGAAAAGCCTGGGCATCCTGTGGAATGCTGGGTGTCTAGTGCATACTTCTGAACTATTTTGATTCTTTGGATATCTTACTGTTTTATGTTTTTGCACTATTTTACAATTTTTTAGGTTATAGAAAACTGATTGCAAAGAAAATAGTTTTTCCATAGGGATGCAAATAAATTTTGTCCATTGCAAAAGTAATCAGTTTAATAATAACAAACTCATTATGTTTGTTTCTGATTTTGAGACAGGGTCTCACTATGTAGCCTAGGCTGGCCTTGAATTTGTGATCCCCCTGCCTCAGCTGAGAGTCTAAATTAGGGCAACCACTCTAGGTTTTCAACATTCTTGCTTCCTATGTGTGTGTGTGCCACTCTGGGTCTCCTTTGAAATATTTGTTGCTGTTGTTGCAGTGTTGGGGATTGAACCCAGGGCATGTTAAATAAGCACTTTACTACAGGACTATACTTCCATCCTTGAACTAGTTTTTCAACCTCTTACTGGTTCTCTCATTAATTAATGAATTAAATAAAAATTTCAACATTTTATTTGTTTAAATGTCATGATTTGCCCTTTAAAAACCACTGTGGACTCCTAACAAGTTGCATGAATAGAGACTTGCCATCGACCTGTATTCTCTTTCTGGGTTATGTATACAGCTGACGCTGACCTTCAACTCCTGGTTCTCCTGCACTGTGTTTCATTTTGCTTGAGAGAAGGTCTTGCTATGTAGCCCAGGCTGCCCTCAAACTTGCAGCAATCCTCTTACCTCAGGCTCAGGTGCTGAGATTACAGGAGTGTGTCATTATGCTTGGCTTAACTTAAATGTGCGTGTGTGTGTGTGTGTGTGTGTGTGTGTGTTCTCTCCTTCCACCATGTGGGTCCTGCAGATTGAATTTGCATCAGGCTTGGCACAAGAACCTTTATCCTGCAGCCATTTTGCTATTTTTATTCATGTGTGTGGTGGGGAATGGTGTAAGAAGGGCATTGAATCCTCTAGAGCTGGCCTTTGGTGCGGAATCAAACTCTGATCTTCTTCACTCTTAACCATTGAGCCATCTCTCTAGTCCCATTGACTTAAATTTTCTAACTGTCCAAGTTTGTTCTTCATTGCTGTGACAAAATACTCTGACCACTACCAACTTGGGGAGGAAAGGGTTTATTGGGCTTACATCTCCCGGGTCACAATTCATCTGGAAGCCCAAGGTAGGAACTCAGAGCAGGAACCTGGAGGCAGGAGCTGGAGCACAGGCCATGGAGGAATGCTGCTTACTGGCTTTCTCCCCCGGCCCCCGCCCAGGCTACTTTCTTATGCAACAAAGGACCACCTGCCCATGGGTGGCACCACCCACAGTGGACTGGGCCCTCCCACATCACTCATCAAGAAGATGCCCCTCAGACATGGCCACAGGCCAGTCCAATAGAGGCAATTCCCCAATTGAGGCTCCCTCAATCCAGGTGTGTCAAGTTGACACTAACGCTATCCAGCACACTAACTAATTATATTTTGTGAGTTCAAGGCCAGCCTGGCCTACAGGGTGATCATTACCAGAAAAAAGGAAAGAAAGAAGGAAGAAGGAAATAAGAATCTATGAATATCAAGAGTGGCATTTCTCAAATTCATTGTCTTGTTAAGAATGTTGATTTAATTTGGTTTTTGTTTTTAGAAGTATTTTATTTATTTTTATTATTTTTGTGTGAGTGTATTGCCTGCATGTATGTAAGTGCACCTGTGCTGTGCAATGCCCACACAGGTCAGATCCCCTGGAACTGGAGTTATGGATGGTTGTTAGCTGCCATGTGGGTGCTGGGAATCAAACCTGGGTCCTCTGCAAGAGCAGCCAGTGGTCTTAACTGCTGAGCCATCTCTCCAGCCCTCTCCAACCTGGTTTTGGTTTTTGAAATATGGTCTTACTATGCAGCCCAGGCTGGCCTTGAACTTGTGTTCATTTTCCAGTCTCTGCCTCCTGAGTGCTGTGATTGCAGATGTGCATGACCACACCTGGCTTTACAATGCTGGTTTTGATTTAGGAGGTTGGCATAGGACTGCAGATGCTTCATTACTAAGCTCCCAGGAGATATTGAAGATGCTGGTCCACAGATGACACTTTAGGTGCTGAGATCAAGAGCACTGAAAACTTGTAGAGAAATGGCTGGAAAGTAGGAAGAAAGATCAACATCACATAAAGGAATATAGCCATCCATCTTGCAGATGATTAACAGTCATTAAAAACTTCAGAGGAAGTGGGATAGACAATAGACAGGTTTCCTTTCTTTTCTTTTCTTTCTTTTTTTTTTTTTGTCTTTTTGAGACAGGGACTCTCTGTAGCCCCAGCTGGCCTGGAACTCACTATGGACCAGGCTGGCCTTGAACTCACGAAGATCTGCCTGCCTCTGCCTCCAGAGTGAAGTGCTGGGATTAAAGGTGTGCACCACCACACTCTGCACAGGTTTCCATTTTTAAAAGGCTTCTGGATGTTATGTGGATGACAGGGCAGGATGACAAGGGAGCCAGTCAGGAGTGTGATAGGCAGACTAATGGTTCCCCAGGGATGCTGACATCCTAATTTGATACACAACAAAGAGGACTTGGCAGAGTTGTTGAGTTAAGGACATTGATATGGGACGATTATTCTAGACCCACTGTAATCACATGCATCCTTAAAAGAGAATTGTTCCCAACTGTGTCAGAGGTGAGGCGACAATAGAGACTGCTCAGAGATGCTACACTGCTGGCTTTGAAGTTGGAGGAAGGGGCATGAGCAGAGAGCCTACTGTGTCTAGGAGCCTCAAACACAAGGAAATGGACTCTCCTCCAGAGACTGGAAAGGAAACAGCCCTGCCTGTGACATCCAGCAGGCTGTGTCCTCCAGGACTGTAAGCTAATAAATGTATGTTTTTTTTATACCAATGCCTTTAATCCCAGCACTTGGGAGGCAGAGGCTGGTGGATCTCTGAGTTCAAGGCCAGCCTGGTCTACATAGTGAGTTCCAGGACAGCTGGGGCTACAGGGAGACCCTGTCTCAAAAAGACCAAAAAAAAAAGGAATTTGGATTATCCAGAGCTGGAGAGATGGCTCAACAGTTAAGAGCACTTAACTCTTGCAGAGGACCCAAATTCAATTCCCAGCACCCATGTCAGGTAGCTCACAATAACCTGTATCTCCAGCTCCAGGGGATCAGATGCCCTCTTCTGTACTCATGTGCACATACTCACAGAGAGACACATAATTAAAAAGATAATAAAAATTATTTATTTATTTATTTTGGTTTTTCAAGATAAGATCTCCCTGCAGCCCCAGCTAGTCTGGAACTCATTATGTAGACCAGATTGGCCTCAACCTCATAGAGATTTGCCTGCCTCTACCTCTCAAGTACTGGGATTAAAGGTGTATACCACCATGCCCGACCCCAGAAAAGAAAATAAATCTTTTTTTTTTGTCTTTTTGACTAGTCCAAAAATAAATCTTTAAAAAATTACATTATCTGGCCAGGTATGGTGGCACACGCCTTTAATCCCAGCACTCGGGAGGCAGAGGCAGGTGGATCTCTGTGAGTTCAAGGCCAGCCTGGTCTACATAGTGAGTTCTAGGACATCTGGGGCTGCAGGGAGATCCTGCCTCAAAAAAAGACCAAAAAAAAAAAAAAAACCCAAAAAACAAACTGCATTATCTAATAACCTGTATTTGTTGAATATCTTTTACAAATTAGAGATAATAAATAGCTATCAGATCAGCTATAGCTGATTTTGAAATAATAAATAAACAATTTAAAAGCTAATTCAGGAGGCCATTGAGGTGCTCCAGGGAAAATGATGTGATGCACGTGCCAGAGTGTCGGTGGAGAAGGATGAGAGACTTAGTTCGAATGATGACAACGGTGCTAAGGATGAATGGACACAGAATGAGTATGAGTATAAATGGAGTTGAGCAGTAAGAGAGAAGCAGGAGTCAGAGGAAGTTCCAGGTATGGCTATTAGGTGAAAGGATTGCATGTGATTTAAGTTTAAGTGTCAACTTGTCACAACCAAAAATCACCTGAGAAGAAAGCCTTAATTTAGGAATTTCTTAAATTGAACTGGCCTATGGGCATGTCTGTGGAGAACCGTCTTGCTTATTAATTGATATAGGAGAGCCCAGCCCTCTGTGGGTAGCATCATTCTTTAGGCAGGTGGTCCTGGGCTGTATAAGGAAGTAGCTGAGCATGAGCCGTGTGAGCCATCAAGTTGCATTCCTCCATAGTTTCTGCTGTAAACTTTGACTGTGAGTTAGTTCTCTGGTTAGATATAATGCTGTGTGGAATAGCAGGTGTGTTGCTATGGTCTGAATCAGAGATGTCCCCCAAGTGTTTGAACGTGTGGTATATGGTCCCCAGCTGGTAGTGCTATTTTGGAAGATTTAGACAGAGTAGCCTTGGTGGAGGAAGTATGTCACTGGGGTGGACTTTGAGAGTTCACAGCTTCATCCCACTTCCAATTCACTCTCTCTGCTTCCTGAATGTGCTTGAAGACATGAACCCTCAGCTTTCTGCTCTGGTTGTTTCCTGCCACAGCTCCCCATCATGATGGACTCTTATCCCTGGGGAACCATAAGCCCAATAACCTCTTCCTTCTACAAGGTGTCTTCATCACGGTGCTTTATCATAGCAACAGAAGAGTAACCAATACACGTTCCTTCGGGTTCCTGCCCTGATTTCCCTCAATGATGGACAGGGAATTGGAAATGTAAGTCAGATATTTCCTTTCCTCCCTGTGTGCTTTTGGTCAGAGTGGTTTTTTGTTTCTTTTGTTTTTAAGGTTTATTTTATTTTTTAATTTTGTGTCTATGTGTCTCTGTGTGTATGCCACGTGTGCAGGCACCTACAGACATCAGAAGAGGGCGTTGGTACCCTGTGTCTGGAGTTACAGATGGTTGTGAGCCACCCAACATGGGTGCTGGGAATTGAACTTAGGGCCCCTGGAAGAGCAGCAAGCACTCTTATCTGCTTAAGCATTTCCCCAGGCCCTGGTCAGAGTGTTTAATCACAACAACAGAAGTGAAACTAGAACAGACTGCAAAAAGGAAATATGGGAGTGTATATATGTGCACATATGGGACAGATGTGCCAGTGTATGTTAGAGTGACATTGAAACGTGTGTGTGTGTGTGTGTGTGTGTGTGTGTGTGTGTGCATGTGAGTATAGAGGAAAGAGGCAGGTCTACCTGGTACCACTTAGCTCCTTTCTTCTAATTCCATTGTTACCCAGAAATCTTTGAATCTTAACTCCCAAGTTTTCCCCATAGGGGAAAGCATGCACTCACCAGCCAACACAAACAGCTGCTCTGCTTGTCAGTTACAGTTTTCATTCTAAATTAATGAATTGCCATTCTGGTCATACACCAAGCTCCTATGAGTTTAGTCAGCACAAAACAATTTACCAGGGTTTGATCTCTCCCAGCTGGGCTGAGAGAATTTTTTGTCCCTGCAAATCAAGGGATCAGCTCTGCATGATCATGACCTCAGTAAGGCCTCCCTGCCTGGCACAGCTGCCCTACACCACAGGTGGGAAGGGGTCAGGAGAAAGTGAGCTGGAAGAAGCTGCCTAATGCTTTAGCTTGGGCTATGTCAATTGAGAGCCAGGAGCCTCTGTGTTTGCAACTTCCTGGCTATTTATAGTGTGCACACGGAGCTGTACTCACACATACCAGAGACTAGTCTTCAGAAATCACCCACTGTGGGTCCCCTGCTAGGAGCAGCTGAAGCAAGCAGTTCTGGGAAACTGGGGGAGTTGGGGCTGAGACTTCATAGGAAATCTGAGAAGGACTTTCTAAGCCAGATTGGAATTATTTCATTTTAGGTTTTTTGAGACAGGTTCTCCCTATTGCCCTGGCTGGCCAACCACTCACTATGTAGACCAGGTTGGCCTTGAATTTACAGAGATTCCCCTGCCTCTGCCTCCCAAGTGCTGGGATTAAAGGTGTGCACCACCACTCCCAGCTTATTTCTTTTTAGTTTAAAAAAATTTAAAATTACTTGTGCGTGTGTGTGTGTGTCTGTCTGTCTGTCTGTGTGTGTGTGTGTGTGTGTGTGTGTGTATGAATGTATGCCCTGGAAGCCAAAAAAGGGCACTGAATCCCCTGGAGCTGGAGTTAGACATGGGTGCTGAGAACTGAACTCAGGTCCTTTGGAAGAGTAGCAAGTGCCATTAACCACTGAGTCATCTTTCCAGACCCCCCAAAAGGTCATATGGTCTATTTTTCTTCTCTGTACTGGGGATTGTGCCTAGGACATCATGCATGCTAGGCAAGTGTTCTATGAACATCAGCTGTGAACCGCCTGATGTGGGTACTGGGAACCAAACCTGGGTCATTTAGAAGAGCTGCAAGTGCTCTTAACCCATGAGCCATCTCTTCAGCCTCTGAAGAATTATTTACTTACCTACACCAAACTTACCAACTAATATCTTCCGAGTAGAAGAGGGAGAATTGTTTATCTACCCACTGTTCAGAAGAGGTGACTGAGGCCTTTAGAGGTTTAAGCCACATGTTCAGCATTGCACCAATCAAATTTCAGAGCCAGGGCTTGACAACTCAGTCAAGTTATGATCAAACCCACATCCTTTGCAATTTGATCTGGGTTAGTGCCCTACATAGGAACAAACACCCTCAACTCATCCTTCTCTCGGCATGTCTTTGCCAATTGGTGGCTTAATGGAAGGTACTCAGGATAACCAGGGATGATGCTAGGGGCACAAATCATCCAACAGTAATGATTACAATCCTCTACCCAGTGAGTTCTCCTGATCCCCTTCTCATATGCTCAACTATTTGCAAAGGTGCTGCAGGAGACAGATAGATGATAAACAGCCTCAAAGAGCTTATATAGCAACAGGGTTTAAACTGTGAGGTTTGGGAAACAGATTGGAATGGGGGTGAAAGTTGTAGATCCAGGGAAAAACTAGGTCTGCTGGAATCTAGGACCCCTGCCCCTTCCCTCAATGCCTGACAGTAACCGATGATCTACAGAAACTGAGGTTGAGGGAGGTGAAGTCACACACGACGTGTGAGGCCATTTCAGAACTCTCTGTTTCTCTGCTTTCCTCACTTCAACACTCAGGGTCTAGACAGGGGACAGTTTTAGAAGGGTTTGGGGTTCCTGAGAAGTCACGTGAGAAGGGCAATGAGGGCTCCTTCCTGACATCAGTGCCTGTGCCAAAGAGGACATCTCCCTTCCACCGCCACTTTATGCTCAGCCAATAACTCACCCATTGGCCACCCCCTCTGAAATGAAACACTTTACTTACATATTCTTTGATGTCCTTTGACTTCACAGCCTTGTAGGAATAATATGCAGGGTAAAGGGTGCCAAATATGAGCCTAGAGAGACAAGACAGAGGAAAAAGGAGAGATGATTTTCATCCATATGGTTTGAAGATTGTTCATCAATTCCAAGAGCACTTGTCCAAGCAAGGGAAAGTGCCACTGAAATTCACATTTGTGAATGCTGGGAAGGTCTTTTGCTCACCACTAGGTTGTCCTTGGGAACCACACTTTCCTGAGACAGTCGCACACACACTCCCGTCTACCTGGGCTTGGGCACCATGGAAGGGTGATTTGGGATCATGGAGACCAAAATGGGAGACGATAAACCAGCTGGGCAGCCAAGACTCTGGAAATCAGTGACTGACTTCCTCTCCCAAAGCTATCCATCTTGGGCTCCCAGCCCATCTACCTGCATTTAATCTCAGCATCCTGCAGCCTGAATAAGCTTTTCCAATGGCAAATATAATCGGGTCACCCTTTCCTCCCATCAACACATCCCCACCCTGCCTTAATTTGCTTCTTGCTGCTTTTAAGATGCATAAGTAAAAATCACAGCAGCAGCTGACTTGCTCTGATCTATGCTCAGAGCTCCATGGGGTCAGTAAATAATCAACTCTTAGCCCTACCTCTGAGGATCTGCAGGGTAGCTCTCCCTAGCCCTATCCTTTCCACCTTGTCTTTCCAGTGCTGTTCTCTCCTTCTGGAATGTTCCCTACCCATCTTTCTTTGGTTAATATCAATTCATCTATCAGATCCTAATTCCCCTATGATTTCCCGAATGCCTCTCTGACCTCCCAGACTAGGTCAACCCTTCCCACTGATCCCTCAGCATCATGTACAGATCATCAGGGTATCCTTTTGCTACTGTTTCATGCTTTGGTTGACAGCCATCTTTCCTGTGGATATAAATACCCTGAGAGTTGAGAATGCTTTTTTCGAGAACTGGGCCAAGGTCTCACTATTTGGCTCAGGTTTACTTCAACCTCAAGATCTTCCTGCCTCAGCCTTGTGTGTGTGTGTGTGTGTGTGTGTGTGTGTGTGTGTGTGTATGTAAATGAGTTTATTGACGAATACACAAGGTCAAACCTCCCCCACCAAAACTCCCCTCTTCCCAAGAGCACATCTCAACAAGAACAGAAGAGCAATTCTTAGAGCAACCTTTACCCTCCCCATGTCTGGCTCCAGCGTCTCAAGTGTCACAACACAGACACATAGACCAGGCTTGGGTGAGGGTGGGACACTCAGGGAATCTCTACTCAGAGCTCTAGGTATGCTTGCTTTCCTTGCCCTCTGTATGCCCCCTGGCATGACAGACATACTTAGGCCAAGGAGAGGGGGACACAGTCAAGTTTGAAAGGGACCTGCAGGGAAGCTGTGTCAGAGCCCGCCTCAGCCCCTTGAGTGCTAGAGCTACAGGCATGTAACACCATGCTTGCCTATGTGTTTTTGTGTTTGTTTGAGACAGGGTCTCCCTGTAGCCCCAGCTGGCCTGGAACTCACTGTGTAGACCAGGCTGGCCTTGAACACATAGAGATGTGCCTGCCTCTGCCTCCCAAGTGCTGGGATTAAAGGCATGTACACATACATGCCGTGGCATGCATGTGGAAGTCAGAACTTGTGGGAGTCAGTTCTCTCCTACCATGTTGGTCTTGAGAATTGAACTCAGGTCATCAGAGTTAGTAGTGAGCGCCTTTACACAGTGAGAAATCTTGCTGGCCCAATAGATACTTTAAAATGAATGAATGAATGAACAGAATGTTGGACCTAGAAGGCTTCATCCTTTTGCCCAACTGACAAGGTCATTCACAAGTGTCACCTCAGTGCAAGCTGATTGGGTTATAGGAGCCACCCCATCCTTGGCCCTATAGGACCTAGAAACCTCAGAGACAGATCTTGGGGTCCCTACAATGAGTCTGCCTGGTTAGAAAAGACTAATGTCTTTTCTAACACATTGAGGAGCCCCCAAAGTCAAGGCCCATTAGGCATTTAGAAATTGCATAGAGAACAGATACAATTTACCAAGCAGGGGGTAGGTTTAATAGGGGCACTCTGACTGGGGATACCAGGTTTCCATGGAGAAACAGAGGTAATTGAACCAAGTCAATTTTGACACTGAGGGGAAAGGTGTGTGTGTGTGTGTGTGTGTGTGTGTGTGTGTGTGTGTGTGCAAACTCCTGTCTCAAGCAGCCTCAAGCTAAGTGCTTTATAGACCTCATCCCTCTCCTAGACTTTTCTGGCTAAGGAAACTCCTCGTGCACATAGGGCTCCAGTGCTCAGACAGGCTAACCACTTGCTTGCCAAGGGTCTCAATCATTAAAGAGTAAAGCAGGGGCTGAACCCGGCTGGGCTGGGCTCTTCCAAGACTCGCTTCCTGTCACCATTGTCCACGACCTTAGAGAGCAAGACCATCCTCTGGGAAGGCTGAGTGAAATGCATAAGGAGCCAGGTAAGCCTTCAAATGGGACCGGAAAGAAGGGGAAAAGTTGGGCTGATGTTGGGATGGAGGAAATTTAAGAAAGAGAAGGTAGGGCCTGGTGGAACATGCTCTAATTCTAGCAGGAAGACTGCTCTAAGTTTGAGGTCAACCTGGTTTACATAGTGTGATGTCAGGCCAACCAGGGCTATATAGTAAGACCCGGTCTCAAAAAACAAAATGGGGCTAATGAGATGGCTCAGGAGGTAAAAGCACTTGCCTGAGTTTGATCCTGGGACACCCATGTGGTAGGAGGAGAGAACTGACCTCTGTCACTTGTCCTTTGACCTTTATACATACACTATATGGCACACGTGTGCCCTCCTATAGGCACACAAAATAAATAAATAACCTTGGGGAGGGAGGTGTTCCTGCTATTTCATGCCATCTCTTGGCCTGCTGCACTCCCAAGCATTCTCAGGAATCGGAGGACACTTCCTTGCAGGCTGAGGCCTTTCCAGATCTTTGCCACCCCCCCAAGAGTCAGTTCCTCTCCCTGTCCTACCTACATTCTCACAATTCCCTGCACTTGTGCTTCCTTATCCTTATCCAAGACACTTAGGCGGTCGCTTCAGGGTCTGTCTCTCTCACATGATAAGTTCCACAAAGCCAGGGCTGGTATGTGCCTTATTTGTAAGCTTACACCCTGTTCCCAGCATGTAAAGAAGTGCCCAGTAGGTATGTTTTCACAGCATGAAGTTTCAGAGAGTAGAGATATCAAAGTCAGCATGATCCAGGGGAAACTTGTGACCTTGAGACTGAGGTCTGGGCAGTGAGGTGTATACCAGACAGTACCAGGCTGAATCAGCAAAGCTTCAGGCATGATGCCAGGATCCCTGAGGAAATAAACATGTTACTCCTTGGGCACAGAAACCCTGCTTATTATCCATGTCTGCCAGGCTGGTTTTCAGTCCTTTCCCAGAGGCTGTGTATTATAAAAATCGAAAGATGGACACAGGGGCCAAGCAAGTGACACCTTTGTGAACTCCAGTGAGCTACGATATTCTCTAGAGGATCAGAGCAGGGAAGCCAGAGGGGCACCTAGCCAGGGAGGTCTATACTCGGTCTGTCAGTCTCTTCTGATATGACCAGGGGGCCAGAACCCTCTGCTTGAGTTGCGTTTGACAAGACAGCACCCCACCACAGATACATTTGCCTTTGGGTCTTTATAAGCTCAAGAACACTTAGCATTTTACCTCCCCAGGGAAGGGAGATGGGGATCAAAAATGGCTTCTTTTCAAGAAATAATGAATGAAGCAGGGCTGTGCCAGTGGGGTTTGGTATTTATGCCTGTTCAGTCAGGCAGTGAAATAATTTGAAGGAGTTTGGGGAGAGGGGAAAGGGTGCTGGGATCAAACTCAGGGCCTTGTGCATGCCAGGCAAGTATTCTATGCCACTAAGCTGCAGCCCCAACCCCTTATGTTTGCTCAGGCCAAGTGCCCCTCTCAAGGCCTTTCTTTACTGATTCCACCTGCCTAGTGTCCCAGCCTCACAGCTGGCCCTTGGTCAGCTTTGAATCAGAGGATCAGAGCCCATAGCTGTCCCCTGATAAGCCAGCTGGCTAGCAATCTGCGACTTCCTGGCTGTGATTGCTGCTGCCTGAATCTCAGTGCAATGCCCCCCTCAACCCCGAGAGTATTTAGTTTTCCTTGACAGAACCTCACTAATCCTTTAAGGCCATCTCAAAAACCCCACTTCTGTCAAGTCTGGTCACTTCTCCCCCAAGCTTCTCCATACTCTTGTTCATTTTGTTTTCGTTTTTTAAAAACATTTTATTTATTATTTCTATTTTATGTGTATGAGTATTATGCCTGCAAGTACGTAAGTGCATCCATGTTGTGCAATGCAATGATAAATGTCCCATTTATCAGAAGAGGCTGTTGGATCCCCTGGAGCTGGAGTTATGAACAGTTGTTAGCTGGGATTCGAACCTGGGTCTTCTGCAAGAACAGTCAGTGTTCTTAACCACTGAGCAATCTCTCCAGCCCCATTTGTTTGTTTTTTTTAAAGAGAGGGTCTCTGGGGCTGGCGAGATGGCTCAGCGGTTAAGAGCACTGACTGCTCTTGCAGAGGACCTGGGTTCGATTCCCAGCACCCACATGGCAGCTACAAACCGTCCTTAACTCCAGTTCCAGGGGAATACGAAGCCCTCTTCTGACCTCCACGGCATTGCACTACACGGGTGCACTCACCTACATGCAGGCAATACACTCATACACATAAAATAAAAAATAAAAATTAAAAAAAAAGAGAGAGAGAGGGTCTCATATAGCCCAGACTGGCCTCAAACTCGCTGTGTAGCCAAGGATGAGCCTGAATTTCTGATCATCTTGCCTCCCTTCCAAGTGCAGGGATTGCAGGTGTGATTGCATACAAGATATTTTGATTATATTCACCCCCTCCTTCTCTAACTCTTCCCAGGGCCACACCCTATGTCTCCATCCCTCTCCAAGTTCATGTCTCTTTTCTTTCAATAACCCACCCAATTTTGCGCTGCCCTTATACTCATGGATGTAGGGCTGTCCACTGTAGCAACTGTCTACCTGTCAGGAGACCACACCCTTAGAGGAAATTGACTCTCCCTCCCTCAGAAGCCAACAATTGTCAATAGCTCTTCAGCTAGGAGTGGGAACTCCTGAGCTCCTCCCGACTCCATTGCTGGAATGTTGAGTGGCTTGATCTTGTGGATTTCTTGTACAGACAACCACAGCTGCTGTGAGTTCATGAGTGCAGTCCTAGTCTGTCCAAAGACACTGTTCTTCCCCAATCCTCCCTGACCTCTGACTCTTAGTCTTTCCACCCCCTCTTCCTTGATCCCTGAGCCTTGGAAAAGGAAGTGTGACATAGATGTCCCATTTATCAGACCTTAGTTTTTCGAGACAGGGTCTAGCTGTATAGTCTAGGCTGGCCTCAAAGTCATGATCCTCTTACCTTATGGAAGCCAGGAAGTAGAAGGAGCCAGAACAAGACACAAGTTCCAAGGGCATCCCTTGACCTACTTCTGTCAGTGAACACACCCTATCCTGAAAATTTCCATCACCTCCCAGTGAAGCCAACAAATTATGAACACATCAGTGAATGAACTTATTAAGTCAGAGCCTCCATGATCCACTCACCTCTCAATTAGATCCACCAGCTGGGGACCAAGCCTTCAACATGAGCTTTGTGTGGGGGGAGGCATTTCATATCCATACCATAACAGGGGTGGACAAATGCATATGGGAGCAGCTGAGTCACAGGCATAACATCTGCCAATGTAAAACCACTTGGCAAAGTTGAACCGATTTGTATGTCTTTCTACAAATATGAGCATTCTGATGCTCCCCACTCTTGCCAAAATATCATCAGATGCCGAATTTCTGCCAGTCTTATGGGTGTGAAATGGTGCCCTATGTTTTCATTTCCTCAAATACAAATGAAGTTCAGCAACTATTTATGACTATTGCCAATTTGAGCTGCTTAACTAGTCTGCTTAGAGCCCTCTATCAAGTTATCTTTTCAGTGATTTTTAGGAATTCTGAATTCTGGGTAAGAATGTTTTCTTGGACATATATGCGTTGCAAACATTTTTCTCCAACATTATCTCTTTTAACTTGGTTTGCAATGCCTTTTGCTGTCCAGAAGTTGTATTTTTTTGTATGAACAAATATACTGATCTTTGACAGCTTGCCTTTTGTATCCTGTTAAGAAGGTCTGGCCACATATATTTTCTTATAAAGATTTTAAACTTAGAATCAGTTTCTCCAGGGACTATCTCCCTGAGTGGTTATCTAATCATAAATGGACAGCTCTAAACACAGGGACACACAAGCACCACTAAATGGACTCAGCACATTATATATGTATATTTATAAATGTATGGATATGTAACAATAATAACCAAGAAGAGGACAAGAAATTAAGAGGGAGAGAAGGGACATGGGAGCAGATGGTGGGGGACTGGGAGGGATGGAAATAATGCAAAGACAATTATCATGTATGAAATTCTTTTAACAAAGTTTATAACTTTTGAGGCTAAAGAGGTGGCTCAGTTGCTAAAAAACTTACAAGTATGAGAACCTAAGATGGGATTCCCCCATACCCATATAGAAAGCTGGATATGGCAAACACCTATAATCTCAGTGTTCGGCAGGCAGAGACAGGAGAATCCTTGGGGCTTGCTGGCCAGTCAGCCTAGATGAATCAGAAAACTCCAGTGACAGGCTCTGTCTCAAAAAATAAAGTTGGAGAGAGATCGAGGAAGACCTCTGGACTGTACACATGCACACACTTACATGGGCACCCCCCTACACGTACACATATACACAAGCATATTCAATCAAAAAGGTTTTAAACTTTTGCTTTCCCATCATTATATTTTAACTCATCTGGAATTTATTTTATATATGATCTCTTCCATTTCTCCACATCTTTAAGTGTCTTTTCATTATATGTTGTAAATTTCTCAATAAAGATTTCACACATTTTTCATACTCATTCTTAGGAACTTTGGTTTTTTTATGGTACTGATAATTTTTAAAAAATATTTAATTTATTATTGTTATTTTATGTGTATGGGTGTATTGCCTGCATGTAGGTAAGTGCACCCGTGTCATGCAATGCCTGTGGAGGGCAGAAGAGGCTGTTGGATCCCCTGGAACTGGAGTTATGGACAGTTGTTAGCTGCCATGTGGGTGCTTGGATTCGAACTCAGGTCTTCTGCAAGAACAGTCAGTGTTTTAAACCGCTGAGCCATCTCTCCAGCCCATGGTACTGATAATTTTATTTATTTATTTTTAATTAATTTTTAAATTTATTGACTCTTACTTTACATATATGAGTGTTTAGAGTGCATGTATGTAAGTGCAACACATGCATGCAATACCCATGGAGGCCAGAAGAGGTACCCTGGAATTGGAATTAACAAACTTTGTTAGCCACTATGTGGGTGCTAGGAACCGAACCCAGGTCCTCTACAAGAGCAGTCAGTACTCCTAACTGCTGAGCTGTCTTGCCAGTCCTGGTACTGATAATTTTTAAGGTTAGATTTCTTATTGGTTTTAAATGGCATACAGGAATTCTATCTATTTTCCAGGTCAATCTCAGAATCACCTAGTTGCAATCAAAAGCATACACATATACAAAAAATTTTTAAAGCATTTGGAGATAGTGAAACCACATGTCAAAAAACAAAAATAAAAGCATCTGGGGTATCAAGTGCATTACAGAAAGCAAAAGAAGCAAATTCAAAAGGCGATGTGATATAATTCCATTGACATGGTGTTCTGAAGGGGGGAAAACTGTAAGGACAAAAAACCATATCTGTGGTTGTAGGGTTTACAGGTCAGAAAGGATGACCACAATGGTGTGTGAGGAACTTTGGGGAGTGATGGAGCTGTTTCCCACTTGATTGTGGTGATATTTATTTAACTGTATGGACTTCTCAAGACTCAAATCCAAGTTTACTCTAAAAAACTCACACTAAGGGTGCATTTTACTAATTCACCTCAATAAGTGTGACACTTAAAACAGAAAAGCTGCAGCAAAATTCCATTGTGTGTGTGTACCGTATTTCTTTATCCCTTCATCGGTTGATGGACATCTAGGTTGGCTCCAGTTCCCAGGCTAGATGCCCATCAACAGATGAATGGAATAGTGACTAGCTCAGCAATAAACATGGATGTGCAGATATCTTATGGTAGGATTTGGATTCCTTTGGGTACATGCCCAGGAGTAGTAGAGCTGGGTAGCTGGGTCATATATTAGTTCTATTTTTTTTCTTTTTACTTTTATCCACCCATGGCTCAGGGACTATTGCAGAAGAGGAGGTGGAAAGATTGTAAGAGCCAGGGTTGGTCCATGAACGGGGGAAACAAAGCTTCCAGGCCACTGAAGCTTGCTCATATTTTCAGTTTTTGAGAAACTTCCGTACTGATTTCCAGAGTGGCTACACAAGCAGTGAACAAGCACTTTACCAGCTGAGCCATCTCTCTAGCTTGGATCATAAACTTTAATGCTTGTGTATATGTGTGTGTATGGGTGAGCAAGTCTAGGTTATGAAACTAGAAAGGGGACCATTAAGGGAGGAAAAGGTATAAAGGGAGGGTTGTCATGCGGGAAGGGGACCAATAAGGACAGGGAGGGGAGTGGGAGAGCATCAGTAAAAACAAAATATGGGGCTAGAGAGATGGCTCAGCGGTTAAGAGTACTTGCTGCTCTTGCAGAGGACCTGAGTTCAGTTTCCAGAATCCATATCAGGTGACTCACAATCACCTGTAACTCCAGCTCCAGGGAGATCTGATGCCTCTGCTCTCTATGGGTATCCCCTCCCCGCATGTGAACACATAGAGACATACACATAATTAAATATTGAAATTAAGGTGGGGGCTAAAATATTAAAATAAAAAACCCCAAAATTATGTATGAGGATGCTACGGTGAACCTATTATTTTGTACAGCAATCTAAACATTAAAAATAAGCACAAAGCTTTTGGAGGAATCCATATTCATTAGTGAGCCATGTGTGTATGTCTCCATAGATGGATAAAACTGACCTGGGTATCAGCCTCTATGCTCCAAGACAACCAGGACATGTCTGAGGTGACATCAGAGAGCCCAGCTGTGACAAAGCAAAGATGTACAAAACCTTAATGCATCTTTGAGGCTCACTGTTACTGAATCCTGAGGGTCACAGATACACTAGGAAATCAAAATGTACCTGCAAAATGCTGGCCTTTTCTACCTTGCCCCAGGGATGAGCATCCTGGCTCATGATGGGCACCCGGAAGCCTAATCTGGGTGGAGCTGCTCAGTCTGGGCATATAGCTTCGAATTCCCATGGCACAGCAAAACACCTGGGCCTTGGTTGCTGCGGGCCCCAACCCTCGGGCTTCAGCTAACCCATGATGACCTTCTAATAGGCTAAAGGGGAAAATGGAAAAACAGCAGAACTAGCCTCCTGTGTATTCGGCTCTCCAGAGATTACATTATGATGATTCATGAACTATTATTTATTTGTTGAGTGTTCACTATACACATGAAGCTGTGCAAACTTACCAACAAACATTAGCATTTGAAAACTTCATTGGAGACAGGCATTATTGTTTTTCTCATAATAACAGGTAAAGAAACTAGGATTTAGGGAAATTTAAATAATTTTCATAATTATTTAATTATGGAGGGGACCAGATTGGAGCCCAAGTCAGTCTGACTCCAGTTCCCATCTCATCAATGCCATGATGTACCACCATCCTGACTACACTGCTGTGGCTCGGTGCCTGCAGGTGGTCCCTGAGTGAATAAATGAATGAGTGAGTGTAGACTAAGAGGAAAGGAAGGAGAATGTTGCCAACTCCCTTGCCTAACAGAGGTCTACTCTGGCCCTGCTTTATATATTAATTTGCTGATGCCACATAACAGTATGATTCAGGGTTCTAAGCACATAAACAGTTCACTCAAGTGAGCTTCCTTCTCAGCCCAAACTGATCTTGGCAGAACAGAAACAAGCTATGATCTTCTTACTCACATTGGTGTGTGATCCTGCCAGCCTCTGTCTACAGAAGCCTTCCTTCTCTCAGGGATTTAAGGCCTTGTTCCTCTCTGTAGATCTGTGACAACACATACTTCTTCCAAGGCTAGCCCTGTTACACACTTAGTGTTTGGATATCTGCTCTTTTGATCTGCATGATAACTTCTGAGATGACTGGAGTTACCTTCCTGATCTACAAATGAAAACCTGAGTTTCAGAGTGACCAAGGATCTGTCAAGATCCTTGCCCAACCAACAAGATTGAAACCCAGATTTCTTATCTCCGAGGCCTCTCTGAGCACTGGATTGGGGGGCGGCGGTTATAGCTTAGAGGCTTGTGCAGTGTGTACTGGGGAAATAAACCAGTTTAAATTGGATCATGGAAATGCTCCCAAACCAAATTAGAAAAGCACAAAACAGAAAAATCTGATGTAAGCAGGAAACCAACATTCTGTAAGTTCACAATTCATGCTGTTAAACTCTATAATCCAACCCACTCAACTCCTGCTCAGATCTCTGAATCTTTTTTAGTTTTTGTTTAGAGATCTAAATTGTAGAGGGTTCTATTCTTAAGAAGCCCAGTTTGACTATGTGAGTGTAGAAAGAAGTTGAGCCTGGATGTCAGTCCTGGGTTTGACACTGGCTCCATCACTAACTAGCTATGAGACTGAAGGCATGTCTCTTAAGTATTTTACATCGATTTCCTTAACTAGAAAGGGCAAGAACACCTACTTTCGAAAGCCACTCTGCAAGCTAAAGACGAGGGCTGTCAGTAAAGGTTTTATATCCCAAACATACGGTACATGAATGACAATTATTAGTTCCTTTCTCCACTATTTCCCCACAGAAATAGTAACTTCAAATGCCAATTCCTATAACCACAAATTCTTTTCACTTAACAATAAATATTTATTGGGACCAGGGAAATGGAACAGTGGGTAAAAATGCTTAGAGTGCAAGCCTGATAACCTGAGTTCTGTCCCTGGAACCAACATAAAATGCTGTGTGCAGCGCCATGCCTCTGTAATCCTAGCACTCTTACATCAAGATGGGCTGGAAGCTCAAGGGCCAGAGAGCCTGGAGTACACAGTGCAGGAAGGAGAGAACTGGTTCCTAAAGTTGTCTTCTGTTCTCCACACAAACACCACACATGTGCGTGCAAACACAATTTTTTAAAATTATTTTTAAAATTTTTATGTGTACGTGTGTATTGCGTGCATGTAGGTAAGTGCACCCGTGTGGTACAATGCCAGCGGAGGACAGAAGAGGCTGTTGGATCCTCTGGAACTGGAGTTACAGACAGTTATTAGCTGCCATGTGGGTGCTGGGATTCAAACCTGGGTCTTCTGCAAAAATAACCAGTGTTCTTAACTGCTGAACCATCCCTCCAGCCCTCACAAACACAATTTTTAAAAAAGAAAACATTTATTAAGGACCAACTGTGTGCCCTAGGTTCCCTGGTAGGGAAAACATTCTATGAACAATAATTATAGAAATAATAATCATCACTGTAAAGTCTTTTGAATTTGTTTTTGTTGTTCATTTTAGGTTTCTTTTTTTAAAGATAGGGTGTCACCCAGTTGTCCAGGCTTGGCCTGGAACTCATTATGAGCCAGGTTGGTCTCACTCACAATGGTCTCCCTACTTCAGCCACCCCATGCTGGGACCACACCCTGTTGACTCTAATTTGAAGAAAAGAACACATTCATTTTGAGTGACTGCTCTGTGATGCCTAGCTTCCAGCCCATGACATACTCCCCAGGTCTGAGAGGTCTGACTGACTTTAGACTCAACTCTTTTTCAATCCTATTTGATACCTCAAGAAGCTCAGAGCCTTGGGTTGGGGAGCCAAGTGCATCAGAACAAGATAGGTGGTAGGGCAAAGCCCACAGGTAAAGTATGAAAGGAAGGACCTAGGGTGACGGGCCTTCTTGCCCACTTAGGCTCTGAGCTCTCTGAGTGCTCAGCCTTCTCCAACTCAACCATCTCCAGCACTGTGCATAGAGGAGCAACACACACAACATGGATGAAATTCCAATGCACTAGGCAAAGTGAAAGAAGCCAGACTCAGAAGATCACACAGAACAGGTCAATTTATATGTTTTTTTATACTGAGAAAGGCAAAGCCACAGAGATAAAAAACACATGGTGTGCTGAAGGTTGGGTGTGGGCTCAGTAAAAGTTGCCTTTTGGAAGTGATTTTATATATTTTTTTGAGACAGGGGCTCACTGTGTAGCTAGCCCTGACTGGCCTGTAACTCTCTATGTAGACCAGGCTAGCCTCTAACTCACAGAGATCCACTTGCCTCTGCCTCCTGACTGCTGGGATTAAAGGCATGCACTGTCACCTGGCCTATAACCTCATTTTTTAAAAAGTGTGATCTTTTGTATTTATTTATTTTTATTTTCTGTGTATGAGGGTTTTTGCCTGAGTGTAAGTGCACCATGTGTATGCAATGCTCACAGAGGCCAGAAGAGGGCATCGGATCCCCTGGAACTGGAGTTACAATCAGTGCTCTTAACTGCTGAGCCATCTCTCCAGCCCCTACCCTCATTTTTTGAATGGGAAAAAAAGAAGGAAAAAGAATGACTAGAAGCAGAAAGAAGTAGATGGGCAGCGAAGTGGCTGAAGCTAAAGCTCCAGGGGTCCTCAGCAGCATGGGTCCTGGCGGCGGCGGGGGGGGGTGTCTTGGCAGTGTGTTCACCAAAGCCTTAGGGCTGGGGATGTAGTTCAGCAGTAGAGCACCTGCCTAGCATGAGTGAAGCCAATCTCCAGCACTGCCAAACAAACAAATAAAACAACAACAACAACAACAAAACCCAAAAGCTTCAGGCCCCAAGAAACTTAGTTCATGAAATTCTGAGCACAGGTTATCAGAACAGACTAAGAAAAGAAGACTAGATGATTCCCAAGAAGTTAGACTCAAGTGGGATCCTAGAGAATGACAGAATGAGGTGACCAGAAAATCCATAAATTGAAACCACCATGGACAATACTACAAGTTTTCCCTGCTTCCCACAGTGCTGGGGTTACAGGTCCACACAGCCACTCCCTAGCGAGAGATTTGAACTCAGGACCACATGAGCACCAAGAATTGATGGACCAGTTCTACACACTCACTACCCCAACACATGTCATGGCATGAGCTCTTCCACCATGCCAGGGCATCCTAGGCAGATAGAAAAGCTGTGAAATTCTAGATGCAGGTAAGCAGTGTAACAGGCACTTGGCATTCTCCTGGCTCCCAGCATGACAGGGAACTTTGTGAACCTGGAGCTAACATGTTTTATGCTCACTTCTTAGCTTCCCTTACAGCAGAGACTGACACACCTGCTCAGATATGAGCCCTGGTCCTTCCATGTCCTCATTCATACATTCATATACTGCATGTATCCCTCATGTATATGATTCCATGATGGATTTAGTGCCTAGTACAAAGAAGGAAAGGGAGAGG
>NW_008341333.1:823630-831130 GCF_000622305.1 Nannospalax galili | reverse complement strand
ACTTAGAGACTGTCTAGATCAGGTTGGCCTGTGGGCATGTCTGTGGGGGATTGCCTTGATTATATTAGTTGATGTGGGAAGACCCAGCCTGAAAGTGGGTGGCAGGCACCATTCCCTGAACTGCAGAGTGGAGGAAGTGGCACTGGAAAGATGGTTCAGTGGTTTAGAGAGCTTGCTACTCTTCCAGAGGACTAGAGTTTGATTCCTAGCAGCCATGTTGGGCAGCTCACAACTGCCTGTGAATCCTACTCCAGGGGATCTGACACCTAGCTTCCTCAGGCATTGGCAGACACATGGACATAATGTACACAGACACACATACATACACATAAAGATAAAATAAATCTTGTTTCTTAAAGGGTGGAGGAAATGAGTTAAGCCTTAGAAGCATCATGGATCCATGCTTTCTCCGCTCCTGACTATAATTGCAGGACTATAACCTGCAATTGTAACCCAAATAAACCCTTTCTCTCTTAAAGTTGTTTTTGTTAGGTTATTTTATCACTGCAACAGAAATGAAACTAGGATGTTATCCAAGGAACCAACAACAGGAAGAAGTCATCACATTTGGGGGAAAAATATAAAAACCAGTGCCAGTTACTGTGAACCCACCATGGCTTCAGGCAGTTTACAGATATTCACAAGTAAAAAATCTCTATAAAGCAGAGCTATGAAGCCCATCTCTATTTTACAGACCAGAATGAGGATGAAAAAAGTTAAATAAATGGTCTAAGGTCATATTTCAAGTCCACAGCAGAGCCAGAGGTGAACGTGAGATTTCAAAGATTGGGGATGAAACCACAGATGTCTTGATTTTTCTGATCAAACAAAATCAGTACAAATCTTTTGACCATGCATTGTCTATTGTCAGCTTTTCTGAGAAATCTAAAGTCATCAAGATAATTGGTTTATTTAAAATGAGATAATCTAAAAGCCAGGTGTGATAGTTCAAGTCTGTAATCCCAGCACAAGGGAGGGAGGCTTAGGCAGGTGTATCATGAATTCAAGGCCAGCCTGGCCTACACAGTAAGATCCTGTTTTAAAAAATAACCGTGACACACCACCTACTTGACAAGGTTTACACCAACTGTATGACTTGAGTTCTGCCGAGTGAGGGGCCACACTGATCCCTCCCACCATATCATGTCTCTCCCTTTGGACCTCGGAATCTCTCATAAGAATGCATGCCATGTACTGATCCAGTGCTCTTTGCTACGTGCAGGTTACAAACCACCCCCTTGATCTTGCTCCACACAAGTTGTCTTCAGGTCCTCCCTGCTCACAGAGCTGATCAACAAAGGTCAAAGGTATATCTGGCTCCATTCTGCCTGATTGTGAAGCTCTTGAATGCCAGGCTGCACTATGGAAGGACAGATGACCTTGGATATTCTGGAACTTAAGGACCTCAGTCATGGTCTGCGCTGCACTGCTGACTAGACTTGGGTCTTTCAATAGGCATCAAGGGCATCACTTATTTTAACTCCCCTGCAAAACAGGGTGTCCCCACAGGCAGGCAGGAGGGCCAAATGGGATAATATACTAGAAAATACTCTGAAAATGGAAATGTTGCACAGGGAAAACTCTCTCCTGTGAGGGGAGACCCCAAGCAGAGCCTATGGTATGACATGAGGAGGTGTGACATGAGATTATTTGATCAGTATAGAAAACACATTCCCAGTCTGGACAATTTTTCCTGTAGCCATGTGACAGTCTCCTACTCCCTGGCTTATTGACTCTGGGTATATGCCATCAAAAAAGGCTCTGGGAGGGTCTGAGGGGGGATACCTGAGGCCCAGTCTCCCAAATGAAAAGAGAAAACAACTACTAGGTTCACACTACACCCCTTTCCCTATGTGTTTGATCCAAGAAGGCTTTGCACCATTGAGAGTCCCCACTTCCTGGTCTAGGCTCGGGTTTCATGAAGTTACCCTGGGCATGTAACCAAAGAAATCATCAGTCTCTAACATCCTAGCATAGAACACTAACTGCTCTAGAGCCACTAGCAGCTGGTGGGGAAGGCAAAACCATTTTGGGGAGCTGCCTGGTTGGTCCGTTGAGAGGAAATGAGTTCAAGGTACAGAAGGAGTTTGGAGGGCAGAGCACAGGAGAACACAGAGTCCCAGGGCTCAAGGACTCTTTCTAGGGTCAGCTCTGGTCCTAAGTGGCTGGGACATCACTCCACTTTCCCAGATCCCACTCTTCTCATTCTTCATTCAGGAAACACTTACCCAGAGTTAACTACAGGTTCAGCATTCCTAATCTGAAATGCTCTAAAGTCCCTAAGCTTTTGAGCAGTCACATGGAAAATTTCACCCCTGACCTCATATAATAGATTGCAATCAAAATACAAGAGCACTAAGTATTGTATAAAATTGCTTTCAGGCTATGTGCTTAAGGTATATAGAAAACAAAAATTAATTTTTTTTCAAAAATTAAATTTTAAATTATTTAAAAAAATTAAATTTGTTAGTGTGTACATGTGTATGGTGGTGTGTGTGTGTGTGTGTGTGTGTGTGTGTGTGTGTGTGAATGTGGACACAAGTGCACCATCTCACAAGTGTGAGGGTCAGGAAACAATTTCCAAGAGTCAATGCTCTCCTTACACTTCAGGTTCTAGGGATCAAATTCAGGCTGTCAGGCTTGGGTGGCACTTTTGACCACTGAGTCATCTCAATGAGTCAAAAGTGAATCAATCTCTCTCTCTCTCTCTCTCTCTCTCATCTCTCCATCTCTCTAAGACAAGGCCTGTGTAGTCCAGGCTGGTACTGAACTTGCTGTGTACTGAGGATGACTGAACGCCAGATCATCTTGCACCTCTCAGCACCTCTCAGGTGCTAGGTTCACAGTTGTGTGTGAGCCACCATGCCTATCTCAAAAATGGATTTTTTGCCAGGCATGGTGGTGCATGCCTTTAATCCTGGCACTTGGGAGGCATGTGGATCTCTGTGAGATTGAGGCCAGCCTGGTTCCATACTGAGTTCCAGGCCAGCTGTGGCTACAGGGATACTGGGAGACCCCATCTCAAAAAGACCAAAAAAAAAAAAAAAGTTTTGTATTGCAACTTTTGCATGTATGTGTAAATCTTTCAAAAATCTAAAAAAAAAGAAAATTGAAACTAAACATTCCTGATCCCAAGAATTTCAGATAGGAATACTTACTTAGTCTGTAGACCAGTGAGCACCAGCACTGGACTGTTGCTAGTGAGCCTGCAATTAAACATAGGCCAGTACCATGCTGAGTACCAGGGTGTCTTCCTCCCCCAGCTCAGGCACCTGTACTCTTGCTTCCATCTGACCAGGTCAGCTCTGTGTTCTTCGAGGCTGTATCCCCTACATGGACATCGCTGAACACGAATGGGCCCTTTGCACACTGTACTCTGCATCCCGAGTTAGTGTGAGGAGTGTTAGTAGCAGGCACCCAAACAATGACAAGGTAAAATAAAGCTGCTGCAGGGCTACCAGAATAGTCCTGGGCAGCCACCCTTCGCCATGACATATTCCTGGAAATTGCAGTATGAAGTAAAACGGTCAAAAATATATTTTTTTTCTCTGCATCCCTTTGTCAGCAGTAGATGGAAATCCAGGGTCAGCAAGGCAGAGTGCTGACAGATCTTTCCTTTGAATGGTGGAAAACAGCGTGGATAATAGACAGGGAAGGAGAACAGGAAAGTAGGGGTGTGTTTTATCTCTGTGTGTGGGCAGAGGAGCCAGCAACGAAGCCAGCTGGGATGGCTTTTTGTGTTTTGTTTTCGTTGTTTGTCTTTTTCATTTTTTCTTCAATATATATTTTTATTGAATTTTCATGCAATACATCTTATCATATTGTTTTTTTAATTTTTTAAAATTATTTTTAATGTATGAGTGTATTGCCTGCATGTGTGTGTGTGCACCCGTGTCGTGCAGTGCTGTGGAGGTCAGAAGAGGGCTTCAGATTCCCCTGGAACTGGAGTTAAGGACGGGTCCTCGAACCCGGGTCCTTGAACCCGGGTCCTCTACAAGAGCAGTCAGTGCTCTTAACTGCTGAGCCATCTCTCCATCCCCTGTTTGTTGTTTTTTGAGACAGGATCTCATGTATCCCAAGATGTCTCAAACTTACTATGTAGCCAAGGATGACCTTGGACTTCTGATCCCTGATCTCTGCCTCCCAAGGGCTGGATTATAGGCTATGCCATCATGCCCAGTTTATGCAGTGTTGGTGATTGAACTCATGGTTTTATGCATGCTAAGAAAGCACCCTACCAACTGAACTACATCCCCAGCCCTTCTGACACCTTTCTTCTTTAAATTTAAAATAAATTTTATTTATTGTTTATATTTTTAATGTGTATGAGTGTTTTGCCTGCATGTATTAAGTGCACCCATATCATGAAATGCCTGTGGAGGCCAGAAGAGGGTATCAGATTCACTGGAACTGGAGTTATGGTTAGTTGCTAGCCACCATGTGGGTGCTGGAAACTAAACTCAGGTCCTCTGAAAGAACAGTCAGTGGTCTGAACCACTGAGCTATCTCTCCAGTTCTCGGACACCTTTCTTGATGGCGCAATCTGCTACTCAAAAACTCTCCTGGCTCCTTATTGCCCAAACAAAATCATCCAAACTGTATATGTTGGCATCACAGGCCTCTGACATCCAGTCATGGCTGCCCTACCAGCTTCACATGTCCTCCGCTAACTCCCATGTCCACATGTGTTTCTGTCACTGTATCTGACCACCATTCTTGGGGTGTAGAGTGCTCTTCCTCTCACTGCTGTCTAACAAAGTTCTAGGCCCGTTTCTAATGCACTGGGTGTGAAGCTTATCCTGCTCCCATGTGGGCTAGCTCCTTGTTAGGAGCATTGTAGGATGGTTGGCACCAGCCCTGAACTCTACATACCAGGTGCCGATAGCTCTTCCTCCAGGTGTGACACCCAGAAGTGACTCCAGACTCTGCCAGATGTCCACGGAGGACAAAACAGCCCCAGCTTGAGAAACAATTTTATTTCCAGATCCAATGTGCCCATTTGTGCAAAATTATTTCTAAGGGGGCTAGAGAGTTGGTGCATCAGTTCAGAGCACTTACTGCTCTTCCAGAAGACCCAAGTTCAGTTCCTAACACCCATGTCCAGCAATTTACCACTGCTCCAGCACCAGGGAATCCAATGCCCTTTTGTCGCCTCCATGGGCACCTACCTACATGCCTCAATATTGGCCTAAATGGGCCTAGTTTGCTTAGTGTTAACATAAATGTTATGTAGAGAAAAATTAGGATATAGAAAATAAAGACGGAAATAAAAATCATGTGCCTATCACCCAGAAAACGTGGTTAAAATGTTGATACAGTGGATATGTCCTTTGGATCCAAGGATACCAATAAAACACTCGTATGTGTCCCTCCAATCTAGTATGCTTGGAGAACACAAACTGACCAAGGGTCACAGGCATCTTGAAGGCCATCAGGCCTACCCAGATCCATCAAGGATGTTGTTCCTAACTGTTTAAATATCTGCACATACAGGAATCTGTTGAGTTTTTGTTGCTGTTGTTATTCGTTTGCTGTTAGCACTGAGGATTGAACAAAGAGCCTCATATGTGTTAAGAATGCATTCTAGCACTGAGCTGCATGCCCAGCTCTTTCTCTTTTTTTCACTTTTTACTTTGAGACAGGGTCTCACTAAGTTATCCAGGCTGGCCTTGAACTAAATCTGTAGCTCAAGCTGGTCTCAAACTTGCTGTCTTCCTCCTAAGTAGCTAGAATTACAGGCTAGCACCATCAGGCTTGGTTTAGAGTTTTTTCTCTTTACTTTTTCTGTTTTTTTCCTGGTATTTTCCTGGTATTGGGGATTGAACCCAAGACCTTGTGCATACTTGGCAAGAGCTCTACCACTGATGTATACCCTTAACCCAAAGAGCTATTTACTGACCTAAATTTGTTACTTGGGAACTTCCACTCCTTGGCCTAGTTCAAATGCTACCTCTTTAACCAAATCCCCCTTTCTCCGTTAGCTTAGAGAAGATCTGAGACCAGAGAGGCTGGGAATTGTCTAACATCCCCCCAACCCCCGTACCCTCTCAAGTGCCTCCTTGGGGGCTGCTCTCAGGGTATCTCCACAGACCATAGCAGCAGCAGAAACCACCTAGGCTATCCTAGAGGCACACAGAGGATATAGCCCATTCTCCCTAGAGAGCAGATAAAAGAAGTGGGCTTCCTTTCAGCTCCTGCCAAAATCAGAGCAAAACTTGAGTACCGGGCAGGACATGGGTTTTGGAGGCAAAGATTCTTACCTCATTTCTACCAGATGTTGTGACTTTAAGTTATTAAACCTCTGTTTTAACTGCTTCATCTACAAAAATAAGAAATCATAGCAATTCCCACTTCAAAGATAAATAAAGCGAGAGGCTTAAAGGGACCAGCACAATGTTGCTCACTAGCCAAGAATTTCCCATTCTCTTTGCTTATATTAAAATATACAAATTTCTTTTTTGGGGATGGGGTTGAGATAGCATCTCCCTGTAGCCCCTGCTGGCCTAGAACTTGATCAGACTGGTCTCTGTCTCATAGAGATCTGCCTGCCTTTGCCTCCTGAGTGCTGGTATTAAAGGTGTGTGGCCTGGACCTAATTCATTTTCAATATCTATCTATCTATCATCTATCTATCTATCTATCTATCTATCTATCTATCTATCATCTATCTATCATCTGTCATCAATCATCTGTCTATATCTATCATCTATCTATCTTTCTATCTATCTATCATCTACCTATCATCTATCTATCTATCTGTCATCAATCATCTATCTATCAGTGTATCTATCATCTATAATCTATCTATAATCTATCTATCATCTATCCATCCATCTTGGGGTTTGGTTTTTTTTTTTTTTGAGGTCGTTTGGGTTTGATTGAGATAAGATCTCACTCTGTAGCCCAAGCTGTTTTAGAACTCACTATGTAACCCAGAATGGCCTCAGCCTCCTGAAGGCTGGGGTCACAGTCAATTCATTTAAAAAATATTTATTTATTACTTTTATTTATTTATTTATTTATTTTTATTTTTTAAATTTAATAACTACATGATTAGAAGCATTTCATTACAGCTTTAACTTATTCAGTAACACACTCCAGAGCAACGATACATCTCTTTTAAGAGTGGCTATAAATTTTTAGGTTCACAGTTGAATTAATACCATTATACAATATTGAACTCAGTAATAACCCTGTAAGATATAAAATTGAATGAGTTTTAACCCTTTAAAGATCTCCATTTCATTTTAAAATACGCTGTTTCCTACATTTTTAATGCTAGTAACACTTAGATGTTTGCGCATGTATCTTTAATCTCTATGTAGGTCTGATTATTACCAGTCACAGTCAGTTACACTTGGATCCTTAGTACCTTAGTATGGGTATAAAGTCATCAGGTGGATTTCACTGGTAATGTTTAGCACCTCTACTATTTAACATGAAGTAATTTTTTAAATTTTTAATAACTACATGATTAGAAGAAGCATTTCATTACAGCTT
>NW_008341333.1:821783-823607 GCF_000622305.1 Nannospalax galili | reverse complement strand
CTCTACTATTTAACATGAAGTAAATTTTTATGCTTCCTCCTCAAATATTTCTTTTTTCTGTGTGTTTATCATACAGAACATACCACACAGTCTTATTTATCTATATACACTTCCCAAATGGCACCTTCCCATAGCCTCCCCCCTCCCACATACTGGAGCCCATATACTCTGTCATCCCTGTTACTGTCCTCTATGTTGTCAACACCCTCAGACATTCTCCAGTGCTTGTCTGTCTGCTGAATCTAGTCAGCCTATCTAGAGATCCTTGTTTTAGGAAGATCAGCTGTTCCTCATCCAGCAGCAATCAGTTGTCAATATTCCTTTAGATAAGATTGGGGTCTGCTATTCATTTTCCCAGTTCTATGCTGAGTTACTGGCTGGGAGTCTCTTGCACCACCTTGGCCAATAACTCAAAGGAAGGTATCACCTGTCTGGCATTATTTCTTTTTATGTAGCCTTTAGCTATACATATGGATTCTTAAAAATTATATTGACCCCATTAAACTTTGGTTATGCTTTCCTTTTGGGTGTTTAAGACCCTACAGTTGGCCCAATAAAACAATTTATTTTTATTCTTAAGGTTGTTTGAGGATCTGTTCCTCAGGGGTCACATGAGCTTGGGAGGAGCCCCTGGCTCCTTTCTTTTATCAGTTCTGTCTATGTGAAGATAAGTCAAAGGTCCACTCAAGCATGGCTGGCTTTGCTTGGAAGTATGGAGGAAATGTTTCCTCTGTGTTGACCCTCTTCTTTGTAGACTGGACACCGGATCAGGTCCATCTGGTGGGGTCTCTATGGCTTCCTTGATCAAGAGGACAGGTGACTCACCACAGTCACAGGACATTTTGAGAGATGCTCATAGTCCCCTGGAACTTAGTCGACCTAGGAGGGCAAGGAGCAAAAACTGTCCTTTATGTCCCCCTGACTAAATTAGTATAGGCCTCAACGTGTGGCTGTTAAACATCCAAGAAGGTTAGTTCCACCAGTCTGGCACTTTTAATTACCATATGCCATATAGATAGAGCTTCGGCAAAGACCAAATGCTCTCAGATAAACCTTGCCTAGGCATATATTACATTCTTTGATCTGGTTGTATGTATAATTTGTCAGTAGGTTGTTGGCCTAATGTGGTTCCCTCTGCTTTTCTAAAACTAGCTAGGCATTGTTTATCTAACACGTTGTCTAAACTTCCACCATGGTTTCCCCATTTAAGGTGCCTCCGTTTTTTTCCATTTCTCCCTTACTAATACCCTTCTCCTATGGTCCCACCTCTCTTGAGCTCCTTCTTTCCCTTTATCCCCTAGGTTCCTTGTATAATCTTCCCTTCCCCCTCCCCTTAAAATAACCCCATTATTGTCCATATCTCCCTTGTTAACACTTGTTTCCTACTGTTCTCTTTCAGATTCTTTTTCTTTACTTCCCTGATTCCTCTTCATTATCCTGGTTCCTGTAGTTATGTCTGGATACATATTCACTTACAAGGATTTGGTGCTAGGATTCACATATGAGGGAGAACATCTGTCGATTTTTTTTTGAGTCTGTGTTACTTCACTTAGTATAACAGTGTCTAGTGCCATCCATTTACCTGCAAATTTCATGATTTCATCTTTCTTTACTGCTGAGTAAAATCCTATTGTATAAATGAACCACATTTTATTATCTACTAATCAGTTGAGGGACACTTAGGTTGCTTCCATCTCTTAGCTATTGTGAAAAGAGCAGCAACAAACATGGATGTACAAGGGTCTCTGCAATAGGATGAGTCCTTTGGATATATGCCAAGGAGTGGTATAATTGGTTAAATCATTGGTTCATTTTTAGTTTTTA
>NW_008341333.1:820792-821246 GCF_000622305.1 Nannospalax galili | reverse complement strand
TAGCTGGTAAAGAGTTTCTCCCACTCTATAGGCTTCCTCTACATTTGTGCCTCCTTTGATGTACAGAAACTTTTTAGTTTAATGAGGCCCCATTTGTTGATTCCTGAACTTGTTTCCAGAGCAATTGATTTCCGGTTTAGAAAACCCTTTCCTACACCTATGATCTTTTAGGTTTTTGCCAATGTTTTCTTCTAACTGTTTCAGAGTTTCAGGCTTCACACTGAGGTCTTTGATCCATTTGGAATTGACTTTTGTGCACACTGAAAGAAAGGGGTTTAGTTTCATTCTTCTACAAGTGGAGATCCAGTTTTGCCAGCACCATTTGCTGAACATGCTGTCTTTCCTCCAGTTAACGTTCTTGGCCCCTTCATCAAATATCAGGTGGCTGAAATTGCATGTACACATATTTGGGCCTTCAATTTTGTTCCATTGATCTATGGGTCTATTTTTGTGC
>NW_008341333.1:819691-820184 GCF_000622305.1 Nannospalax galili | reverse complement strand
CAATTATTACTCCTTTAATTTCCTTCTCTTGTCTTATTGCTCTTGCAAGAATTTCAAGCACTATGTTAAAGAGAGTGGAGATAGTGGACAGCCTTGTCTGGTTCCTGATTTCAGTGGGAATGCTTCTAGTTTCTCTCCATTTAGAATGACAGTGGCTGTGGGTTTGTTATATATGGCTTTAATTATGTTGAGGTATGTTCCCTCCAGTCCAATTCCCTCTAGGACTTTCAACATAAATGCACGTTGAATTTTGTCAAAGGCCTTCTCTGCATCTATTGAGATCGCCATGCGGTTCTTGTCTTTGAGCCCATCTCTATGATTTATGACATTTATTGACTTACATGTATTGAACCATCCCTGCATCTCTGGGATAAAGCCGACTTGATCATGGTGGATGATCTTTTTGACGTGTGTCTGTATGTGGTTTGCAAGTATCTTGTTGAGAATTTTTGCATTTATGTTCATTTAAGGATATGGGTCTATAGTTTTGTTT
>NW_008341333.1:812026-817384 GCF_000622305.1 Nannospalax galili | reverse complement strand
TCTCTACGGGGTTCTCATTATACTCTTCCAGAGGACTATTGGTATTTGGTGGGGATATGTTCTTTTGGTTTTTTATGTTATTATTTTTTCTCTGTGATTTTGACATGTGAATTTCTTTTGTAGTTTCTGATTCTTGTGTGAGACTCAAGCCTTCAAGTTTAGGTCTGCTTCTTTTTGTGAACTGTTTTTTACTTTGTGTTTTACTTTTTGGGCATGAAAAGCTGTTTCCTCTAAGCTTCCAGTTCTCTCTTTTGATTTTATATTGGAGGCCAGATTGGTGAGACTCAAGCCTTCAAGTTTGGGTCTGCTTCTTTTTGTAAACTTTATGTTTTACTTTGTGTTTTACTTTTTGGGCATGAAAAGCTGTTTCCTCTAAGCTTCCAGTTCTCTCTTTTGATTTTATATTGGAGTGGCCAGATTGCTTTTGTCTTCAGGTGTTCCCACAGAGGCCCAAGTCAGATGAGGATCAGATGCTCTCAGGCTTTCCTCTAAGGTCTAGATCGCTCCAGGAAAGATGTTCTCAGGACTTTTGGGGTTGGACTGGCCTGGGAGCAGGGCCCAGGAAAGATGCTCGTCTAGGGCTGCTGGTGGCCATGCCACCCAGAGAGGCAAAGGTAGATGGGGGCACGAAGAAGCCTCAAGGGCTCCTGGGGACTGCAGGGAAGAACTGGGTTGGTCTGGATGCAAAGGATCAGGAAGCTGAGAGGTCAGCCCCTGTGTCCATGAAAGAGGCTGGGAGGTTGTACAGCCCAGGGAAGAAGAGGGAGGTGAAGGTGGGACCAGGCCCAGAGGGCTCCCAGGAGAGAGGCTGCTGGGTTGTAGAGCCCAGGGAAGCAGCCTACTTTTATTTTATGTGTATGTGTGTTTTTCCTGCATGTATGTAAGTGCACCATGTGTGTACAATGTCTACAGAGGCCAGAAGAGAGTGTCAGAGCCCCTGTAACTGGCATTACAGATGGTTGCTAGCCACCATGTGGGTGCTGGGAATCAAACCCGGGTCCTCTGGAAGAACAGCAAGTTTTTTTTAACTACTGAATCATCTTTCCAGCCCCAAGACAATTCATTTTTTTTAATTTACTATGAGATAATTTGATACTAATCTTAAAACATAATTTAGGGGCTAGGGCGATAGATAGCAGATAAAGCACTTGTTGCAGAAGCACAAAGACTGGAGTTTGAATCCTCAGCACCCATGTAAATGCCAGGTGGGCATATCAGCCCACCTGCAATCTCTGCAATAGGGAGGGAGAGACAGGGAATCCTTGGGGCAAGATGGCTAGCTGGACTAGCTGAACTTGTGTATTGTGGGTTCAAATGAGAAACTGTACTTCAAAACATAAGGTGGAGAGTGATTGAGGAAGATACCTGAAGTCAACCTCTGATCTTTATGCTCCAGCACAAACACATGCAGGTACAGGTGCCCCTCTCCACAGGCCACACCCATGTACATGCTACACACGTACACATGCAACCCCCTTCCATAATTTAGGAAAAAAATGATCACTATATATAATCCCCTAGAAAATAAAAATTCATTTAGGGCTCATGAATTTTATTTTCCAAAGTGTTCTCTACACAGCATTAATTCCACAAATGTCATTGTCAAAAGATAAACAAGAACAGTCTCCATACTTCCGCAGATGTGCCAGTCCCAGAGGCTACAAGCTCAAAGCCCAGTTCTCAAGCAAGCTATAGGAGAATGACTTGTCCCTTAGAGCCTACATTTGTGTCTGGGTTTGGGTGGCTAGGAGGTTCTATGCAGAACACACAGCTGTGACCTCCCCCAACTGTGATAGCAAAAAAAATGTTCCACCCACTTCATCCACATCCCTTTCCCTTTCATTCCCAGGAGGCTTCATAAAATCAGCCTGGCTTCCCAAAGCCAGAGTTCTGAGTTCCCCATTAATGGACATGTGGCTAATGGAGTACTCTATGCCCACAGGTCAGCACTGGCTTCCTTCCCTCCTCTGCTCCAGAGAGCCAGGCAATCTCCAGAAGACTCCTTCTCCAAGAGTACCATCTGGAAAGGGGCAGCTGGGTTAAGACTTTGTCACTGAAGGCCAAACGGCTGGTCCCCAGGGCTACAGCATGACAAATCTGTCTTCAGCCCTGACTTCTAAAAAAGTTTTCTCCCTTTTGAAACTATGGTCAGGTAGGAGGACACTGGTGCTACTATGATTTTTCTGTTTGCTTGCTGTTTTACCCCCATATTTTCTTTCTTTTTAAGTATTAGGCTTTTATTATTTTTAAATTTAAATTTTATATTTGTTGTTGCTGCCGTTGTTTTGTGTGTGATGTGTGATGTGTGACGTATGTATGAGTGCAGGTGAGCACAAGCCAATGCATGACTGTGGAGGTCAGAGGACAACTTCAGTAGTCAACTCTCTCCTTCCACTGTGGTTTCAGGAGACTGAACTCAGGTCATCAAGCACTGCTTTTCCTGCTGAGCCATCTTACAAGTCTTACCTTCCATCTTTTCTAGGAACCCACAAACCCAGGTTGGCGGTGTGGTTCAGTGGTAGAATACTTGCTTAAACTCCCATATGCAAGGCCCTGGATTCCATCCCCAGTACCAAAAGAACAAAAATGAATGAATGAATGAATGAATGAATGAATATAAGATAAAAGTCTACAGACTCAATCATCAAAAAACTCAATGGTGACTGACCCCTGTCTATATTACATCCACACTTGGAAGGGCAAGGCAAGAGAGTGGGGAATTTGAGGTCAGCCTGGGCTCTAGGGTTAATGTCAAGACCTTTATTTTAGTCTTTTTGAGATAGGGTTTCCCTGTAGCAGGAGGTAGCCTGGAACTCACTATGTAGGCCAGGCTGGTCTAGAACTCACAGAGATCTGACTGCCTTTGCCTCCTGAGTGAAGTGCTGGGATTAAAGGTGTGTGTTACCACACCCAGCTATAAGGCCCTTTAAAAAAAAGAAAGAAAGAAAGAAAGAAAGAAAGAAAGAAAGAAAGAAAGAAAGAAAGAAAGAAAGAAAAAAGAAAAAGAAAGAAAAAACAGATTGGGCTCAGCGACTGGTGCACTCTCTCAGGGAAGAAATTTGCTATTGTTTCTCAGTCCTTAACAGGGTTGCTCTCCTCTGACCCAGTAATTGTCCTCCTGGGAGTTCATCCAAAAGGAATTATCAGGGGCAAACAAAAATTGAAGCATAAATGTGCTCCATGGCATTTTATGTAAAAAATTGAATATAATATAAGCCTTCAATAATACAGAGGGAATAGCTAAATAACAGGAAAAGGTAACTGAACTTTTATCTTAGAACTCTGTGGACAATAAGAAAGTATTCATATATTAAGTGGCAAAACAAGATATGTAGTCATTTCAAGCACATAAAATGTTGTAGTCAAAATATCCTTAGGTCTCCTCTAAAGAGAGGAGAACTTCAATCAATCATCCATCTCTGGGGTGTTGTAAAGAAGAGTGGAACAGTCTCAGACATCATAGAGTTCATGTGAAGCTATCATACAATCAAACCACCACACCCAAGGTGGGTGCTGTGCAGGCTGAAACAGGGTTTCTAACCCAGCAGCTTCTCCAGGCAGTGGATAGGGGAGGGTAGGAATCCCAGGTAGGGAGAGGAGCATGTGCAAATCCTGAAACATGAAAGCATGGTGACTTCAGGTTACCTGTGGGTCAGTGCCTTTCGGTCACGCAGAAGCTAGGGTGAGGGGGGCTTTTCACTCTCCAAAGCACATGCTACCAGCATCTATCCAAAGGACAGGGGTTGGGGAGAAACTGAAGGAAAAGCTAGTGACTAACACAAAATAGGAAGACCTCTACCTCTTAGCATGGTGCTTGGCACAGAGTAGGTATGCTGTAAATATGAGTGCATCGATGAGTGAACAGCTGAGGTAAAAGGGAAGAGGTTAAGCAGGTTTATAGCTAAGACTGAATTGAGGTGAAGTCTTCGACTGAGGAGAGTGGGTAAGATCCATTCAAACATATGCTCTGTGGCCTCCCAGGACTCATAAATATTCCAGTGAAACAAAGGCACAGTTCCTGTAAAACCATTAGCCCCCAGGCCCTGGATTTCAAGGCTCTCAGAGTTTGCAGGGGACTTTAAAATTCTACCCACCCTTCAAAAGAAAACAGCAACGCTTGTACAGCAACAAGCCCTTCCCTAAACCAGGATTTCTCTTGGATAAATACTTAAGAATGGACTTGTTACAACAGGTGATACATACATATTTAACTCATTTTTTTTGGTATTTTTGAGACAGGGTCTCCTTGTAGCCCCAGCTGACCTGGAACTCAGTATGTAGATCAGGCTGGCCTCGAACTTATAGATATCCGCCTGCCTCTGCCTCCTGAGTGCTAGGATTGAAGGTGTGTGCCACCACGCCTGGCTCTGACTATTTACAGTAGTTGTGCTCTTCTGCCTTTCCTTCCTCCTCATATAGAGTATTAGACATTTTCTGGACTCTTCAGCTTGACTCTACAGGATCTTGTCACCTGGCCCATAGTTACAGATCCAGCCAAAGTCAAAAGACCTTCACTATGTCCACACTTTTATCTTCGTTGCCTCTAAAACTCTTTCAATCCCCGATCAAGCCCTACCTCTTCTATGGGACTTTCCCACCACCCTAGCCTAAGAACAAAGGTCGCCTTTCCTTCAAATACAAAACACAAACACATCTGAGTAAGGATAATCAAGTTTCCCATGGTTTTTTTTTGTTTTGTTTTTTGTCTTTTTGAGACAGGGTCTCCCTGTAGCCCCAGCTGTCCTGGAACTCACTATGTAGACCAGGCTGGCCTTGAACTCACAGAGATCTGCCTGCCTCTGCCTCCCAAGTGCTGGGATTAAAGGCATGCACCACCACGCCTGGCCTATGTTTTGCTTTTTTAAAAGTATGATAATAAGGGGCTAGAGAGATGGCATAGTGGTTAAGAGCACTTCCTGCTGTTCCATAGAACCTGAGTTCAGTTCCTAGCATCCATGTCTGACAACTACTCCAGCACCAGTACCAGGAGTGATAGGTGGCCTCTGAGGGCATCTGCATATACAAATAAAAATAAAATTTTTAATCTATGGTCATAAAAAAAAATTTCTAGGCTGGAGAGATGGCACTGACTGTTCTTATAGAGGACCAAGGTTCTGATCCCAGCCCTCACATGGCAACTAGCAACCATCTGTAACTCCAGTTCCAGGGAATCTGACACCCTCTTCTGACCTTTTACGGCACACCTACACACATGCAGGCAATACACTCATTACACATAAAATAAAAATAATAAGCCAGCATAGTGGCTCACGCCTCTAATCCCAGGATTTGGGAGGCAGAGGCAGGCAGATCTTTGTGAGTTCGAGGCCAGCCTGGTCTACATAGTGAGTTCCAGGT
>NW_008341333.1:790983-811959 GCF_000622305.1 Nannospalax galili | reverse complement strand
TGCTGAGCATGATGGTGCATGTCTATAATCCCAAGAACTTGGGAGGTGAAGGTAGAAGAATCAGGAAGTCAAGCTATCCTTGGCTACTAAAAAATACAAGGCCAGCCTGTGCTATATGAGAGCCTGTCTCAGAAAAAATAAATTTACTTAAATTGTTGCCTAGTCTTTGCTAAAATAAAAAATATTTCCTACTTTTTAAGGATTTTATTTGTTTTGTTTTTTTGAGACAGGGTCTCCCTGTAGCCCCAGCTGGCCTGGGACTTGCTATGTAGACTAGGCTGGCCTCAATCTCACAGAAATTCACTTGTATGTACCACCATGCCTAGCCCTACCTACAGGATTTTTATGTAACTCTTTAGGATATTTTACTGGCAATGTTTCCCCGTAGGCTGGGACAATTACTGTAACCTTGTCAAATGAAACCCAAAAGAGATTTCCCTCCTCTGTGGTGTTACCTGACCTACAAATTGGTGGTTGGGAATAGTTCTCTTACCAGACCTCAAAGAACACTGAGAGAAAAACATGTTTATATTCTCACGAATAATACTTAGAGGCAAGGACAGAAAGATATAAGGTGAATTCCTGATAGGCCTCTCACACTGCTGGTGAGTAGGGGATTAGTCCACACTCTCCTAGTTACAAAGGAATTTAATGACATATAAGAAGCTTTTGAAAGTGCCACACCTGCTTATCCACAGTTCTATTTAAGGAATCTAATATGTAGAAAAGACCAGAAAGACAAAGGTAAAGAGTACCATCATCTAGAATCACACACATGCAAAGTGCACCACAATTGAAATGTCTAAAAACTGATGTTTAGGGGCTGAAGTGATGGCTCAGCAGTTAAGAGCACTGACTGCTCTTGCAGAGAACCCGGATTCAATTCCCAGCACCCACATGGTGGCTAACAACCATCTATAACTCCAGTTCCAGGGGATCTGACACATTCTTCTGACCTCCACGGGCACTGCAGAACACAGGTGCACATGCAGGCAATACACTCATACACATAAAATAAAAATAATAAATAATAAAACCCTGATATTTAAATCTTATTTATACTCTGGGGTTTAGCATTTACTTAATTGTGTTCAACTTATCATAATGGACTCAGCCATTTACAAAAATGACAATTGAAAACCATGTGAAATTACTACATTATGGGGGAAGTAGAATATAAAATTATTAATATATAATTACAACTATATATTTTTAAATAATTTATTGAGAATTTAATACATGCATATAAGGTGTTTTGATCAAATCCATGCCCACTCCCTCCCCTCCAACTCCTCCCATAGCTCCCCATCACTTTTTTCTGATAACTTCATGTACTCTTTCTTCTTTTTATTTTTTATGGGGCTTTTTGCTACTCTAACATTCCCCCTTCTGAAGAGGTGACCCTAAAATCTTTTAGACGTTTTTGGCCTTTGGAATGGAATGTGTTGCTAAGAGGCCCAGGACATTTTGACTTTTAGCCAAGAAACTGGGTACAACTATATATTTTTACAAATTAACTTCACAAATAGAAAACTACCAGGAAGATTTTCTACAATGGCATTGAGGTGAGATGGTAGAAACTGCAATAGCTTTTCTTTTCTATTTTCCCAACTAATAGATTCATTAAAAAATTAAAAAAAGCTTTTCACATACAAAGTAATGGTTTTCCCTGTGGCATTTTCTTTTGTTCATATTTTTAAAAAATTTTATGTGTATGAGTGTATTGCCTGCATGTACATAAGTGCACCTGTGTCACTCAATGCCCTTGGAGGTCAGAAGAGCACATTGGATCCCCTGGAACTGGAATTAGGAGAGTTGTTATCCGCCATGTGGATGCTGGGAATCGAACCTGGGTCCTTTGTAAGAACAGCCAGTGCTCTTAACCACTAAGTCATCTCTCCAGTCTCAGCATTTTCATATATATATATGTATATATATTTATATATATACATATACATATTATACTTAGCTATCTTGCTGGTCCCCTTCCTCCCTCCAAATAGTGTCCCCTTCTGCCCTCATGTCACATGTACTCCATCACCATCCCTCCCCTTCCCAGACCTCTTTCTCCTCTTTCATAGCTCTCTTTCTACTTTCCTGTCACACACACACACACACACACACACAAACACACTCCCACACACACACGTGTGCACGCACACATTTAGGTTCCATACATGAGAGAAAAAGCACTATCTTTCTGAGTCTGGCTACAAGTCTGAACTGAAGGAGGCAGTAGGACTTTCCCACTGGGGACTGTAGGAGAGGGGCCTCCCTTGCTCTTTCTAGGTTTGCTAGCACTCTGTGTAGAAGGGTCGTACAGCTCTGCCTCAGTTGTCCCAAGTTGTTCCCTGCATATCTCAAACCTGTCCAAATTCCCTTCTTCTCATAAGGACATCAGTCCCTGGATTAAGGCCAAATCTAATCCAGTATGAACTCATCCTAACTTGACATACATTTGCAAAAACCCTGTTTCCAAATAAGGTCACATTCTGAAGCTCCAGGGAGATGTCGGGGAGAAAGGTGGCAGCAAAACAGTGGTTTAGCCCTCGTGGCTTCAAATTTGACAAACATACACTGCCTGCTCCTCTCTCCTGATAAAAATCACTAGCTGGCCCCTGCCTAAAAGCAAAGTTCTGGATCTTAACCTCAAGGTCTGCCTTTCCCACTAAATTTTCAAAATAACACCACACTAATACTCCACACAAGCCAGACAAACGTAACTGGCACATTCTCACATTCTGCCTAACCCCAAATAGCTGGAACAAATATGCCTTTCTCCCTATAAGAGGGAATCCCAACTGTAGTTGGAAGTGTGTATGTATGTATGTCTGTTCATGTGTGTATATGTATGTGTGTATATATGTGGGTGTATGTGCATGTGTATGTATGTATGTTTATGTGTATATGTATGCATGTGTATGTGTGGGTATATGTGTATGTGTACATATGCATGTGTGTAGGTGTATGTGTATATACATATGTGTATGTGCATATACATATTTGTGCATGTATATGTGCATGCATGTGTAGGTATATGTCTATGTGTGTGCATGTGTGTTTATATATGTATGTGCAGATGTATGTGTGCATGTGTGTATATGCATGTGCATGACTGTATATGTGAGTATGTGTGTGCATGCATGTGTGTGTAAGTCAGAGGACACCTCAGGTGTCAGTTCCTCAAGCACCGTCCACCTTTTGTTTGAGACAAGGTCTTTCATTGGAACTTCACCAAGAAGGCTATACTAGCTAGCCAGCAGGGATCTGCATGTCTCGGCCTCCTATCGCCCCACTGCTGAGATTACAAGTGGCCCACAACACCCGACCTTCTAAAAAAAGATTTATCTTATTTTACTCATGTATATGTCCCTGTGTGTGCATATGTGCACATGAATGTAGGTGCCCAAGGAGGCCAGAGGTGTTAAATCTTCTGGAGTTGGAGATACCGGCAATTGTGAACTGCCTAACCTAGGTGCTGGGAACTGAACTCAGGTCTTCTGCAGGAGAAGCACACTAGGCACTGTTAACTACAGAACCTTCTCTCCAGTCCCCACACCCAGCTTTTTACTAGGGTTCTGGGGATGAAACTAAAGCCCTCATGCTTGCAAGGTAAGCACTTTCTTGACTGAGCCATCTCCCTCTCCTAGAGATGCTTTTGAAAGTCTTTCCACCTTTTTGCTCTTGCTGTTGAACCCCCTTTCCTTTCTTTTCCTCCCTTAACTTCTCTAGATTTTATTCCTTTAGTGGAGTAATATGCTATCGAGTGTCCAACTCCTTTTTATGAATGGGAAGCCTGGGACCCAGTCAGGGAAGGCCATTTACTCAAGATCACAGAGCTGTTAAACAGCAGGGCCATGGCTGAATCAGGCCATGACTATTCTACATAACATGTTAAAACCAGTTAGAGCCACCATGACCATGACCTCACTGACAGAACAGCAATGCTGTTTCCCGAGGTTGCTGTTGAGTGCAGAATCAAGGCTAGTGAAGAAGATCAGGTACAAGCTGAACTGCTCACAATCACCAGAGACACCTGCGGTAGCTGCCCCTGGGGCTTGCACTCAGGGACAGCCACCCAAACTTATGCCAATGTTGTTCTGCTGGAATCATCAGAACCTAATTGTTTTTGATACAGGGTCTCATGTAGCCCGGGCTGGCCTCAATGTTACTATGTAGCTGATCTGCCTGCTTCCACTTCCAAGAGCTGGATTACAAACGAGTGCTAGGATTACAGGCATGTGTAGTTTATGTGGTGCTGGGGAATCAAATCCAGGCTTTGTGCAAACACTCTACACACTAAGCTACATGCCCAACCCAGAGCCTCTGATTCTTCAAAAGAAGCCAGGAACTTGGATATTTAGAGTCATATTTCTCCATCTTATTTTGTTAACTGATCCCAGCCTAAAACTCAGTAAGCCAAACAAGCATCCACAGGCTGGTTTCTGCCCAGAGCCAACACATTCATGACCCTAGATCCTACAACAAACACGAAAGCCATTTGGAAACCACTAAGTGGCTCATCGATGGAAAGGAAAGATGAAACCACAGCAACTGCTTCTGTCTACCTTGGAAACTTTCAAATTCTCCTCCCAAGATCAGAGCTCCCACCCCAAATGACTTCATCCAGCCTGGTGGCAGGAATACAGCAACCACAGCTGACCGGGTGCTGCTGCCAACATGGTGGCAGTTCAGCTGCCTAGACATCCTGTCAGCTGGGGAAATTGTTCAGGCCCTGCAGGATACCACCTCCCTATCCAAAGCCTCATTAAGGTAGATGAGTGGGCCTCCAGGGAAGTGCTGAGCCTGGCATGCCTCAGAGGATACTGCAGGGGTTGGGCTGGCCCAGGATGACCTCAGACTTTGGATCCCAGCCTCTCCTGAAATAGGGCAGGCCCAGGTAAGGCTGAGCAGGCTGACTAGAGCTGAGCCTGCCAGAGAGACAACGCAGTAACAGGACTGGCCTGTCACAGAGGAAGATGGACCACAGCATCTCCAGCAGTCCCTAAGTTCACTCTCCTGACCTGTGTAGATAAAAGCCATAGGAGCCACTTGCCCCCCAAACCTGCACTACCCCCTGCCTCTTTTCCCCCAGGTAAGCATGGAGAGGCAGTTCCTAAGGGCTGTCCCTTGGGGTCCTGTCCTTAGCAGCTCTTCACCATAAACATCAAAGGCCCTGCAGTGTCCCTGAGATGCTGGAGAATCTGAGAGGGTCTGCTTAGCTCTGAACAGCCCCTGTGGAGGGGCCCTGAGAAGCATAGTCCTGTGCCGCATGTGTCACAGCTCGCCAGTGATAGAGTTGGGACCTGATAGACTCCTGAGTCCTGATAGACTCCTGAGTCTCACTCAGTCCTGGGCCAGATGGTGCTGCTGACCCCATCGTTACTTGGGTGCATCTGACTGTGGAAGGTGACTGAACCCTGGGTTATAAGTTTCATCATTTGGAAAAGAGATAATCATGCTCACCTCCCTTCACCATCAATACTGTTGTATTGATGAAATTATGAGGGCTTATATGAAACACACCACCAGTGACTCCAGATGTTTTCCTCAATGGTGACTTACACTTACCCACAGAAGCAGCTCACCAAGGTCCAGATGACCATGTGCAATTGCTGCACGAATAAAGAACAGCATGACATAGTATTTGCCACACTGTAGGGACTCAGTAAAGTGGCTTATATTATTATGGAGACTGGGTCTTTCCTTGGTGGATGTTTGTATGTTCTGGAAGCCCACCATCCAGCTGGCTTCCTCACATGCACAGTGGGTCTCAGCACATCCCATCCCACATGTACCATGACTCAATGACAGGCCTGTGGCAAGAAAAGATTTGCTAGGGACTTCTGTGGAAGACATGTCTTGTCTCCCATAGGAAATGCACTCTCTTTTAGAGATGTCTAACTGGGCACAAATGAGACTCAAAGCCCATAGGGCTGCCAGCTGCCATGTCTATAGAAGAGCCTTCATGTGAAATGGGTGCGAGAGGAGCAGAGGAAAGAACAGAGAACTGCTGCTCTGGTATCAATATTGAGCTGCCAGATCAAACCTCACCTGAAGCTAGTGTCATCCTAGACATTTAAGAACCAGCATTGTTAAAAAGTGATATATCTACAAATCTCAAAATTGAAAATTCAAAAAGATTATAGTTTCCAACAGCATCAGATAAGATACCCTGACTATCATTGAAAATAGCTGGAAAAATGTAGTTATAAAGAAATTGTAAATCAGCTGGGCATGATGGTGCACGCCTTTAATCCCAGTACTTCCTTCAGGAGGCAGAGGCAGGTGGATCTCTGTGAGTTTAAGGCCAGCCTGGTCTACATAGTGAATTCTAGGCCAGCTGGGGTTACAGGGAGATACTGTTTCAAAAAAAAGAACCTGTAAATATTTTTAAATTTTTATTTATTTTTATTTTGTGTGTAAGAGTGTATTCCTGCATGTGTTTAAGTACACCTGTGTCATTCAATGCAATGCCTGTGGAGGTCAGAAGAGGGCATTGGATCCCCTGGAACTGGAGTTACAGATGGTTGTTAGCCACCATGTGGGTGCTGGGAACTGAACCCGGGTCCTCTGCAAGACCACTCAGCACTCTTAATTACTGAGCCATCTCTCCAGCCCCAAAATTGTAAATCTTTTATCAAGTGATCAGGTTTGAGGATAAAGATGTAGCTGAATTGGTAGAGTGCTTGCTTAGCACAAGGCCCTGAGTTATGACCAGAACCAACCAAAAAGCTTCATTTTTATTTATTAATTATTAGTGTGTGTATGTGTGTTGGCTCTCTCTTTCCACCTTTACATGGGTTCTGGGGATTGAACTCAGGTCATCAGGCTTGCATACAAAGTTATTTTACCTGATGAGCCATCTCACTAACCCTCTTTGCCTTATTTTTTGAGTCAGGCTCTCTCACCAAACCTGGAGCTCACTGCTGCAGCTAGACAGGCTTGCTAACAAGTTTCAGAGATTCTCCTGTCTCTGCCTCCCCAGTGCTGGATAATAGGCAACACATGTACTAGGGATCAAGGTCCTGCTTACTCAGCAAACACTTTACTGACTGGGCCAGCTCCCCTGCCCGTGAAGACTTCTCTGACGAGATCAAAGGTGGTATTAATGAACTTCATTTTCTATACAGTATAACAAAACATATCAACATTTAGAAGATTTAAATCTGCCACCAAAGACCAATAGTTTCCAAATGACTGACGCATGATGTTATAAAATCAAGCATGAAGAGAAGATCCATTCAAAGTACAACAGAGATCAACCTGCATTAACAGGGTTTCAAATTTCACGTTGCAATTACCCTAATATGAAAGAGACCTGAAAAGTGTATGATGTCCATATTGCCACTATCTTTGTTCTGAAAAATGGAGTTAGTTTTCATTAAAATGTTTGTTTATTTTAACCCATAATAGATTTTTATTGTTATTTTTTACTTCTAATTTTTTTACTACATTTATTTATTCCCTCTGTGTGTGTACACACACCAGTACGTGTCATGGTGCCTGTGAAGAGGCCACAACTAGCAGGAGTTGATTCTCTCCTATCATGTGGGTCCTGGGGACTGGATTCAGGTTGTCCCCCAGTGGCAAATACCTTTGCCCACTGAGTTATCTCACTGGCTTTTTATTATTATTATTTAAAATTAATAAATACACTCTTCAAAGGGGGCACAGTGGTGCACACATGTCATCCCATCACTTGGAAGATAGAGGCTGGAGGATCAGGAATTCAAAGTCGTCCTTGGCTACAAGCAGCCTAGGCCAAATGAGGCCATCTCAAGAATCCAAAAATAAAGAAATCCTTCAAAATGTTTCAATTTTAATTTTTTTTCTTCTTTTTGAGACAGGGTCTCCCTGTAGCCCCAGCTGTCCTGGAACTCACTATGTAGTACAGGCTAGCATCAATCTCACAGAGATCCTCCTGCCTCTGCCTTCTGAGTTCTGGGACTAAAGGTGTGCACCACCACACCTGGCTCTCAATTTTCATTTTTAACGTGGGAAACATTGAAAGATATAAGCTACATAAGCAAAAGGGGCTTTTGAGGGGATTCTTAAAATTTTTTTAGCATAAAGACACCCTGAGATGAACAAATTTGAGCTCCACTGGCATAGATGAACAACCTTGTCCTTGAGTGACATGCTGCAACATGGGGGGAGCCGTGGGACGCCTGCAGCTTGACTTCAGATGGTTCAGCAGGATAGAATGTGTGCATTTATGCAGAAAGAAATGGAGCATGCTGAAGTAAGAACAGCACATGCTTATTACACTGTTCTTTCAGCACTTTTGAGTGCTAAAGTTTTTTCAGATTTGATTATGTAATCAGCATAAAGAATTTACTAAACATATTAATAATATTAACAATTAATGTCTTGGGGCAAGGCAAAATCAATCCCCAGAAAACCAGAAAAGTAAACTAAGAGCAGCTTTAAAAATATATATTTTATTTATTCATTGTGTGTGTGTGTGTGTGTGTGTGTGTGTGTGTGTGTGTGTGTAGGACTCCTCATGGAGGTCAGAGGTCAGTCTTCAGGAGTCAGTTCTCTCCCTCCACTATGTGGGGGGTGGAACTCGGGCATTCAGTCTCAGTGGCAAGCACCTTAACCCACTGAGGCCTCTCAGCAGCCCTGAGGGCAGGCACTTCCTGAAGTATTCAACTTCATTTTACAAGGCCCAATGTGCATCAGGTGGTCTAGGGTAGTACGTGTTAAGTTTCAGACTGTATATACGTCCGAGAGAGTTTATTAATATACAGATCCTTGGGCTCCACCCTGAGATGTTTTCATTCAGTAGGTCTGAAGGGGGCACTGAGAATTTATATTTTTGATAAATTCCCAGATGAAGTGATAATGTGGGTCCCCAGAACACACTTGGAATAGTACTGGCTCAGGACACCTCTCTCTGAGGCTTGGACTCTGTCATTCATTAATTTGTGTCCCTCATAAAGACATACTGATGTCCTAACCCCGGTACTTGTGACTGTGACCTTAGAAATAGGGTGAAGATAAGGCCATTAGGGGCAGCCATAATCCAACACGATTGGTGTCCTTCTAAGAAAAGGGCTGGAGACACTGGCACAGAAAGGGAGAAGTTGAGATGAGAACAGAGGCAGAGAAAGGCAAGTGCTGTTGCTAACCCCCAGAAGTCAGGAGCAGGTGATGATACAGGTTCTCCCCCACAGTCTCCAGAGCTAGTGCAGCCCTGCCATCACTGACTTCAGGTTTCTGTCCCCCAGAACTTCAAGAATAAATTTATGTCATTTTAAGCCACCTAATTTGTGGTACTTTGTTACAGCAACACTAGGGAACTAATGTTGACTCCAAAGAACACCATAGTCATGGCCAACCCGATGTCTCTCTGGGTAAAGGAGCCTGCCACTAAGCCTGACTACCTGAGTTCAACCCCTGGGCCCACATGGTGGAAGGAAAGAGGTGACTCCCACAAGTTCTCCTCTGATCTCCACATGTGTGTTATAGCATGTAAGTAGGCACACATGCATGTTCACAAAATGAATAAGTAAATTTGTAATTAAAATATATAAAAAGAACTCCACTATCACTAAAAGGGTTAGAGAAAAGCTTTCCACTGTGTATGACCATACAGAAAATGCTCGTTCCTGTTAAAAATTTATTTACTTGGGCTGGAGAGATGGCTTAGTGGTTAAGAACACTGGCTGTTCTTGCAGAAGACCTGGGTTCGAATCCCAGCACCCACATGGCACCTAACAACTGTCCGTAACTCCAGTTCCAGGGGATCCAACAGCCTCTTCTGTCCTCTGCGGGCATTGCACAACATGGGTGCACTTACATGCAGGCATAACACTCATACACATAAAATAAAAATAATAAATAAAATATTTTTTAAAAATTGGTTTTTATTTTTATTTGTATGAGCATTTTGCCTGTATATATAAGTGCACTCAAGTTATGCAATGCCCATGTAGCCCAGAAAAGGGCATAGGATCTCCTGGAACTGGTGGTTGTTAGCCATTATGTAGGTGCTGGGAACCAAACCTGGGTCCTCTGTAAGAGTGGCCAGTGCTCTTAAGGGCTGGGCCATTTCTCCAGTCTGAAAATGTCCATTCTTCAGCATTTGGGTAGAAAGAAAACAATGTTTACCCTGAGACCATAACAACCAGCTGTTCTTACTGAAGTTAGTTTGCAGCCCAAATTTACATTGTCCAAGTGGTTTTAAAAAAATACTTTCCTGTTCTTGCAGAGGACCTGGGTTTGATTCCCAGCACCCAAATGACGGCTACGAACCATCCTTAACTCCAGTACAAGGGGAATCCGAAACCCTCTTCTGACCTCCACGGCATTGCATGACATGGGTGCACTCACATACATGCAGGCAATACACTCATACACATAAAATAAAAATAATAAACAAAATATTTTTAAAAAATGCTTTCTAGTTCTCCAATACTGGTAATGTCCCTGGACACATAGCAGTTCTGGCAGGGCTCACCTCTAACCCAGGCCTCCAAGAATTCCTATGGATAAAGTCCTAAGCAATACAAGCTCAGTGAAACAAAACAAAACAAAAAACATACAACGTGCCTTGATTAAGAGTTAACAGAATGAGAAGCAATAAAACTGTTCTTCAAAAATAGTATTAGAGTTAGAGGGGACCAGTGAGATGTTAAGTGGATAAAGGTGCTTTGCTAGTAAGCCTGGTGACCTGAGTTCAATCCCTGGGACCCACCCAGTAGGAGAGAACAGACTCCTGCAAATTGTTGTCTGACCTCCACATGTGTGCTACAGTGTACCCCCTCAAAATAGATAATTTAATTTTAAAAATAAAAAAAATAGTACTAGAACCAGGTACTGTGGTGCAAACCTGTAACCCTAGTACTTAGGAGGGTGAGACAGGCGGGTCACCCTGAGTTTGATGTCATTCTGGACTACAATAGTGAGTTGCAAGCCAGTCTTGGCTAGAGTGAGATCCTGTCTCCAAGAAAAAGTTTTAGATGCTAGAATTATCAAACTCAGAATACAATATACATATGTTGAATATGTTTGAAGGAATGAAAGTTAATTTAAAATAAATAGATACATAATATGAAAATGTAAACACTGATCCAGGCAGCCAAGCATGGTGGCAACACCTATAACCCTAAGTAGAGACAAAAGAATTACAAGGCCAGCCTGAGCTCCACAGTGAGTTCCAGTTCAGCCTGGGCTATATAGTGAGACTATCTTAAAAAAAAAGTCAAAACCTAACAAAAAAAAATTGAATTGTTGTTGAACTGGCTCAGCAGATAAAGGCACTTGCCTCCAAGTCTGATGATCTGACTTCAGTCCCCAGGACCCATATGATAGCTTCCAAGTCTGATGATCTGACTTCAGTCCCCAGGACCCATATGATAGAAGGAAAGAACCACTTTCCTCAAATTGTCTTCTGACTTCCACTCACACATACACACAAAAAATGCAATTTTAAAAAATTGATAGTCACTAATAATGAATATGGATGAATGATTTATTTTGTTGAATGCTACTAGTGACATAATGTTTAGATTGTTAAGTGGCAAAGTATATTGATTAATTTTACCATTAAGCCTTCTTTGCCCTCCTGGATGAACTTGAGTCATTTGTTTAGATTGTATAAGACTGCATTTCCTTCTGGAATAGTGAGCAGGACCCTCCAGTGAAGCCATCAGATGAATATGGATGAATGATTTATTTTGTTGAATGCTACTAGTGACATAATGTTTAGATTGTTAAGTGGCAAAGTATATTGATTAATTTTACCATTAAGCCTTCTTTGCCCTCCTGGATGAACTTGAGTCATTTGTTTAGATTGTATAAGACTGCATTTCCTTCTGGAATAGTGAGCAGGACCCTCCAGTGAAGCCATCAGGGTCAGTGCTTTTTCTTTTTAAAAATGTTTTATTTATTATTTATTATATATATATATATGAATGTATTGTCTGCACGTGTGTAAGTGCACCTATGTCACACAATGCTCTCAGAGGTCAGAAGAAGGCATCAGATCCCCTGGAACTGAAGTTATGGACAGCTGTTAGTCACTATATAGGTTCTGGGAATCAAACCCGGGTCCTCTGCAAGAGCAATCAGTGCTCTTAACTGTTGAGCCATCTCTCCAGCCCTAGCCAGTGCTATGGGAAGACTTTAAACTATTGACTCAATCCCTCCTTCCTTCTTTCCTTCCTTTCCTTTTCCATTCTGCTTTCCTTTCTCCCTCCTCCCTCACTTCCATCCCTTTTTTTAAAAGACAAAGTCTCACTTTTTAGCCCAGGCTGTCCTAGAACTTTCTATGTAGCCAAGGCTAGCCTTAAACTCATGACCAATTTCCTGCCTTATCCTCTTGAGTGCTGGGATTACAGACATGAGCCACTATACCAAACTTAATTCAATCTCTTTAAAGGGTATGGACTTCCTCTCTTCTTAAGTCAGTATTATTTTAGGACTTAATTCCTTTCAGTTTTTTAAAAAAACGTATTGACAGTGAGCAATATTGTCTCTGCAGTGGTTGCTTCTCCTCTCCTGGCACTCTCTCATTGGATAGATGTTCTCACTCTAGCTTCTATATCCCTTCATTCCTTCAGTCTTGCTCTGTTATGGATAAATTTCTGTATGTCTGTCTCCTCAGCCATATCTAAAGAGCTATTGCACATACCTACTATTAATTTTTTTGTTTGGTCCCAAAATATCATTTTAAAGTGGTCCATTTCAGAAAAGCCTGCCACAAGCACAGTATGGGAAAACACAGAAGCATTCCTTCTTAAATTAGGAATACATTGGGGATCCTGAGAGCTGCCGAGAGGTGAAGGGAAGGGATCATGATGGGAAAGACAGACATTGCACTATTCTCAGGTGATGCGGTTATGGGAGAACCCTTAAGAATCTAAGGTTTAGCAAGGCTTCATTTCCCCATCTGCATTTAGCAGATGACAAGTTTATTAAGATGCTAAAATTACTGGCACTGACAAATACCAAATACCAGAGAATAAATCTAACAAATAACTTGTATGACATTCATAGCAAAAATGATAACATTTTGCCAGATATGGTGAGTTAGTTACACCTGTAATCCCAGCACTCAGGAAGTCCAGGCAGGAGGAGTTTTCTATTTTTAAAAAATATTTTGTTTATTACTTTTATTTTTATGTGTATAAGTGTATTGTTTGTATGTATGTGAGTGCACCTGTGATGTACAGTGTCATTGGAGGTCAAAAAAGGGTGTTGGATCCCCTGGAACTCGAGTTATAGATGATTGTTAGCTACCATGTGGGTGCTGGGAATCAAACCCAGGTCCTTTGCAAGAGGAGCCAGTGCTCTTAACCACTGAGCCATCTCTCCAGCCCCAAGGCAGGAGGATTTATATCAGTTCAGGGCCAACCTGGACTACATAATAAGTTCCAGGCTAACAGCTATAGCATAAGACCTTGTCTCAAAAATAAAATAGAAAGTCATAGCTGGATATGGTGATATATGCATTTAATTCCAGCTCTTAGGAGGCAGATGCAGGTGGATCTCTGTGAATTTGAAGCTAGCCTGGTCTACACAGTAAGTTTCAGGTCAGTCAGGGCAGCACAGTGAAACCCTGTCTCAAAAACCGAAAGGAAAAAAAAAAAAAAACACAGAAAGTCATTGAAGATGACCTATATAGAAGACCTAAATAAATATAAATTTCCCATTGTTCCATACATCCATGCAATTCCAATCAAATTGCCAATGGATTTTTGAGTGTATGTATGTATGTGTACATGTGTGTGATAGCATATAGCTCTTTTTTAAATTTTTATTTCATTCATTGTTTTTATTTTATGTGTATGAATGTGTTGCCTGCATGTGTGTAAGTGCACCCTTGTTGTGCAGTGCTCTTGGAGTTCAGAAGTGGGCGCTGAATGCCCTGGAACTGGACTTATGGACAGTTGTTAGCCACCATGTGGGTGCTGGGAATCGAACCTGAGTCCTCTGCAAGAGCAGCCAGTGATCTTAACTGCTAAGCCATCTCTCCAGCCCCAATAGCATATAATTCTAAGATAATTCAAAATATGTACATGAAGAAAACACTAAGACATTCCTAAGCAAGATGGGGAACTGGCCATACCAGACATTGGCCTTTTCATAAGCTTGGTAATTAAGAGGTGGTCCTGGGTGGAGTCAGACCAACTAGTCACAGATACAGCAAAGTACAGAAATAGACCCATTTGCTGGAAAAACCAATTTATGGTGGGGCTGGACACTGCAGAGGTGCAGAGAAGGATGAATTTACTGGTAAGTGGTACTGGGGCAACTGTTTTTTCATATGGGGAAAAATTAGACTGCTGCTTCACATTATATATAAAAATCAGCTCCAAGTGGAGGAGAAAGTAAAATGTGAATAGGAAAATTATAAAGCTGCCGTGAACAATGCAACAGCTTCATGATTTCATGGAGGGAAAGTTTCAGAGGACTTCAGTGGACATGAACAGCACTGTACATGGAGAAAGTTGATAATCTATCATATGAATACCAGGAACAGTGCATCAAAACAACCACAAAATAACCACAGATAGAGAGGAAACATTTGTGCCATACAAAGGACAACAGAATAGCACCCAGGATATTGAAAGAACTCTGCCAAGCCAGTAAGATAAGAGGGGGAAAAACTGGCCAGATTGGAATAGACACTTCACAGAGGAGAGGACATGAATGGCCAATAAACACGTGAAAAGTCACTCGGTCTCATTAAGTATTCAGGGAAATGCAAATTAAAACCATACTGAAGGCTTGAGAGATGTACAGTTGGTAAAATGTTGCTTTACAAGAATGAAGATCTGTGTTCCATTCCTAGAACCCACATTTTAAAAAGTTGGGTATGCTTGTAAGCCCAGTGCTGGGGAGACAAAGACAGGTGGATCTCTGGGGCTCACTGGCTGGCTTGGTAAGCTCCAGGCCAGTGAGAAATCCTGTCTCAAAAGATAAAGGGGGGCCAGAAGCCCCCCCCAACAATTACTACTATTTCTCCTAGTGCCCATCAGAACTAGATGACAAGACCGTATTGCTGAAGACACCACACCCTTAGGTTACAGGATTTAGAGAAGTCACACTAGAACTAAGCTGGAAGCTTCCTCCTTGCTGGTTAGTTTTCATAGAGACAGAAGGTACTATGCAGGCTGCTAAGGGAAAATAGTCATCAGTGGTTTTCCCAGTTGTGATTCCTGTGAGCTACAATACAACTTGGAAGTCAAGATGTGCTCACTGGTTCCATAGTGGTATGACTGCTGTGGGGGTGAACAACTGCTTTCTGCTTGGATTTAAGCCTGCTCCATCGGAGGGAATTTATTACTGGTACCGTAAGCAGAGACAAAAAATACATGGTTGGGGAAGGTCATAGGCCTTAGGTGAGAAATTTACTTGTTAGATGTGCTAAATGGATATCAAATTGACTTCTAAATATTTATGTTTATATTCACAGATTAGTACTGAGCTCAGCCTTGGTCAGAGAGAAGCTTCTATTTTCAGTGGGTGACAGTTAAGACAGAGACTCATAACTGGTCAAAGTGCTGAGAATAAGTGATTGTTAAGTACTCAGTCCTAAATGGGTCATTATATACTCCCCCCACCCCCAAGGCTCAGGGAATATGGAAAACGTGTTGAAAAAATTGTAAGAGCTGGAGGATGGGGAGGAGAGCTGTGGAATGCTGTCTTCTGGGCATGACACGGTCACTGCACTCATGCACTCAAAACAGCAGTGGCGACCTGCACAAGACTGGGCCCATCAAACTTCCATTGTGCTTGGGGAGGGGCTCATGAGGACTCACACCTCCTTCAAGAACTATAGGCAGTGAATGGTTGTTGGGGGATGGTGTAGCCACTGGTAAGTTGCCCATGTTCAAGTAGATAACCACCTCATCCATACTTGTGAAAGCAACCCTAATTAAATGCCGTGGGACACACATGCCATACACACACAGACACACACAGACATGAAAGCAGGAGGGGACTTACTTATAGAAGGGGATTTGGGAATAAGGTTTGGTGGGAGAGGGAAGGATAAGAGAGGATAATGGGGGGATTTGATCAATACGTATTATATACGTATGTGTATGAAACTGTGGAAAGATAATTTTTTAAAAAAATTTATTTTTATTTTATGTGTATGCATGTATGGCCTACATGTAGGTAAGTGCACCCATGTTGCGCAATGCCCGCGGAGGACCGAAGAGGCTGTCGAATCCCCTGGAACTGGAGTTACGGACAGTTGTTAGCTGTCATGTGGGTGCTGGGATTTGAACCTGGGTCTTCTGCAAGAACAGTCAGTGTTCTTAACTGCTGAGCATCTCTCCAGCCCCAGGATAAAATTTTTTTCAAGAGTGGGTATGTTGTAAGATCATGTTGGATCCCTTGCATACTACCTGTCCTTCACTGTGCTATGTCTTGTGCTGCCTCAGGACTCTGCCAACAAGACCATCATTAGATGCAGCCCCTGTGCCTTGGCCCAGAGCTATGAGCCAAAATAAATCTCTTTTCATTGTAGCTAAAAGGGAGGGGAGGCTGGGAAGATGGTTCAGTTGATAAAGTGCTTGCTGAACAAAAATAAGAATCTGAGTTCAGATCGATAACACACAGACACAGCACCCGCTGACTTCCATACACAGGTGCATGAACACCACCCCCACTTCCACACACATAAACACACAAACAAATTTTAATTAATTAATTTTAGAAAGCATGGTAGCCAGATCCTGAGGAATGACACCCAAAACTATCCTCTGGCTTCTACATACACACATGCATACACTATGTATCCACATGCACACCTGTGGCACATGCGTGCATACACACACACACACACAGAGAAAACATAATGAGATTTACTTTGTACCAACCAGATGGATAGAAATACTGTCAGGCCAGATAGCAACAACTATTGTAGAGCTATGGTCATTGAGACAATGTGCCAGTGGTAGAGTCAGAGAAGTTGATCAGTGGAACAGAATAGAGAGCCCAGAAACAGACTCACTCATCTATGCAAGCTTAGCGTACAATGTTGGTCAAGTGAAAGACATGGATACCCTACGCCTCAGCCATGACACCCATAAAGAACTGTGTGGCACAGGTGCACCAGGAAATTTGTACAAGAGTGTTCACTGCGATGCTCTTTCCAAGAGCAAAAGAAAAAAGCTAAAAACCTAGGAAAAACTCCAAGTGTTGATCAAAGTTCAAAACATGACTAAGTAGGGGTGCATTTGTACAATGAAGGTAATGGTCTACCTTTAAAATTACATGGTGAAAAAATGACCGCCTTGCATTACTATCCATTATACATAATCCTTCAGCCATTTTTTCCTTTATACTCTATTGACTCAAAACTTAATTTTTATAAATCAGCATCCTAAAAATGGAGACTCACTGGCTGGGCAAGTGCTTTGCCACTGAGATATAACCCAGAAAATTTGTGTCTCTGAACTCTTCTTAAATAAACACTCTCAGCCTCATGGCAGCAGAGCGAGTGACCATAGATGTGGAAAACTCAGCAGTGGCTTCTAAGGAGAGCCAGACTCTAATCCCTGGAAGCTGTGAATGTTACCCTGAAAGGCAACAGAGGCTTTGCCAATGCGAGTAAATCAAGGGCTTTCAACAAGAAGATGCTCCCTGGTTATTTAGATGGGCCCTAAGTGTCCTTGAGGAAAGGAGAGGGAGATGTAAGGATGGAAGAGATGATGTTGTGTCCACAGAAGCAGAGATTGAGGTGACATAGTCTTGCGGTACAGAAGACCTCCAACCACTAGAAGGTAAAGAAGCAGGGAGTAGAGTCTCCTGGAACTTCCAGAAGGAATCAGCCCTCCCAGCACCTGATACTAAAGCCATCAGTTTCATTTCAGATTTCTGGTTTTTCCCATTATTTTAAGCCATGAAATTGGTGGCTGTTCAAGCAGCACCAGAATATAGTGGGCAAGGACCTCATGCTTGCCTATGCCTGTGTACCAGATGAGTTCCCCTTAGCACGTCCTCTCTCTTGTCTTCTCTTCTTCACAAGGGAGATGCTGAGGTGACTTAATGCCTTCTCATGACAGATACACCTCTTCCTCTGTTGAAAAGGTTCTTCCCTACAGATTCCAGTTAAAGCCAGAGAAGCCATTCATAAACACTACAAAATACCTGCCCGTAGTCAGGCAGGAGAGACTCTTGAATTCAAGTCCCTGTTTCCCATTGACTGGCTATGTGACCTCATCCATTTCTCAAAGACAGAATCATAAATCTTTCATCTTTATATCTTTGGTGCCCAGCATATTGCCTGGCACCAAGCGGATGATCAATAAATGGACAGTGAATCAATTAATAAATCAGCCAAAAAAAGAATGAATGAATTAGTCTTGAAAAAGAATAGAAGTCTGAACCACCTGCTATAGTCTGACTCTTTTTCTAAATTTAATTTAATTTATTTAAATTTATATGGTCTGGCTCTTGGATGCCCCTCAAAGACTCATGTGTTGAAGGCTTGATTCCTCATTCCCTGGCACTGTTGGGAAATGGAGGAACCGTCAAAAATTGGAACCTAATGGATGAGGGTGGGACTCATGGGTCTGCACAGATGACTTTGGTTAAACCCAAAACAAAACAAAACAAAACAAAACAAAAAGACTGGGGCTGGAGAGAAGGCTCAGCCATTAAGAGCTTTCAGTATGAGGACCAGAGTTTGGTTCCCAGCACCCACACCAGGCAGTGCACAACCACTGCAAACTCTAGCTCCAGGGGATCCCATAGCCGTTCTGACCTCTGGGCACTCAGATACCCATGGTGCCTGCACACACACACACACACACACACACACACACACACACACACACTTACACATAAATAAAAATAAAACGAATAACAAAAAGACATGAACTTGGGAAAAGAGATGCAGGGAGAAGAGTTTGACAGGCATGGGAGGGAGGTAAGAGAGAAAAGGGGAGAGCAATAGAACAGATTTGATAAAGTAATAACAAAAAGAGTCGGGACCTAGTGACAAGAAATTGGGTTTCAGGTAGATGCTGTTGGAGTGGAACTTAGGAGCCTAGTCCTTCCCTGTGTTTCTGTAGATCACCATAAACAAGTCTCCTCTGTCCACACCTCAACCATATGTACTGCCTCACCAACAGACTGCAAAACAAGCGGCCAAATGACAACGGGATGAAGCTCCAAGTCTATGAGCCAAAATCCTTTCTGCTCTTTTATGTTTTAATTTTTAAATTTATTTTTTTTATGTGTATGAGTGTTTTGCTTGAATATATATAACTGCACCACATGCCTGTGGAGGTCCAACAGGGGTATCAGATCCCCTGGAACTGGGGTTACAGATGGTTGTTAGCTGCTACATGGGTGCTGGGAACCAAACCAGGGTCACCTGCAAGAGCAGCTAGTGTTCTTAACTAATGAGTCATCTCTGCAGCTCCTGTGTATATTAGATACTGTTACAATCTATTTGAACAAAGTGTGTTTTTTGTTTCTCCTTTCCCCATCTCCCCTACTCCTGTTACCCCTCTTTCTCCTTGTAGCTTCCCCCGATTCTTTGTCTCTTCCATGTTCCATGTGCCCTTTTGACACCCTCAGTTCTTCCTCATCACACAATATTACCTTCTCTTGGTCTCCTTTCTAGATTTTTAGACGTTACCCACACTTGCATCTATGCATGAAAGCATCATAGGCTAGGATCTGCACATGAGGGTGAACATGCAGTTTTTGTCTTTCTGAAGTTAGGTCACCATGCTTTATAGTGTCCTTTCCAGCTCCATCCATTTTCCTGCAAATTTCATTATTTCATTTTTCTTTATAGATGAATAATATTCTATTGTATATATGTATTACATTTTTAATTATCTATCCTGTTGTTGCTGGATGTCTAGACTGATTCCATTTCTTTGCTACCACATATTATTAGTTCAAGTATTTTGTCACAATGATGGAAAGCTCACATAGTGAGTATAAATGATGTTTATTTTCAGAAAGATGATCCTGTGCCTGTTAAGGCTTGCTCTTTCCTGCTGACAGAGGTGTTTTCCATACATTTTATAATTTTTGAATGTGAATTCATGGCTTGGGGTAATTCTATATGCTGAAGGCTCGTAAGAGAGATTGGAATAATTTGTCAGGTCTCCCAGGGATATAGGTACTAGGCTTAATTTCCAGAAAGTCTGCTATGAGACTGCTTGGTACTACCTTATACCCTTGCAAAGGGATTTATTCTGTTTTGTCTCCTGGAAATTTTTCTTCACTACTTAGAAGTCCAGCCATGCTCATTAAGAGGACTGCTGTATTGTAGCTCATAGCTTTAGAAATTTCATTTATTTATTATTTTTGGTTTTTGGAAACAGGGTCTCGCTTGTAGCCCAGGTTGGCTTGGAACTCACTATGTAGGCCAGACTGGCCTCAAACTTATGGAAATCATCCTGCCTTGGCCTTCTGAGTGCTGGGATTACAGATGTGAGCCACCATGTTTGGTTTAGAATTTTTCTTAAAATTAAACTCATTTTTATTAAGGAAGACTTTTCAGGCTATTTAGTTTTCCATATTTCCAGGAACAGAAATCAAATCTTCCATTTACAGATGAGAAAATTCAGACCTAGAGAGATTAAGAGATTAAATACTATCTTAGAAGCTAGGCATGGTCAGACCTGGTTAGTACTTGGATGAGAGATTAAATACTTGCCACCATCACAAGTCAAGTGTCCACAAAATAGGAGTTTGGAAAATGATCTTTTGGCCCCAAAGAGAACAATGAAGTATCATTCCTTCAGTAAATATTTTAAACATACTATGTACTTAGAGCTGCTTTAGGCACTAGAGAAACAGCTGTGAACTAGACAGGGTTCAAAATCCACACTTGTTGAGAGTGTCTAAGAATGATAAGAAGTCTGGATCAAATACTAGTAGAGACAGATTTTTAACTGATGGAGACACAGATAATTTATATTACATTTTGTATTCATTCATTTTCAGTTACTATAATGAATTTCTTGAGGTAAGTTAGCTTTA
>NW_008341333.1:773325-790826 GCF_000622305.1 Nannospalax galili | reverse complement strand
GAATTCGATTCTTAAAACCTAGTGTATTAAAAAAAAATAGCTGGGTGTGGTGGTGTGTTTGTATTTATTTATTTATTTTTAAATATTTTATTATTTTTATTTTATGTGTATGAATGTATTGCTTGCTCGTATGTAAGTGCACTTGAGTCATGCAATGACTGTAGAGGTCAGAAGAGGGCGTCGGCTCCCCTGAAACTGGAGTTACAGACAATTGTTAGCTGCCATGTGAGTGCTGAGAATTGAACCCAGGTCTTCTACAAGAACAGTCAGAGCTTTTAACCACTAAGCCATCTCTCCAGCCCCACGAGTTAGGTTTACAGAAATGTTTATCTCACTCACAGATTTGGAGGCTAAGAGTCTACTAAACAGCATGCCCTGGGTTCTGGTGGGCCCACCACCCTCGCTGTGTCACTTCATGATAGATGGCAATTGGGGCCATGAGTGGGAGGAAGAGCTCACATTGCCAAGCAAGAAGCCAGAGAGGGCTGGGGCCCCACAGTCCCTTCCAAATACACACCTCCAACTGACTTAAGGATCTTTGAAAAGGTTCTGCCTCTTAAAGGTCCCACCTTCCAATGTCACTACATTGAGCACGAGTCTTCTAACCTATGAATACACAGGGGTGCACGCAAACCATACAAACCATCTAACATTTTTGTTTGCTTGCTTATTTTAAAATTTTTGCTTATTATTGTGTCTGTATGATGTGTATGTACACTGTGTGGCAGGGAGTGGGGTGTCCCAGTATATGTGTGGAAGTCGGAGGACAACTCTGTGGAGTCTTTTTCTACCTTTAGGTGGGTTCCAGGGACTGTTTGGCAACAAGTGCTTTTTATCCACTGAACCATCTTGCTGGGCCCTGTTTAGTTTTTAATTTTACTATTTATTTATTTATTTATTTATTTATTTATTTATTTATTTATTTATTTATTGTGTGTATGGATATTTTGCATGCATGTATATAAATGCACCGTGCCAGAAGAGGGCATCAAATCCCATGGGACTGAAATCAGGGATGGTTATCCGTCACTATGTGGGTGCTTGGAACCAAATCTAGACCCTGTGCAAGAGCAGCCAGAATTCTTAACTACTGAGCCATCTCTCCAGCCCCCCCTTGTATAGTTTTTTGAGGCAGGGTCTCAATCTGTAGGTCAGGCTGGCCTGAAATTCAATATATAGCCCAGGCCGACCTCAATGTCACAGCAGTCCTCCTACTTTGGCCTCACAACTGTTAGAATTGCAGGTATGAAGCACCATCTCTAAAAAGTCACGAAAGGAACAGGAATAAAAATGGAGACGATTTGGAGAGTTTTCCTGAGAGATTTTTGTTGCTACTTGTTTTGGGGCACTGGGGATTGAATCCAAGGCCTTTGCACACTAGGCAGATACTCCGCCTGTGAGCCACATCCCTTCTCTTTTGGAAGACTCTCAAATGACTCGAGCAAACAGTAATCTTGGTTGAAGCAAGATGGTAACATAGAAGCAGGAGTTATACTGGCCAGGGAGTATTTTGAAGGTAGAGTTAAGAAGACTTCCTAAGAGGATTACACAGCATATAAGGCCTGGCCTAAAGCGTCCCCAGATCCCACTAGATCTTGCAACGTCTTCATGACAGATTCATGTGGACTAGTGATTCTGAGCTTCATGTATTTATGAGAACAAGTTCTTGCATGTTCTTAGAAATTTGCTCCAGTATCAACTAGTCATGTCTCAGGCTCTTTATCCAGACAGGTGTGAGTGGTGCAATTGCTCAGCCCAATACTCTGTATGTTAGGCACTGTCTTGCTAGTCTAAACACCAATAGTGACAAAGCAAATTTTTATTGCTCACAATTAAGCAGCCCATCTGTGAAAGGTTCTTCATTGGGCACTAGGTTGGTAGAATCCAATTATGTCATTCGGAACCCATAAAAAGTCAGGGTTAGGATCTCTCAGAACCAGTCTTACATGAATGGATGGCCTGAGGTTGAATCCCATTCTTCAGCCTATAATGGTAACCTGAGGCTAGTAAATTTATTTAAAGTTCATAGGGGAGATGATGCATCTTGTCTCCTGACTCAACACTTTTCAAGCTCTGTGGGGATCTTGTTAAAATGCAGATTCATTAGGTCTTAGGTGGATCCTAGAACTCTGCACTCCTTATGCCCACGCTGTTGAGGTGTACAGACCAGCCTTGAGGAGAGATGTCTTAACTCACTCATGATGCAACACAAACTTACCAGGTACCTACTGCACACAAAGATATATGAGGAAGACAAAGGAAACGGTCTTCAAGGAGCAGCAAGTGCACAGACCACAGTATCACAAGGTACAATGTGACAATTCTGCTCTGGAGACCCAGAGGATACTTTCTTTAGTTAGGAGACCCAAGGGAGGCTCCATGGATATTGTGGTTTGAATGTAAAATGTCCTCTAAAGGTGATGTGTTTGAACATTTGGTCCCCAAGTTGGTGGCACTTTTTGGAAGGTATTGAACCATTACTAGGCGGAACTTTTGCTGGAGAAAGACCTTGAGATTCCTGTCTGGATCCACCCTTAAGCTCCTGCCACCATGCCTTCCCAGTCACGATGAGCTGCATCTCTTCAAACTGTGGGCCAAATAAGCCTTTCCTCCCTAAAGATATTTGGTCACAGCAACAAGGGAAGTAACTAATACAATAAGGAGGGAAGTTAGAGATACACATGAAGAATGAAAACAATGTAAAGTACATACCATCAAGCACTTAACCCTGCAATGACGTCAGCTCCTTAAGGTTTTCATCAAACTTAAGACATACTTGTTTGACTTATAAACATAACAACAACAAAAGGAAATAAAAGGGGAGGGAGATTATTTCTAATTTAAAGAGATAAAAGAATGCCCCCAAAGTGCATGTCCAGGCATAAATCATATGCCTACTCCTCCTGAGTGGAGGGAGACAGAGTGGGGTATGGGACCAGAAGGGAATGAGAAACTTAGTCTGCAGCCTAAAGGACTGTCCATAGTTCAAGGAGGCAGAAAAAAATCCAGGAGCATAGAAGTTGGTGGCTTATACTCAGGCGCTGAGGCAGGGGAATTGTGAGTTGGAGGCAAGCCTGGGCTACATGACAAAATCCTGTCTTAAAAAATCCAAAATAAGCTGGATGTGGTAGCTCAGTTGTCTTAGTACTCAGGAAGCTAAGACAGGAGTATTGTTATGACTGGCCTGGGCTATTACTGAGTTCCAAGTTGGCCTGGGCTATTACTGAGTTCCAGGTTAGCCTGGGCTACAGAGTGATATTCTCTCTTCGCTCTCTCTCTCTCTTTCTCTCTCTCTCTCTCTCTCTCTCTCTCTCTCACACACACACACAAAACCTAAATAAACGGAATTAATTACGACAAAAGAGAATGTATATAGTAACATATAACTGAGCTGTGACTCGTATAAAGCAAAAGTGGAGGGGCTAGGGATGCAGCCCCTAAGTTGGTAGAGTGCTTGCCTAGGCTCACGAAGTCCTGAGTTTAATCCTCAGCACCACATAAACCAAATGTGGTGCCACATGTCTGTAATCCCATCACTTGGGAGGTAGAGGCAGGAGGATCAAAGGTTCAAGGTCATTCTCTGCTGTATGGTAAGTCTGAGGTAAGCCTAGGATACTTGAGACACGTTCTCAAAATACGAACAAACAAATAAACAAAAATGAAAAAGAAAGGAAAAGGGGAATAAGGCACATGCATGATTGTCCTAAGAGGACAGGGACAGGCCTCAAGAGCCTCTAGATTGGACAGCTCCCTGTGTAGCCAACAGGAGGCATCTTTGGTGACTGAATGGGCTTGTGGGGAGAGTGTCACAGAGGGAGAATGGGGATGTCATTTCTCAGGAAATGGATGCTCTCTGCTTACTAATCTAGCAAAGATGATAGTGGAGCAGAGCTTTACTGATTGGAGAACAAACCCTGAATCAACTAATTCCCTCTTCCCTGCTGGAATGACTGCAGGGACCAGCCTCCTTCCATAGAGTCCAACCCATGGCATGTCTCTCCTCCAGACAGTGTCCCAGGCAGCTGCATACCCAGCATAAGGGTAAAGCAGCACTATCAAGTTTGAAGGCCTGTAACAAGTTGCCTATCAAGATTTCTTCCAGGGCTAGGGTATAGCTGAGTGCTAGAGCATGTGTAAGGTTCTAAATTCAATCCTCAGCACTGAAAAACATTAAAAATAAGAAAATGTTTCTTGAAACATCTCAATTGTGTATCAAACATTTGGCCCTTTATATATGCTTTCTTTCCCCCTGTATTTCTAAGAATATCCCTAGGTGTGACGGAAAAACACAAAGGGACAATAATGTATGTACTGCATGAAGCAGACGAGATCTGAACATTCAGAACAAATAATAATAAGAACTGTGTGTCTGTCTTCCGATCCCTCAGGGCTTTCTCCAGGCCAGAAGTAAGAGGAAAACAGTCTTAGGCGCAAATGCAAAGCCCTTAGGGATGCTCTGTAGCCAACTGAGCCTGTGTGAAGCGCATCCCTGACTGTGAATTGCCAAAGGCACCATATGCTGTGGCTACTGCACTGCCAGGTTCTCCCCCACCCCAACACTAGCTAAAGAGAGTCTATCTTGACCCTTCTCTTGCTTCTTAGAGTTCTTCCACCATCAAATAACACCCCCCCCCCACGAAAGAAGATAGTTCTTTTCAGAGTGAAGGGACTGACTCAGTAACAAGCAGATGAGACCTCACTTGTCAGCTGACCTCAAATGATACACAGTAGGGAGGTCTGAACGTTCCTTTCTAGCAGGTAGGCAAGATTAGTTAAACAAAGACAGCCAAACAGTAGTGACATCTAAGCTGGTATTTTCCACTTCCTTGAGGATACTTCTGTTTATAAATGAATGTAGCACTGAAGCCAGGTAGGGAAGGAAGTGGCCTTGAAGAGCAGCGATTCTTGGCACTATTAGGATCTCCCAGCTGATACTGGCCAAAACCTTGTCTCTTAGACCGGTTGGGATGGAGGTGTATGTTAGGGCCCCAGGATGGATAGCTGTCAGTTATCCTTGAGACTCTAGCAGTAGGAAAACCCAGTGTAGATCCCAAGTATGTTTACTTCCAAGCCAGTGTCTTTGCTCTCGAGATTCAACTGAAACATTTACCCAGGTTCTACAATGTGCCATACAGCTCTGCCAGGAAATAAATCCTCTACCAGCCTGAACCCTCTATTAGCTGGGTCATTTTCCTGCATTCCACTTTTTAAAGCAGGCCCCAAAGAAAGGCAAGCTTCTATTTGAGGATTTATGGTCTCTTTCCATTTGTTTTTCAACAGTGGGGAACAGCTTGGGGACAACCCACATTCCTTCCAGTCTTCTCCACTCTTACATCCCTGACCCAGAATGAACACACGTCATGCTCCAAATCCCACTGCTGGGATCCAGCCAGATCTTCAGCCATTAAATGAAAACTAGATCTTGATCATCAGTCTACACTTTGTTAAAACTTACATATTTGGTTTGTCTTATTTTTTTCACACATTTTAGTGTGTGTGTGTGTGTCTGTCTGTCTGTCTGTCTGTCTGTCTGTCTATCTGTCTCTCTGTTTGGGCATGTACACACCGTGGTGCCAAGCTTTCTTCTTCCACCATGTGAGTTTCCAGGATGGACTCAGGTCATCCAGGCCTACCAGCAAGTACCCTTACCTGATGAGCCATCTTGCTGGCCCTTAATACCCTTACCTTCTGAGTTATCTTGCTGGACCCTTATTTTGTTTTTTTGAGATAGGTCTCCTGTGTCCTAGGCTGGTCTTGAGCTCAATATATAGCCAAGGTAGCTCTGAATTCCTGATGTTCCTGACTCTATCTCCTCAGTTCTGGGACTGTAGGCATGCACCACCATACTTGGTCTATGTGGTACAGGACTTGGTGCATGCTAAGCAAGCACTCTGTCAAAATGAACTACATATTAGCCCCCAGGAACTAACATCTGCAAAGGGGTAGAAGGTGTAGATTAGTGGCAGAGCACTTGCCTAGCATATACAAGACCTGGGTTCCATCCTTAGCACTGCAAAGGAAAACAAGCGATCCTAAAACAAAGTGCATGGTGGAAACAAATTTTTTTTTAGTATAGCCATTAGTTATTCAGAAACTTCTATCAAATGAAGACTCTCCTTTTTCTTTATAGTCTTTCCCTTTAGTCTTCTAACCACACACTGGGTGGGAGGCTTAGGATCCATTCAGCCAACATTCTGGACCTTGGCCAAAGTTCTGTCAGAGACAATGAGCGAAAATTTGCTCCTAGGAATGCTTCAGAATGGTACATTCTCCAGTCACAGAGCAACCTCTGTGCTCCCCTCCATCAGTTTATGTATGAACATATTCTCCCTGGTATTAAATTCATTCATATTTAGGTCTTGAGTTGTTTGTAAAAAAACACCTAACTAAATATTTTTAAAGGGGTAAAAGATACGGATATAGCTGAATTGGTAGAGTGCTTGCCTAAGATGCAGAAAGCCCTGGGTTTGATTCTCAGCAAGTTATAAACTGGGAGAGGTGGTACACATTTGTAATCCCAGGACTTGGGAGGAGGAGGAAGGAGGGTCAGACATTCAAGGTTAGCCTGATTAAAAATAGAATTTAAGACCAGCCTGGCTACATGAGACCCTATCTTAAATTAATTAATTAATAAGTAAATAAGTAAAAATAAAAAACTAGAGGCAAGAGGGCCAGTCCTCAGTGAGCCCCCTCCCCATGGAAATAGGGATTAGATTCTATCTAACAAGGTCCAACTTGCTACTACATTGACTGTCTCTTTCTTAATTCCTCCCTGGTTGAGTCAAGGGAGTTAGGAGGAAGATAGATAACTGATGGGAAGAAGTTTCTTAAACTGGTCAATACTCATTCATTGAGCTTTGCCCATTGGCCACAAGCCTGTCCTGATACCCAGGGACTTCCAACCCCAGGGGACAGCACTGGCTAGGTGCCTTGCTTTTACCTAGGGTCTCTGAGCTCCTTCAAAAAAACCCTAATCTTTGCTGAGTGGACTTAGATACCAGGTGAAGGAGGAAGAGGAAGAAGATGAGGAGCAGGGGGTGGGGCAGCCTTCGGTGGGGGGAAGGGGCTGGAGAGGTAAGCAAGTCACAACCACTGTCCTTGCATTACTAACAGCCAGAGGTAGCAGAGATATCCACAAGCACCAAGCTTGTCTCAGTACCTGTGGTTGGATGACTGGGACCACAAAGACAGGAAGACACTCCCCTCCATCCTCAAAACACAGTAATAGGTCTTCTTCAAATATTCTTTGATGTTGCTTACAAAACCTTGAAAAGACTGCTTATAGGAAGGAAACAGGACTTATGGACAAAAATCACTGGATGTGTTCAGGAGCCTGAAAGACATCAGTTTGGTACAACCATCTGGGGTCCTTGAATGTGGAAAGGGCATTGGACTAAATGTCCCGAACTCATTTTTATCACCAGCTCATCTTTTGTTCTTGGGCAAGGAAAATTCCCTCTGTAGTTTTACAGATGAGGGGGGAAGGCTAGATCAGGGATTTTTTTTTTTTTTAGCAATAAACCTATACATTTTCTAAATTATATTTTATCTAGAACCACAATACATAGAACAACAGAGAGCTGTTCATGCTGAATCAGAGCCGGGAAGTTCAAAGCCCTCTGGGATCCCAGTTGGAAAACTGCAGGTGTGGATGAAGTCCAAGAGCCCCTTCCAGCGCTCTGGCATCCTCTTGCAGGGTACCCTGAGGACGGGAGGGGATCGCCACTGACCGAGTGCTCTCCAAGGTGCTTGGGAACTCATATATCACATGTCACAGAAACCTCTACAACAGCAAAGTTCGATTAATTAGTTTGGGAACAGAGATCTGTTGTAATCTGGGCTGTGAACTGGGAACCACTAGCAAGGGGAAGAACTGGGATTGAAACCATGGGTCTTCTGATTCTGAATACAATATTCCTCTTTACCTCACAAAATGTTTCTCTAGGTATGTGGAATATTGGGCTGACTTGATCATTTCCTTGAATCACAAATATAAATATATGTGTACATACACATACTGGAAAACTTAAGGAATATAACTCCCCAAGTTATCATGAGTTTTCCCTGGGAGGTGATGATGTAAGTGGTTTTCAGTTTGTTTATCCATGTTTTCTAATCATCCTGTTATGGACAGATATTGTTTATGTGAAACAGGAATTGTTTATTAAAACAGGTGTTAATAATTCATGTTGGTTTTATGCTGTGATGAGGGATGGGGGTCAGGATTTGACTCTTTGGAGTTGATAGCGAGACTAACAGCTCTAAATCCTACCAACCTCCTGGGCCAGACCGTACTGGGTAGACCTGAGGAGTCAGTCTCATCCTCATTTAAGTTCCCAGAAGCCTTAGTTCTGCAGGGTATGGCTGTTTTAGAAAATAGCACCATGTTGTTGAGACCCCTCAAAAATACATTCATCAAAAATACATTCATCTTTTATACTCCCCCCACCCCCAGCTGCTCTCTGTGGAGGGGATATGCTGACAAAACTAGAATGATCACACGTCCCTAGATGAGACCCTATAGAGACAGCATTAGCTAGGCGAGTAAACTCCGGTGCCCCACCCCAAATGCCGTCAGAAGCCATCGGCAAATTCAAGATCACAGAACCTCTTCAGGAAAGAAAACCTCACCCGGAAGGCAAGCTAGGCTCTGGTCAGGCATGAGGCTGGGAAGGCGTGCCAGTGGCTTCCCTGTATGATTGATGCCAGCTCTGCCGCAGAAATCTAAATATTTAACGTGCCACCTCAAGGTACGGCGCAAATCAGCAGTTGGCAACAGCTGTTGGAGAGACGTTCATGAAGCAACTTGAGGGTTGGGAGGCATAGACACCAGCTTTGGGAAGAAAGGACAGAATAGTGGCTGGGACAACCGCGAGGACTTCAAAGAAGGCTGCCCTGGACTGCTTCTTTGAAAATTAGTCAAGAAGGGAAGAAGAGAGATGTGTCCAGACATGGGCGGGATGCTGTACTATCAAAGGGCGTCCAGAGCCTCTCTTTCTTAGACAAAGAAAACGCTGGGCACGTGTTCCTCATCCAGGCCTCCCCAGACCATTTCAGTCCTGGATCCCCTGAGCAGGTAGTAAATAGTCCTGATCCAAGTAAGAAGGTGAGAGGAGAGGGCCTTGAAAAAAAAAAAAAAAAAAAAAAAAAAGTCCTCATTGACCATCACCAAGGACCTCATACAGGCTTCACCCCAGATGACTCTGCTCTCCTGTACCGCCTGGGAAGTGTCGCTGCCACCGCCCTTTTGGGGGGGGGGATACTGTCTGTCACTTGGACAATTTCTGTGCATTCCTAGAGATGCCTGCTCATCTCTCAAACCCCTGCCAAGGAAATTGGACACCGAGTCGAAGACCGCTACTCCAAGATGCACACTAGTCTATTTCCCACCTGCCCTCGCCCAGTCAATGTGAGAAACCTAAAAGGGAGTATTTTTTATCCCACCCCACTGCGAGCCCCGCCTCCATCTCGCTACTTTTCTCGGTGATGACCCCTTCAGGCAGTGCCCCTCGCCCGTGTGGGCTGTCTGTCATTTTCACCTGACAAAAGCGTAGCGGTGGATGACCCTAGAATTCCTCCCAAAAGAGAGAGTCGCGTGTCCGCGCGCGGAGCTCCCACTCGGGGCCTCTGCAAACCCGCCCCACCCGGGATGGAACAAAGCGGCAGAGGAGAGGCGAGACGCATCCTCACCCGGCTTCTGTATCACGAGCGCGGGGACCGGCGTCCTGGTCCCCCGGAAAGGCGCCGCCTGCGCCCGCGGCCACCGAGGGGCCAGCGGCGCCGCGCGTCCTGCGCCGCCCGCCAGCGTCCCGGAGCGGCTACTGTACCTGCTAAATTTAGCGATCGCGGGTATTAATAGCTCCAGCGACCCGGGGCTGCTGGCTCGCCGGGGCTCGCGGCCCTAAGGGGAGCCCGGGACCGGGAGGAGAGGGAAGGAAGGACACGGGGAAAGAAGGCCACTTACACCACCAGCCTGGAGATGATCCACGACACCATGGTCGGCGGACTGGCGGGCGGGCGCGGCCCGGGCTGCTGGGCTGCGGGCGGTGCTGCGCTCCGGCACGTCTGTCAGTCCGCGCACGGCCGCCGCCAGACTGAGCACGCCCGCCCCAGCCCCGCGCTCGCGTCGGCGCAGCAGCGGCTGGTTCCGCCTGCCGCCCCCCGGGGCTCCGTGGGCCCGCGGCGATTGGGCGGAGAGCGGGTGAGGGCATCAGCGCGACCCGCCCCTGCTCCGAGCGTCCCAGTCTCAGGGCTGCAGCAGGGGCGGGTCCTCCTTCTCCTGCCCTGCGTGGAACCCTGGGTGGCCCAGAGGGCTGGGCTTCCGAACCCCCCGGAGGCTACCCCACCCTCAGTATGACAGTGGGGAAACTGAGGTCCGGACCTGGACTTTGGACAACCTGCCTACACCTGTCTAGACAAGACTCGGTCATCCCTCACTTAGGTAACGCCTTAGCCTGAGAAGGAGCCTGACTTCTTCAGTTCTAACTCCATTAAGTCCTTACACCATCGGAACTTGTGTCTTCCTACTGTCAATTCTACAGAGTCCTTAGGGGATCTGGAACTTGCCTGCAACCCCATCGCCACCGTTCATCACAGGGCCCTCCAGCTTTCACCCAGCTTAGCCCTGGAAGGCACGTTGGACCCTTGGACTTTCTTTCCTTCACATTTACCCCCCCCCCCCCCCCCCCCCCCCCCCCCCCCCCCCCCCCCCCCCCGCTCTCTCGTTACAGCACACGGGTGAAGGTCAAAGGACATCTTTTAGGAGTCAATTCTCTCCTTCCACCATATAGGTTCCAGGGATTGAACTCAGATTGACTGTCTTGGTTGCAAGCTCCTTTACCCACTGAGCCATCTCATAGCCCACACTTTGGACTATTCTGTGGGCTTTTCTTTTCTTTGCCCATACCTACACTCCATCTTGTGATTCAGCTTCAAGCCTCAACTGAAGGGCTAGGAGAGCTGGAAGTTGTTGCATATAGCATGGCCATATGACATATGCAGAGCCATATGGTATCTTAGGCAAAAGGGAAATTGTGAACCCAGCATAAACATTTTAATGCATTTTGAGATTATCCCATCAAATAGTATTCATCTTGATTGCTGAATTTTATGGTGATCCTTTAAATTTTGCAGCCCACCCAAATCCCTTGCTTTGCTTTCTCTGATGATGGACCTACATGCACTTCATTCTGTAACACTGGAAAGCCTTTGTCCTTTAGCCCTGGGCCCTACCATTGCTTTCCCTCCTTCTAATAGCTTAGGTCTCAGTGTAAGATTCAGTGTCAGATATAATAAGAACTATGAGAGACCTAATTTGAAGACTTCTCTAAAGGAACCCTGCCCATGATGGCTTCCTAGCAGAGGCAAGTTGACTTCAGACCTTGGCTGAAAGAGACTAGAAGCCAAATGTGGTAGAATATGCATGCATGATGGCACATACCTGCAATCCTAGCACATGGGAGGTAAAAGCAGGAGCCTGAGTCACATAGTCTAAGACTTATCTCAACAAACCACACACACACGAAGCCAGGCACAGCAGCTCATACTGCAATCCTAGCATTTGGGAGCTGAAGGGAGGAAGATGAGTTCATCCTTGGGTACATAGCACATTTGAGGCCAGCCTGAGCTACATGAGACTGTCTCAAAACATAGACTCACTTGTAATCCCAGCCCTTGGGATGAGGCTGAGAGAGGGTGGGTTGCCTGGGTTTGAGGCCAGATTGGGCTAGCTAATGAGTTGCCGACCTTACAGAGTTACAGTATGAGACCCGTTTGAAGGGGTAGAGGCTGGGGATGTCGCTCATTTAGTAGAATGCTTTCCTAGCATTCAGAAGACCCTGGGCCCAGTCAAAGCACAGCATAAATCCAGACATGGTGGCTCACATCCTGTAGTTCCAGCATTCTCAGGAAGTGGAGGTAGGAGGATAAGAATTCAAGGTCATCCTTGGCTACATAGGTAGTGTCAGGCCAGTCTAAGTTACGTAAGACCCTATCTCAAAACAGTCTCTCTCTCTCTCTCTCTCTCTCTCTCTCTCTCTCTCTCACACACACACACACACACACACACAGAGTAGAACGTATATGTACATACTTGCCAGATACAGACAGAAAACAGACCTTGCTGACAGTAAAGGGGCTACAGAAGAGACATCCTCTGTGATGAGGGGTCTTAAAGAACCCATGTGATACCTGTAATGTATGAGTTTTAGTGTAGTTTTGAAGTCCTGGTTGGAGACTGGTCGTTTCCTTTCTCACGTTGCCTATGAACCCCACACCCTTACTACTCCCCTTATGAAGCCTTCACACTCCAGGCCACTGAACACCCATGCTAATCGCCCTAGGATCAGGTATGAGATAACTAGGGATGCTTCTGTGCCCCAGCATTCACTGAGATTGTTCACAGTAAGCAGTCGTAAACCTGTCTTGCCTTGCCTTGCCGTCCCTCAGGAGCTACAAGTGATATGTTTGTTATAGCTCTCCTCTCTCCTTCTGCCTTGTGGCAGACCTGGCTATTTCCTTGAGTCACCTGCATGAGCTCTGCTCTCTCCAAGGAACAAAACTGATTCCTTTCCAAGTTCTCCCTTCATCTGTCTTACTTCACCGTGCTTCAGTAGAGATAATATAGTTAAAACAAGACTCTGGCAGGGAAAAGCATTTAATACCTACTAGACAGTGAACACACTAAAGCCAAGTCAGGCATGGCTGTAGGCCCAGCACTTAGGAGGTTGATGCAGGAGGATGGCCATGAGTTTAAGACCAACCTGGATTACAAGTGTGAGACTCCATTCCAAAAGCCAAATCAAAACAAAACACCAAAGTTAAACCTGTTGTAGCAGGCCGTACATACCTGTAAAATAATAATAACAACAACAATAATGAGGACACGAATTAATATGTTAAAGGATACCAGAGCTGTGGAGCTAGTTCAGTCAGTAAAGCACTTGCCTCATAAGCACAAGGACTTGAGTTTGATCCCTAGAATCCAGGTAAAAAAAATAAGCCATGTATTGTGGAGAGTGCTTGTAATCCCAGTGCTTTGGAGAGGAAGACAGGTGGATCCCTAGGGCTCACAGAGACTGGACTGTTTGGCTACAGGCCAGTGAAAGACCCTGTTTCAAAAAACAAGATAGATAGCATTGGAAGAATGACCCCTAAGGTTTACCTCTGACCTCCACAATTGCATGAATACACACACACACACACACACACACACACACACTCAACCTCAAAGCCAGAGCAAGACAGTGGCAAGCAAAGAGGGCCTCCCAAGTCTTTCCCTCACTCCTCTCTGTGCTCTTCCCTCACAGTTATTGGAGACATCAGAAAGCCTGTCAGCCATCTTGAAGGATCCAACCTTCTGGTTCATGAGGACCTTGGTAGCACGGGCCTGTAATATACCCAGCTACTTAAGAGGGTGAGAAAGGAAACTTGCAAGTTCAAGGCCTACCTGGGCTACAGAGAGAGTTCAAGGATAGTCTGGTCAATTTGATGAGACTGTCTCAAAATAAAATAATATAATAACAGCATTTACAGGGGCTGGAGAGATGGCTCAGTGGTTAAGAACACTGGTTGGTCTTGCAGAAGACCTGGGTTTGACTCCCAGCACCCACATGGCAGCTAACAACTGTCCATAACTCCAGTCCCAGGGGATCTGACAGCCTTTTCTGAGCTCCACGGGCATTGCATGACACGGGTGCACTTACCTACATGCAGGCACATAAAATAAAAATAATAAATAAAAGTTATATATATATATATGTGTATATATATAAAATAACAGCGCTTGCCACTTGCCTAGTATGCTGAAGGCCTTGAGTTCAATTTTTAGTACTGTCCCCTCCCCCCAGAAAATTGTGGTTCAAATTGGTCTTCTTGATGGGGAAATGGAAGAGTGTTGCCCCCATGTTGTTTTCTTCCTGAGCATGCAGGATGGGTAAGCAAGCATTGTGGATAATTGGAATTCTCAGGTTTGACTATTGTGCTGAACTAAACATTTTATTTTATTTAAAAATTTTATGACATTAAAAATGTATTTATTTTCTATACATGTGTGTATGTGTGTGGGAGTGTACACATGGGTGGAGGTCAGAAAACAACTGTGGGAGTTGGTTCTCTCCTTCTACCAGGTCTTCAGGCTTGGCAGTGGTAACATTACCTGCTGAGCCATCTCTCAGGCCCCACAGGACTAGAAGAATGGACCTGAAAATTAGTGGGACCAACCACAGGTTTCCTTAAGAGACAAGGAAGAACTTGCGTCTCAAAGTAAGACTGGGGGTAGAGGAGGAGAACAAAGGGCAAGAGAAGAAAGCTGCTTGCTGTTGTCGTGTTCCTTTGAGTGCAACCGTTGCACATGCTGAATCTCTACATCCTGGACCCCTCCAGCGTGGCCTTGGCTTTGGCCCTGGAAAACACAGCGGCCAGAGAAGAACTCAACCTTCTGGACAATGGGACTCTGTCAGGGTTATCAGTTGGGTCTCTTTGAATTCCTTTTCTCATGAACTGCTACTGCAGTAGCAGATGACTCCTCAGCTTTTGGCCCACACCCTTCCTCTTTCCTCAGACGGACGGAGCGCTCGGCTTTGTATTTGAGAATACTTCTCTTACATTCTAACCTTAAAAATTGTAAGCCGGGGGTGGTAGTGCACGCCTTTAATCCCAGCACTTGGGAGGCAGAGGCAAGCGGATCTCTGTGAGTTCAAGGCCAGCCTGGTCTACATAGTGAGTTCCAAGACAGCTCGGGCTACAGGGAGACCCTGTCTCAAAAAGACCAAAAAAAAAAAAAATGTGATTTTTTTTCTCATGTCTTCACTACCTCAATTGTTTTGTGAGTAATCACCAGGCATAAACTAGGCAAAAGATTTCTCCCTAGTAGTTCTTAAATATTGAAAATAGGAAAAAGAGACTTTCACGTTGGTCTGTGAACTGAAGTTCCCAGGAAAAAAAGTCACACACCTGTTAAAGATCCTACAAGGCTGATTGAGTTGAACTTTATGATTGTGGAGAGTTGGAGTGTTCTAGATCCATAACCAAATCATCTTGGGGTATCATTAGTCGCCTTAATAACCAGTCATTGCCCACTGCTGTGTCTGGCATGACATCATTTCAACTAACAGGTAAAGCCTGTAATTAGCTTAACCAACCATTACCTTCCACAAACCACAAAGCTACAAGTGCCATCAGACAGCATCTGAAACCTAGAGCAAAGATTTCCCCTACTTTGCTGTGAGCCACCAATGTATGGAAAAAAAAATACCTTGATTTATGGCTTTCTTTTGTTCTACAACCATAAAAACTTCATGAAATCGTTTCCACATTGGGACATGTTATTTGGGACAAACTGAATCCATGTTCCTGGATCATTGTCACTCATATATGGCTCAGAACAAACTATCGCTTATTCCTTTTGGGGTAAGAGCTGTGTTTTGCACTGATACACCCAGGAAACATTAACTGCTATGAAGACCGGCTTCTCATTAGCAACAACTGGTAGACCAGAAAAAGAAATCTAAGAAGCAACTGTTTTCAGGCATAAGACAACAGTGCAGGACTGTGACAACCATGAGAAGAGAAATGAATGAAGCGGGTCTTGTAACTGTCCAACTTACTGTCTCAAAATAGTTTCCAGGCATCTACTAAGATGGAAAACCCAAACACAGCCTGGCGATTTCACAGAATACAGGACCCAGAGACTAGCCTTCAGGGAGACAAAGTGGCTAGAATGTGTGGCACAGAGTGTTGAGGAAAAAGCCTTGTAGAGCTGCTGGTGGTCCTCACAAATCTTTAGTTACATACTGCATGGGATGAAATTCTGAGGCCAGATGGAGAACACCAGGGAGGGACAGAGAACTCAGGAGGGGCTGGGGGCATTTGGTTCTCATGCCAGCCAAAACAGAGACCTTTTGACATCTTAGACCCAAATCACTGCAGGGAGACCTCAGAATGACGTTTTTCTTTTTATTGTGTGTGTGTGTGTGTGTGTGTGTGTACCATGGTACATATGTGGCAATCAGAGAACAACCTTGGGTATTGGCCCTCACCTTCCACCTTGTTTGAGATAAGGCTCTTCTTCACCACTTCATCAACCAGGATAGCTGGCCTGAGAGCTTCTGGGGAGTCTTTTACCTCTGTCTTTCATCTCACCGTAGGAGCAGTGGCATTATAAGCTTATCTACCACATATGACATTAGAAAATATTACATTTGATTGATTGATTGATTGTGTGTATGTATGTGTGCACACTTGTTCCATGGCACATGAGTGGAGGTCAGAGGACAACCTGCAGGAGTTGAATCTTTCCCTCCATCATATGGATCTCAGGGACCAAACTCAATCATTAAGCTTGACAGTAGGCACTTTTACCTACTGAGCCATCTCACCAGCCCATGTATGGTTTTATGTGGGTTATGGGGATCTGAATTTAGGTCTTCATGTATGTATGGCAAGTGTTTTACTCACTGAGCCTCAAACAGATCAAATTGATCCCCAATAACTGTGCTTAAGTGCGGGAAAGTCAAACACCTAAAAACACCTATTACCAAATACAATTCTCAAGTCTGTTATGCTTTGAATGTCCCCTTCAAAACCTATATTGATGGCTGAGGATGCAGCTCAGTAGATAGAGACCTTGCCTAGCATGTATGAAGCCCTGGGTTCAATCTCTAGCAATGCAAAAACCAGGTGTGGTGACATACACCTGTGATCAGGTGGTAAACCAGCACTCAGGAGGTCAAAGCAGGAGGATCAGAAGTTCTAGGTCATCCTTGGCTGCATAGAGATTTTGAGGCCAGCCTAGAAAATATCCTACCCTGTAGCCAAAGAAAAAAATTTTTGAACAGAGATTTCACCAAGAAAAAATACAAATGGAAAAACAAGAAGTACATGAAAATGGTAAACACCTCTGGTTATTAGAGAAATGCAAATCAAAACTATACACTGCACCCTTACCAGAATCGCTAAAATAAAAGACTGTCTATAACATATTCTAGCAAGGATGGGGAGCAACTGGAAGTCTCTGAAGCTGTTGGTGTGTGCTGTAGCTGGGGTCTTAAATGTCCCCCAAAGTACATGTGTGAAGGCTTGATCTCCAGGTCTAGCAAGATGGCTCAGCTTGGGGCCCTTGCCCCAAGCCTGATGAACTGAGTTTGATCCCTGGAACCCACATGGTAGAAGGAGAGAATAGACTCACAAAATTTGTACCTTCCATATGTGTACTATGGCAGGGATATGTGTGGAGGGGGGTATCCCCCACACTAATTAATAAAAAATTCTCCAAAATGTGGCTATTGTTCGATCATCTCCTGGCTCAGCTTGGGGCCCTTGCCCCAAGCCTGATGAACTGAGTTTGATCCCTGGAACCCACATGGTAGAAGGAGAGAATAGACTCACAAAATTTGTACCTTCCATATGTGTACTATGGCAGGGATATGTGTGGAGGGGGGTATCCCCCACACTAATTAATAAAAAATTCTCCAAAATGTGGCTATTGTTCGATCATCTCCTGT
>NW_008341333.1:769651-772422 GCF_000622305.1 Nannospalax galili | reverse complement strand
CATGATGTAAATTTCCATGCTTCCTCCTCAAATATAATACAATTTTTAAAAAGTTGTTGATTTTTTTGTGTGTATGTATATCACACAGAACATCCCAAACTATCTTATTCAACTATATACCCACTTCTCAGATGGCACCCTCCCATAGCCTCCCTCCCCCTACTAGAGCCCTTATACTCTGTTATCCCTGCTACTGTCTGCTGTGTTGTCGCCCCACCCCCCCGTGAAGATAAGTCAAAGGTCCTGCTCGACCACGGTTGGCTTCACTTGGAATCATGCAGGAAATGATTCCTTTGTGTTGACCCTCCTCTTTGTAGACTGGACACTGGTTCAAGTCCATCTGGTGGGGTCTCTTCGGCCTCCTTGATCAAGAGGATAGGTGACCCACCACCATTACAGGACCTTTTGAGAGATGCTGTTTTGAAGGCTGTGAATCCTTTAGGACATGAGCCTGGTTGGTAAAAGTAGGTACTAGTGGGAGGACTTTGAAGGCTTTATCACTTCTGTTGCTAAACTGCTTTCTCTATGTCCTTATCTACCAAGAGGAGCTGCCCCACAGAACTGCCCCACCATGGCTTTTCTACCATGAAATCCCTCTGAAAACATGAACCAATGTAAACCCTTCTACCCTTAAGTTGCTTCTGTCAGGTATTTGATCACAGTTATATAAAGTAACTAATACAAACAGCTGACCTGGAGCTAACTTTCTGCCTCAGCCTCTTAAGGGTTGTGCTACCATGCCTGGTAAATTCAAAGTTTTAAGGAAATAAATGCTACCTGGGCATGGTGGTACCAGCCTGAGGTATGTAATGAGTTCAAGACCAGCTAGGGCAACATAAGACCCTGTCTCAAAAAATAAAGGTGGGGAACGCTTGATCTTCAGCTTAGCCTTATTGAGAAGGAGTGAAACCTTCAAGAGGTGTGACTTAGTGGTAGATCATCAAATCACTAGAAAATGTCCTCTTTGAAGGGGACAGTTTCTCTCTCTCTCTCTCTCTCTCTCTCTCTCTCTCTCTCTCTCTCTCTCTCTCTCTCTCTCTTTCCCCTAGCCTTTAGTGAGTGGCTTTGTTCTGCCACTTGGCCTGCCATGATAAGTTGCCTTGGTACAAACCCCAAAGCAATAACCAATTAATCATGAACTGAAATCTCCAAAACTGTGAACTAAACTTAACCTTTTCTCTTGAGAAGTTGAAGATTTCAACTATTTGTCATAGTTACAAAAAACTATTACAGCAGGGATGCAAAATGACACAACCCTAGAAAAATAGTCTGGCACTTTCTTTAAAATCAAGCCACAGGGCTGGAGAGATGGCTCAGTGGTTAAGAGCACTGACTGCTCTTGCAGAGGACCCGGGTCCTGGCAAGTCTCCTGCCCAGAGCAACACTCAGGTAGGCCAGGTGAGAAGGATTGCTAGATTGGCCATGTATGACCAAGTCCAGGTTGGAGAAGTACTGAAAAGGCAAGGTTGGTTGAGAGTAGAAGAGGACAGTGATTAGGGAGAACTGGAAGCTACAGCCAGGAAAGGGGACACCCATTAAAAGTACATGGGCCAGGAGACCAGACCAAAGCAAGGCAGGAAACTCAGTGACAGAAACTAAGCTAAATGTCAGCTAGTAAAATCAGACCACAGATTTGTCCCAATCAAACACCAGTATACAGAATCAAAGGTAGTAACATTAAATAACAAAAACCATGAGCATCAACTAAAATGAATGAGTAGAATTTAATGTAATATATATTTTTAAATTTAAAAAACAAACAGCTATATATATATATATATGTTACATAGTTATATTTGACACAGATAACCCAATTTTCAGATGTGGGAGAATCTTACACAAGATTCTCAGGTATCAGATGTGGGAGCAGAGGACTGACTGCAAAGGGGCAAGAGGTACTGCTTTGGCTAATAGAAACAGTCTGTTTTCTGACTGTGGTAGTAAATGCAACCATATATACTTATCAAAACTCATCAAACTCCAAGATACTTTTTGAGGCTATCATGAATAGGATTGTTTCCCTGATTTCTCTCCTGGTATGTTTGTTTGCGGTATATAGGAAGACTACTGATTTTTGTGTGTTGTTTGTATCCTGCTCCCTTACTGAATGTGTTTATCAGCTCTGGGTGTTTTCCGGTGGAGTCTTTATGGTCTAGAATAAAGGCAGATTGATCATGGTAGAGTATCTTTTTGATGTACTCTTGAATTTGGTATGCAAGTATTTTGTTCAGAATTTTTGCATCTAGGTTCATCAGAGAGATTGTCTTATAATTTTCTTATTTTTTTGTGTGTATGAGTGTATTGCTAAATGTATATAAGTACACCCATGCTGTGCCATGCCTGTGGAGGACAGAGGAGGGTGCCAAATCCCCTGGATTTGGTAGCCACCATATGGGTGCTGGGATTTGAACCTGGGTCTTCTGTGAGAGTACCCAGTGCTCTTAACTGCTGAGCCATCTCTGCAGACCTAATTTCTTTTTTTTGAAACAAGGTTTCACTGTATAGTTCAAACTGGTCTTCAACTCAACTATGTACCCCAAGTTGGCCTCTCTAACTCAGCTCCTCCTCTCTCACCCTCCAAAGTGCTGGGAGTATAAGTATGCACCATCACACCCAGCTAATCTTAATTCTGATGATGGCATGTCCAACAGCTCTTTACCAAAAAGAAGGCACTCTTTAATCCTTAGGTAAGACCAAAATCAACATTTGTTAATCAGTAAGTGAAAACCAATTTATTTATAAAAAATTACATTGATTTCTCCTTAGGTTAA
>NW_008341333.1:758347-762513 GCF_000622305.1 Nannospalax galili | reverse complement strand
AGGACTATAGAACGGTGAGGGGAGGGGAATGGAAGGGTGAATGTGGCTTAGGGAGTCCCGGCGCGGAGAGCTGCACTGTAGACTTACCCCAAGAGGCCTGAGGATAGTGTTGGGAGATTTTTTAATTACTACTTCTACCTTGCTAGTTGTTAAGAGTCTATTTAAATTGTTAACTTCATCTTGTTTCAATTTTGGTGGTCATATATATTTAGAGACTCATCCATTTCTTTAGATTTTCCAGTTTAGTGGAATATAGATTTTCAAAGTATATCCTTATGAATCTCTGAATTTCCTCAGCGTTTGTTGCAGTGTTTCTGATTTTATTAATTTGGATCTTCCCTCTTTTTCTTTTCATTAATCTGGCTAAAGGTTTGTCAATCTTTGTTACTTTTTTTGTTTCTTTGTGTTGTTTTTGTTTGTTTGTTTGTACTTCATTAATTTCAGCCCTGCTTTTGCTTATCTCTTCCATTCTACTATTTTTGGGTGTTATTCTTGTTTTTTCAAGGGGAGAGAGAATGCAATTGTACAAAGGGAAGGGGGAACAATGGAATAGGAAGGGTTGAGTGGAGTGGGGAACAGGGCATGTTAGAAGAAAGAATATGGGGAAGGGTAACTAACACTAAAGGACCTTTTTAAAAAGTCATATAGAAACCTACTACTATAGAAGCTTCTTTAAAAAATATATATGCATATGTAAAATGTTTAAAGGAGTCACCCTATAATGAGGGAGGGGGGAAGTAGAGAATGCCCCTACCAAATACCACAGGCTAGCAAATAAGAAGTCAACGCCTTCTTTTGGAGTTGACAGGGGTGTGGGGAGGGGTCCCATAGACCATCAAACAATACTCGCTATTTCCATTGCTCTTGGTTACTCTCCAGAACTTGACAGGAAGAGCATATTGCTGAAGATACAGCATACAGGAGTTGTAGAACAAACATGAAGACATAAAGCTCATACTGACCTCAAAGCTTCATCTCTACTGGCTAACTTTCATAGTGCTAGAAGATGCTATGTATGCTACCAGAAGAGAAAAGTAATCATCAGTCTTACCTAGCTGTGAACCCTGCAAGCTACAAGAATGACTGACCTGGCAAGATATACCCACTGGTGCAATGATGGCACAAATGTTTTGGGAGTAACCAACCACAATCTGCTTGAATTTAAGGCCTGCTTCACAAGATGGCTCCCTTACCTGGCTCTGCTACTGGGGAAAAGAACCTGTGGCTAGACAGGCCAAAGGCCTTGGGAGAGAACCTACTACTCTTATTCTGCTAAATGAACATAGTATTAAACTGACTCTTAGTGATTTATTGTTATACCCATAGATTAAAGCATCTCTCAACTCTCACCACAACAACTTCTTCTTGCAGCAGACGGAGTTTAACACAGAGACCCACAACTGGTCAAAGTACAGAAAAAAAGAAACTAGGAGTGCTCAGCTCTAAACAGGACACTTATATCACACCCCGTCCTCCCAAGGCTCAGGGATCATTGCAGAAGAGGAAGTGAAAAGACTGTACAGGCCAGAAATGGTAGATGAATACAATGAAACTATGTTGTCTGGACACAACATGGAAGTTGCACATATGAACCCATATGTGACAGCATATACAAGACCTGCACAATCCAGTTCAAACAAAATCGCTGGAAAAGAAGCCCCAATCTTAGCTGAAAATCTATTGGCAATTGATAACTTCAGGAAGAGGGAGAGTCAGTTTTCTTTAAGGGCACGATGCGTATCCCCCAAGAGTTTTGGGGGATACACAAATTGGACTCAGTGGGTCTTAAAAAATAATAGAGGACATGAAGTGAGAGGAGGTAAGGAGATGGGGGTGGATCTGAGAGGAGATGGGGAGGGATCTGAATATGATCAAAACATATTATATGAAATCCTTAAAGACTCAATTAAAATATATTTTTAAATATTTTAGTATTTTTTTAATTTTATGTGTATGAGTGCATTGCCTGTATGTGTGTGAGTGCCCCCGTGTCATGCTGTGCTGCGGAGGTCAGAAGAGGGCTTCGGATTCCCCTGGAACTGGAGTTAAGGACAGTTCCTAGCTGCCATGTGGGTGCTGGCAATCAAACCCAGGTTCTCTGCAAGAGCAGTCAGTGCTCTTAACCACTGAGCCAACTCTCTAGCCCCAAAATATTATTTTTCAAAGCTCATCAAACTCAATACTTAAAATTGGCCAATTTTTTTTTGGTGATACAATCTCCCTATAGTCCCAGCTGGCCTGGAAATTGCTATGTAGACCAGACTGACCTCAATCTCACAAGAGATCCACTTGCTTCTGCCTCTCTGAAAACTGGCCAATTTTTAAAAAATGTAAATTATAACTCAGTAAAGCTAAATTTGCAAATAATTTTCTTTCTTTTTTGTGATACTGAGACTTAACATAAGTTCTCATGCACACTAGGCAAGCACTCTCTCACAAACTATATCCACAGCCCCCTTTATTTTTTATTTTGAGGCAAGAACTCATTAAGTTGACCAGGCTGGTCTTGAACTCATTGCACGGCCCTGACAGGCCTTGAACTTGCAATCCTTCCACATCAGGCTCCTAAGTAGCCTACATTACCCAGCTCAGCTTAAATATTTTTTCTAAAATGTATTATGTGAGATTGTGATTACAACCATATTTTTACCAATCTTTTTTTCATAGATTTATTATTTACTTTTTGTATTGAGAAATAAGCTTTTGAGGCTGATGAGATTGCTCAGTGGGTAGAGAGAGACAGGCTTTCATCTGTCATCCACATCAAAATATCTTTCCCAGAAAATGACATTATTCATGGTATTCTTTTCCTTATCACAATTTTATGAAGTCTTATTTATGTAAATTTTATAGATTAGGAAGATTTGTATTTTGCTTATATAGACCTTCCCTACACTAAAATTGCATATTGGTTTAATGATTGAACTGTTTAAAAATATTTTTTAATTTTTAAAATTTATTTTATTTTATGTGTATGAGTGCTATGCCTGCATGTATATAAGTGCACCCGAGTTGTACAATGCCTGAAGAGGACAGAAGAGGGCCTTGGATCCCCTGGAACTGAAGTTACAGACAGTTGTTAGCCGCCATTTGGGTTCTGGGATTTGAATCCAGGTCCTCTGCAAGAATAGTCAGTGTTCTTAACCACTGAGCCAGGTATCCAATCCCTAATGTTTGAAATTTTTTTAATTAAAAAATTTCTCTCACCTCTGCTTCCCTGGGCCTGCACCACCTAACGCAGGCCTCTCTCCTACCCATAGGCCTCTCTCCTGGGAGCACTGCTTCTGGGACTGGCCCCAACCTCACCTCCCTCTGCTTCCCACAGCCTGCACCACCGCCAGTCTCTTTCTGGGACTCAGGGGCTGGCCTTTCCTCTTCCTGATCCTTTGCATCCAGACCAACACAGCTCCTCAGTGCAGTCCCCAGGAATCCTTGGGGTTGCTTCCCACCCCATCTGCCTTTGCATCTTTGGGTGGCATGGCCACCAGCTGCCCTAGACCAGCATCTTCCCTGGGCCAGGCTCCCAGGACAGTCCAAACCCCAAATTCCTGAGGCCAAAATCATTCCTGGAGGGATTCAGACCTTAGGAAAAAGCCTGAAAACATCTGACCTTCATCTGAATTGGGCCTCTGTGGGAACTCCTGAAGACAAAAGCAATCTGGCCACTCCAATATAAAATCAAAATAGAGAACCAGAAGCTTAGAGGAAACAGCTTTTTATGCCCAAAAAGTAAAACACAGAGATATATAAAGTTCACAAAAAGAAGCAGACCTAAACTTGAAGGCCTGAGTCTCATTCAAGAATCAGAAACTACAAAAGAAATTGCACAGACACACACATACACACACGTGCACACACACATACACACACACACATCCACACACACACACATCCACACACATACACATATACAGACACACATACACACATACACACATACACAAACACATACACACATACACATGATAAAAGAATTCAGTGAATTTAAAGACCACACAAACAAAGAAATCAAAGAACTGAAAGAAGATAGGGATAAACTTCTGAACAAATTCAGAAAAGAGTTAGAAATATTGAAGAATACTCAGGCTGAAATGAAGAAGGAGGTGAAACAGTAAGCCAATTAGAAACGACAGGAGAAAGACTCATGAATAGGATGAATGAAATGA
>NW_008341333.1:756546-757127 GCF_000622305.1 Nannospalax galili | reverse complement strand
CCTCTGCAGGCATTGCATGGCACAGGTGCACTTACGTACATGCAGGTATAACACTCATACACATAAAATAAAAATAAATAAATCCAAAAAATGATCATTTTATATCCATTTTATATTAGATGAGGCTTGAAGAAAACTGGCATGACATGGACCTCTACCCTAAGAGCACCCAGTTCTGAATCAGGAGCAGACTTCCCCCTGACGGGAACAAATTTCCTTCAATAGCTTTCTCCAGACCACCCCCTACAGCTGCTTCCAAACTTCCCTTTGCAGCTTCCTAGAGGCCCTATAATACCCTAAGCCTCCTTTCACTCTGTGCACAGCCTCCATTGTGCAAACAAACAGCCTTATCAGACTTGGTCTCTTTCCTCGTCTCCTGTTCCTGTGCTCTGTACTCTAAAATCTAACAAGGCTAGTGTGCTTCCCTGCTCCTGGGTTCTATGACTCCTGAATGATGAATGGGTCAAAAGAGAAATTAAGAAAGAAAGAAAAGTACTCCTAGAAATGAATGAAAAGGACAAGACACGACAAAACCTCTGGGACACACTGAAAGCTGTCCTTAGAGGGAAGTTTATAGCTCT
>NW_008341333.1:755592-756229 GCF_000622305.1 Nannospalax galili | reverse complement strand
CAAAGAAAAGCCCAGGGCCAGATGAATTTACAGCAGAATTTTATCAGTAATTTAAGGAAGATCTGCATCCAATACTACTTAATTTATTCAAAAAAATAGAAATGGAGGGAGAACTTCCAAATTCCTTCTATGAAGCCAACATCACTCTCATACCAAAGCCAGGTAAAGATACAAACAAAAAAGAAAAGTATAGAACCATATCCTTAATGAACATAGATGCAAAAATTCTCAATAGGATACTTGCAAACAGCATACAGATGCACGTCAAAAAGATCATCCACCATGATCAAGTCGACTTTATCCCAGAGATACAGGGATGGTTCAATATACATAAGTCAATAAAAGTCATAAATCACAGAAATGGGCTCAAAGACAAGAACCACATGGCCAACTCAATAGATGCAGAGAAGGCCTGTGAGAAAATTCAAGATGCATGTATGGTCAAAGTCCTAGAGAGAACTGGACTGGAGGGACCATACCTCAACATAATTAAAGCCATATATAACAAACCCACAGCCAACATCCTTCTAAATGGAGAAAAACAGGAAGCATTCCCATTGAAATTAGAACCCACACATGAATGTCCACTATCTCCACTTCTCTTTAACATAGTGCTTGAAACTCTTGCAAGAACAAT
>NW_008341333.1:754913-755547 GCF_000622305.1 Nannospalax galili | reverse complement strand
AGAGATCAAATTATCCCTTTTTGCAGATGATATGATATTATATCTAAGAGATGCCAAAAATTCCACCCAAAAACTCCTAAGAATTATTAACATGTTCAGTAAAGTGGCAGGTTACAAAATTAACCTACCAAAGTCTGTAGCCTTTCTGTATTCCAATAACAAGCAATCAGAGAAGGAGCACATGGAAACACTCCCCTTCACAACAGCTTCAAAAAGAAAGAAAATATCTCGAAATAAACCTGACCAAAGACATTAAAGAACTCTACAATGAAAATTTTAAATCTTTAAAGAAAGAGATTGAGGAAGACATCATAAGATGGAAGGACCTCCCATGCTCATGGATTGGAAGAATTAATATTGTGAAAATGACCATCCTACCAAATGTCATTTATAGATTCAATGCAATTCCAGTCAAAATCCCCATGACATTTTTCACAGAATTGGAAAAAACTATCTTAAGATTCATATGGAAACACAAAAGACCTCGGATAGTCAAAACAACCCTGAGCACTATGAGCAATGCTGGGGGGATTACTATAGCAGATTTCAACCTGTATTACACAGCTATAGTCATAAAAACAACATGGTACTGGCAGAAAAATAGACCCATAGACCAATGGAACAAAATTGAAGA
>NW_008341333.1:754022-754602 GCF_000622305.1 Nannospalax galili | reverse complement strand
AAATAAGGGCAAGAATCAATAAATGGGACCTCATTAAACTAAAAAGCTTCTGTACATCAAAGGAGACAACCAAGGAAGGAAACAGAAAACCCATGGAATGGGAGAAAATCTTCACCAGCGACACATCCAACAGAGGTTTAATAACAGAATATATAACGAACTTAAAAAATGGAGAATCAAGACAAGAAGTAACCCAATTAAAAGATGGGCTAAGGAGCTGAACAGAGAGTTCTCAAAAGAAGAAGTAAAGATGGCTATGAAGCATTTTAAAAGATGTTCAACATCGCTAATAATTAGGGAAATGCAAATTAAAACAACTTTAAGATTTCACCTTACCCCAGTCAGACTGGATAAGATCAAGAAAACAAATGATACCAAATATTGGAGAGAATGTGGGGAAAGGGGAATACTCATCCACTGCTGGTGGGATTGCAAACTTGTTCAACCCCTATGGAAATTAGGGTGGAGAACTCTTTACAAAACCAAAAATGAACCTACCGTTTAACCCAGTTATACTGCTCCTTGGGCTCCTTGGCATATACCCAAAGAACTCATCCTATTGCAGAGACACTTGTACATC
>NW_008341333.1:736784-753840 GCF_000622305.1 Nannospalax galili | reverse complement strand
TCAGAAAAAAAAATCGACATATATTCTCCCTCATATGTGGAGCCTAGAACCAGACTCTGATAAATAAGTATGCAACCAGACATAACTACAGGAACCAGGATAATGGAAAAGAAACAGGAAGGTAAAGGAAAAGAAAGAATCTGAAAGAGAAGAACATAGGAAACAGGGCGATATGGATAAAAATTTGGTTAGTTTAAGGGAGGCGGGAGGGAAGGGTATACAAGGAACCTAGGCGATAAAGTGAAAGGAGCTCCAGAGAGGTAGGACTATAGGAGAAGGGTATTAGTAAGGGAGAAAGGGGGGAAATGGGGGCACCTTAAGTGGGAAAACCATGATGGAGGGATGAGACAATGAGAGAGATAAACAATGCCTAGTTAGTTTTGAAAACCAGAGGGAACCATATTACTCCTACAACATACTGACAAATTATACATAGCAGATCAAGAAATATATGTCTAGGTAAGGTTTATCTGAGAACAACTGGTATTTGCCTAAGATTTATCTACATGACACACAGTAATTAAAAATACCAGACTGATGGAACTAACCTTCTTGTGTGTTTAACAGACATACTTTGAGGCCTATAATAATTTGGTCAGAGGGACATAAAGGACACTTTTTGCTCCTTGCCCTCCTAGGTCGACTAGTTCCAGGGGACTATGAGCATCTCTCAAAATGTCCTGTAATTATGGTGGGTCACCTGTCCTCTTGATAAAGGCGGCTGAGGAGACCCCACCAGATGGACTTGAACCAGTGTCCAGTCTACAAAGAGGAGGGTCAACACAAAGGAACCATTTCCTCCATGCTTCCAAGCGATGCCAAGCATGGTCGAGCAAGACCTTTGACTTATCTTCACATAGGTGGGACTGGTAAAAGAAAGGAGCCAGGGGCACCTCCCAAGCCCATGTCACCTCTGAAGGACAGATCCTCAAACGACCTTAAGAGTAAAAATAAATTGGTTTATCTGGACCAACTGTATGGCCTTAAACACCCAAAAGGAAAGTATAACCAATGATTAAGGGGGCCAATATAATTTCATAAGAGTCCATATGTATAGCTAAAGGCTACATAATAAGCAACAATGCCAGACAGGCGATACCTTCTTTTGAGTTGTTGGCCAGGGTGGCCAAACAGAATCCCAGATAGCAACCCAGAAAAGAACTGGGAAAATGAACAGCAGACCCCAATCTTATCCATAGGAATATTGACAACTGATTACCATTAGATGAGGAACAGCTGACCCTCCTAAAACAAAGACCTCTAGATAGGCTGACTGGATTCACCAGAAGGGCAAGTATTGGGGAATGGCTGGGGTTGCCGACAACACAGCAGACAGTAGCAGGGACATCAGACTATAAGGGCTCTAGTAGGGGGAGGGAGGCTATGGGAGGGTGTTCTCTGGGACGTGGGTGTAAAAAAAATAAAAAATAAATTCTTCAAAGCATAACAATTTTCTCCTTAATAATTAGTAGATATGAAAAACATTACCATTGAAATCTACCTGATGACTTTATATCCCTACTGTGACTAGTAATAATCAGGTATATAGAGATTAGAAATGCGTGTGCAAACATCTGTCAACTGCATTAAAATGAATTTTTCTGTATGAAACTGTGTATTTTAATAATGAAATGGAGATTTTTTAAAAAGGTTAAAACCTCCTTTAATTCCATGTCTTAAAGGGTTTGTCCTGAGTACAATATTGTATAACTGTATTAATTCAACTGTAAACCTAAAAATTTACAGCCAGTCTTGAAATGGATGCATCTTAGCTCTGGAAATTACTATTGAATATGTCAATGCTGTTGTCATGAAATGCTTCTTCTAATTATATGGCTATTAAATAATTAAAAAAATATGATAGGGAGGGATAGAAGAAGATACACATGCATGGGCACACAGATGCATGTGCACCCCCAGACATGCATACACAACACACACACACACACACACACACACACACACACACGAGTTGGGTGTTGCTTGTGGAACAATACCCAACATTGACCTCTGGCCTCCAGACATATGGGTATATACGCATGAAAAATAACTTTCATTTTCCTTTCCCTGTTTATCATATTTACTGTTCCACAATTGTCATTCTTTTCAATCCTTTCAGATAAATGTTTACATTTTGTCACTCTGAATCTTCATTTCATTATGAAAATCTTTCTGTCTTCCAAAACACATATAAATTTATATTATTTGCTCCTGTCATTATATTTTATGTTTCTAATGCAACTGGAGACCCTTAGAAGATACAAACAAAGCTTTTGCTCCCATGCATCTTACTGTAAGTGTAAAGAAAAAAGTAAAATACATGGGTGGGGGAGGGAGGGTCTGGATTTGAGTGGGAAATGTATGACATTTAAAAGGCTCAATAAAAATGTTTTAGTTAAAAAAATTCCTCTCATATTTTCTGCTTTTAATCTCATACATTTAAAATGTTTTTAATTTTAACTTTTATTCTTATTCTCTGTGTGTTTGATGGTGTGATGGGCACATGTGCCATGGTGTGTGTGTGTGTGTGTGTGTGTGTGTGTGTGTGTGTGTGTATAGGTCAGAGGACAACTCCATAGAGTTGATTCTCTCCTTCCACATTTTAGGTGGGTCCCGGGGATCAAGTTCAGGTTGTCAGGCTTGGGTAATGAACACTTCACCCACTGGTCCATCCTACCAGCCCCTTAATTAATTTTTTTTAGAATTATAATATTTTGAACTTTATTTTTTATTGAATTTTTGTTTATTTCATATAGAATATCGTAATCATCTTTATACCCCCTTCTCCATTGGCCTCCTTCCATATCCTCTCCTGAAATTCATACATCTGTCATTTGTGTTAAAGGTCTATCATGTCAAGTTAGTGTCCCCAGATGTCCCTCAATACAAGTTCATCCACTGAGGTCTACTCAGCCTATCTAGTGTCCTTCCCTTTAAGAAGGTCAGCTCTTCCTCACCCAGCAGTAATCAGCTGCCAGTAATTCTTCAGCTAAGATTGGTGCCTGCTGTCCATTTCCACAGTTCTGTGCTGGGTTTTTGTCTTCTTGAGTCTGCATAAGTCTTGTGCATGCTGACACCATTGCTGTAAGTTCATATGAGAAGGGTCCTAGGAGCCTGTAGGACTCTACTTGTACATGGTCATGCACCAATTCCCTGGCTCTTACTATCTTTCTTCCCCCTCTTCTGTAATGGTCCCTGAGCCCTGGGTGGGTGGATTTTGATATAGGAGTCCTGTCCAAGGACACACACTTTGCAGACTCTTATTCTCTATGTTTAACAGTCCATTTGTGACCCTTTGTGTTCCCGGCGCTCTGTTGCATGGGGGAGCTTCATTGATGAGAACTGAAAGGTGCATTAGTGTTCTCTTCATCCCTTGTTCTATGTTCCATGAGCCTTAGGTGTAGAGGTTGCATCGTAGACATGCCCCTTATGCTTGGGCAATTCACAGATAATCTCTGTATGTGACCAGTTGTGGAACTTTGTAGTAATCTCTGTCTGTTGAAAAAGAAACGTCTTTGATGGGTGGTAACTGTGATACTTGTCTATAAATTTAAGGATCCATATTTTGCACATAGTAAGAAATTATATTTGTCTAGGGATATGATAGCCTTGGGATTTTCTCTAAGATCTATGACCTCTCCAGTTTTGTGTATTTGGCTAGGTTTATAGTACCACACATGAGTTTCCTCCCATTGAGTGAACTTTAAATCCAATTAGGTAGTTGTTCATTATCCAAGATAAAAGTGCCCCTACTTCACTAATATCATTTGCTGTGCCAATCATTGATGTGGTATACTGTTTCTTATTCTGTCAGAGTGTATTTCTGATTCTTCTGTTCTGCATATCCATTCATGAGTTACTAGCAGGCAGATTTATCATTGCAGGCTTTAATAGCATGTTTTAGTATTTAGTAGGGGCAAGCCCTTCACTACTTTTCAGACATTTCCTGGCTATTCTTGCCATTTATATTTTCATAAAACTTATAGCCATATTTTTTCATTTCAAAAAATTCAATATAGCCGAGGTAGGTCTCAACTTGAGATCCTCCAGCCTTGTCCTTTCTAATAGCTGGGATTCCAGGCATGTATCACCATGATTAATCATTCTGATTGTGGACTGGAGGAGATAACTCAGTCAGTAAAAAGCAAGCATGATGGCTGGAGTTCTGATGCATGAACCCCAGCACCCAGTAAAAGCTGGCCCAGTGGCATGTGATTGTAACCCCAGCTCAGGGGGGGGTCAGAAACAGAGTGAGTCCCTGGAGCTCATTCTCCAGTCAGCCTAGCCCACAATGAGCTCCAGCTTTGGTGAGAGATCCTGCCTCAAAAGACAAAGTGGAGGGGCTGGAAAGATGGCTCAGTGGTTAAGAGCACTCACTGTTTTTGCAGAGAACCTTGGCTTGGTTCCCACCATTCATATGGTGGCTAACAATTGTAACACCAGTTCCAGGGGATCTGACACCCTCTTCTGACTTCCACGGGCATTGTACATACATGATGCACTTACATACATACAAACAAAACACTCATACACAAAAAATAAAATAAAAAAGACTCTAAAAAAACCAAATAAGGGGCTGGAGAGATGGCTCAGTGGTTAAGAGTACTGACTGCTCTTGCAGAGGACCTGGGTTCAATTCCCAGCATCCACATGGCACCTAACAACCATGGAATAGGCTGCTGGTGAGAGTCGATTTTCTTAGATTTGATTTACCAACTACCATCCTTGTAAACTCGATAACTTCTTTGCACTGATTTTCAGTGAACTTAATTGGGAATATTTTCAAACCCAACACAGCTAGGAGTTTGGGGATCTATAAACTAAGTTGGTTGTTGCTTAGACAGCTGTTGTGATTTTTTGGCTATACTGGTATTGCTTTTGTCTCGCATCATGCTGCCCTGTGACCACCACAGGAGGGGCTTGGTGTGGTGAAGGGTGTGGTGAAGAAGGGAAAGGAGGAACAAGCTTGCCTTTGAGTCTTCTCCCTGGCTAAGGCATCTCTGAAATTCATCCAGCCTACTTGCCTTGTGCCTTTTCCCAGGATACTGACTGAGCATTTATAGAGCTCAGTCACCTCGTACTGAAGGTGATTTTAGAGCCCTCAAAGCCAGAATGGGCCTTCTTTGTCCCCAAGTCTACCAGGGTCTCTGAGCCCTTAAGACTGTGCCATTTTCAGTATCATTGTCCACAGGGCCATACTTATCTGGGAGAAGGAGACCACCATATCAGTGAAACAGCTGCTCACAGTTCATTGCCATGAATGTGGCAGCAAATGCCTCTCAGTTCTTTGGGCCCAAGGAAGCAGATGTTTTGGGGTCTCTACCAAAGTATTTTGGAGAGTAGGCCTATCCCAAAGTGGCCAGTAGACAGAGCAATCTATGCCACCCCAGACACACCATGAATGTTCTCTCCTTGTAATATATTCTAGTAGAAAAGATGGAGAGAACAGAGGTCTGTGTAGGGTTCTATGTGGGCCATGGCCACCGGGTCACTACCTCTGTCACACTGTGCAGAGATTGTCTGAACAGGAAGATGACTACAGTGAGAACTGAGAATTGGTCAACATTTCTCTAATACCCTGATATTATGAGCCATGGTCAACAGTTCCTGTTTCAGGACATGTGTGGATTTTGGTCTTGTCATAATAAAGTTGGTACCCTGTGTAGTACAGGGTGGCCACTGGAGTCAGAGGTGATGCACTGGAAACTTGATGCTGTTTTAGGATTTCATGTTTTCTTTGGTTGTTCTCTAACCCTTATTAGAACTAGAACATGTGTTCATTTATAGTTGTGCCCCACCTGTTTCCAGAAAGGAGCCAAGGCAGCAACATAATCTTTCCCCAGACACACCCAAGATTCTTGTAACAGTTACTGAGTCAGGTGGGACTCTTCCCAGGACACTGACAGGGTTCAACTAGCAGAAGGGGGTAGATGAGGGATAAGCTTGCACGGTCTGTGAATGCTGAACTGCCATGGTATCTTTAGGCAGAGTTCAGTAGGGAAAGACAGGGGTCAACACTGGAGACCCTTGCCCCACCCCCCGGCCCATCCTCTAACTGTGGACTGTCAGTAGTGGTTTCTAGTTCTGTGTGTGGCTCTTCAGCCTATCTTTAGTATCTTTATCTTAGCAACACCTCTTCTTAGGTGACTAGCTGCTGTTTCTAGCCTTCCTTGTAAAGCAGCTAGAGCCCACGGGGCAGCCCAAGAATTTATCCTTGGGAGGCTACTGCAGCAGAGGGGTTGGCCTCTGGGCTCAGAATGCCTGGGCTGAACTCTGGCTCTGGTATTTATTATGTTTGTTATAACCCTGGCCAGGATCCAAGCTATGGAACCTTTATGTGCCTTAGTTTCCCAATATATAGAATGATAAAAATATTACCTGCTTTGTAAAGCGGTTATGAAAAGAAAATAATAAGGGCTGGAGAGCTGGCTCATTGGTTAAGCGCACCAGCTGCTCTTGCAGAGGACCCCAGTTAGATTCCCAGCACCCACATGACACCTAACAACCATCTGTAACTCCAGTTCCAGGGACTCTAAGGCCTTCTTCTGACCTCTTTGGGCATTGTAGGACATGGGTGCATCCAATTAGTGGTGCTCTATCTACCTTAAGGCAAGAAACCAGAAGAAATGGCTCACCTATCTTTATTAGTTCATAGTGGCTTTGACATTCGTTTAAGTTAGTGAAGGCAGGAGACTGGAGACTCTGTCTCTAGATTCTAGCTTCTTTAAGATGAAAAAGGGGAGCTGGACAGATAGCTCAACAGTTAAGAATCCTGGCTGCTCTTGTAAAGAATCTGAGTTCGATTCCCAGCACCTACATGGTGGCTAAGGACCAGATTGTAACTCCAGTTCCATGGGAATCTAACACCCTCTTCTGACCTCAGGCATTGCTCGACATGGGTGTACTTAAACACATGCAGGCAATACACTCATACACATAAAATTAAAAAAAATTTTAATTACCTAAAAAGAAAAGAAAATAAGGCTGGGCATGGTGGTGCATACCATTAATCCCTCCTCTTGGGAGGCAGAAGCAGGCGTATCTCTGTGAGTTCAAGTCCAGCCTGGTCTGCATAGTGAGTTCCAGGCCAGCTGGGGCTCATAGTAGTGTTATGTGTAATGGCTAAGAAGGTCAATCATCCAAATGGACGGTTGGCAGCATGATGGTTAGTTTTAATTGCTAACTTATCACAATCAAGAATCCCCATGAAGAGAGCCTCAATGAGAAATTGTCTAGATCAAGCTGGCCTGAGGACATGTCTGTGGAGATTGTCTTGATTATGTTAATCAGGTAGGAAGACCCGCCCTAAAAGTGGGCAGTACCATTCCCTGGGTTGGAGTACTGGACTGTATAAAAATCAAGAAAATGAGCAGAGTGCAAGCATGCACGAGGTTCATTTTCTCTGTCTTAACTGTGGGTGTCAGCAGCTGCTGCAAGCTGCCTTGACTTCCATGAACTGGTGGACTGTAACCTGGAACTGTAAGCTAAATAAAATAAGCTTTCCTTGCCTTAAGTGGATTTTGTCAGAGTATTTTATCACAGCAATAGAAATGAACCTAGGACATAAGTGAATAGATAAACCAAGTGTGGTATGTGTATGGCAGAATAGTACTCAGCAATACAGCTGATGGAAATCTACATCTTGGTGGCAGTTACATGATATATGATTATTTAAAATCAATAAACTATACAATTGAAGCTATATGAATTTTTTGTGAGACAGAGTCCCATGCAACCCAGGCTGACCTCAGACTCCCTATGTAGCTGTTCTAGTTTGTTTCTCTGTTGTTCTGATAAAACAAATAGTAAAACTAACTTGGGGAGGAAAGGGTCCATTTCAGCGTACACTTCCAAGGCACAGCCTACCTTCAAGGGAAACCAGGTAGGAACTCAAGGCAAGAACTTGGGGGTAGAAACTGAAGCAGAAACCCTGGAGAAATGCTGCTTACTGGCTCGCTCCTCTGGCCTGCTCAGTCACCCCTCCCATACTGCCCAGGCCCAGCTACCCAGGGATGGCAGTGCCCACAGTGGCCGGACCCTCCCATATCAACCAACAATCAAGAAAATGCCCCACAGACATGCCCACAGGCTAATCTGATGAAGAACATTTCTCAGCTGAAGTTCCCTCTTCCCAGATGTCTCCAGTTTGCATCAAGTTGATGAAAATCAACCAACACAGTAGACTAGAGTGACCTTGAACTTCTGATCCTCCTGCCTCTACCTCCTTAGTTCTGGAATTAGAGGCATGAACTACCATACCTGGTTTTTACTAGGTGTTAGGGTTTAAACCCAGGACTTCATGCATGCTAAGCAAGTACTGTACCAACTGAGCTACATCCCTAGCCTGTATGAATTTTATTATATGAAAATTATATTTTAGTAAAATTAATTTTAGAACTTTGCATGTATAATGTGATACTCTAGCTAAAACTTGCACTAGAAAATATTTTTGAAATTCTAAAGGGAGAGTACAGATGGAGCACGGCAGAATAGACCATTATTTAATGGTTTCAGAAGTTCCTGGTCTCCTAGCTATAGTCTGGAATGGGAACCGTGAAAGGTCCAAGCCTTTGGTTGGTTTTATACAGCACGGGTCCTCAGTGCCTCAATTAGAATGGAATACTTGATTGGAACTCAGTTTGGGCTTTGGTGTATATGATTTCATTCACAATAAAAATGAATAGGTCACATTTTTTAAAGGTAGAATGTTCACACATTGTTCTTTAAAATTTTTTAAACTTTTATTTATTTATTTATTATTTATTTATTTATTATGTATTTAATTTTTTTTTATGTGTACAAGTGTTTTGCTTGCATGTATGTAGGTGTGCCATGTGCATGCAATGGCCATGGAGGCCAGAAGAGGGCATTGGATCTCCTGGAACTGGAGTTATGGAGGATTGTTAGCCACTGTATGGGTACTGGGAACTGAACCCGGTTCCTCTGCAAGAACAGTCAGTGCTCTTAACTGCTGAGCCATCTCTCCAGCTCTCACACATTGTTCTTGAGAAAGACGTGGACATTTCTGTCCAGCACTGAGAATCCTAGCTGGGAAAGTGAGGGTGCTGGGTACCCTGTAACTGAAAAAGTATCCACCCTTCCTCTCTCTGCATATCACTGATTTTTAAGACACTGATTATCAGCAAATGGTATTTGACTGTGACTGGATGGAGAAGATGATCTCTCTGAAAGGGTGCCCCTTGCATTGCTGATACAGATGAGGTTTTAGTTATTTGGTTTGATTTGGCGGAGAAAAGGGATGCTGCTTAAAGGGTCTGAATGTTAGAAGAAACAAGAGGAAGGACCCTTATTTAATGAGCCCAGAGTTCCACACCATACAGTTATATAGAATCCTGGGCACAAACTGGGCTATTTTGGGATTGAAGGGAAGTTGTGTGGTACTGGGGACAGAAGAAAAGTCATCCTCTACTGAGATTGTTGTGGAACCTGGGAACCTGTGAGCCAGAAACTCGGGGGGGGGGGCAATCCCTTTGGAACAGTGAATATGGTTTCCAAGGGCATCCCTGGCTGTGGCACTCTCCTGGACTTAGGAATAAGAACGGAAGGGTTTGTGGGAACATTAGTAGACAGAGAGGTTTGTGGGTTTATGCGATGTGCTCTTTGGACTCCCACAGAGAACTGCAGGAAATGCCTTGTGGTGCTTGAGGGCCCAAGAATCAGTAACCAAGGCAGTAGGGGTCTTGAGCTTTTGTTTATTGAGCATCATATCCAACAACAGGACCATGTATCATGTATGGCCATACATATACAAAGTAAAAATAAGAACGAGCAATTCTAAATTTGAGGTCGTTTACCCCTGGGCAGAGGTTGAAAGGGAATATAATCATGTAGAAATACACAAGTTATATCATCCAGAGATGTAAAAATAATAGATTGTCTGTCTCTCATCTGCCTGCCTGCCTGCCTGTCTGTCCTTCTGTCTAGCTACCGTCCATCTAACCAATGTATGGTCTTTTTTATTTCTCTTTTTTAGATGGAGTGGTCCTCGACTGCTGAGGAATTTCCATACTGACTTCTGTAGTGCCTACACTAATTTACACCCCCAACAGCCATGTATAGTGATTCTTAGCTATGCATACTTCTTGCCCTGTGTTTAATCCCAAACCTCGGTATGAGTACTCTGAAGACAGACTTGGGAGCCACTGGATCTCTTTATTTGTTCCTCTTCCCAATGTGGCCATGTTGAATAAATATTTTTTTTCTACTTTTCATTGTGACTTAGCCCTTTAATTGGTTTATTGAAGATGGGTGGCCGAGCCCAGTGTGTAGGGACTGACAGAGCTCAGACTTTTCCCTTAAAAATTCCTGTAACACACATAAAACAAGGTCATTTATGGATCAGCTGATGAAAGTATCATGGGCAGAGGCTCACAGGAACCAAACTCTGATTAAAGGTTTAGTATTCGTTGATTCTGTGTTTGTACTGACTTCATAGAACATGAGCACTGGGACTAAGGCGCATAGACTGTACTTTGTTTACTTTTTGTGTTCCTTTTCTATCTCTCCTACTAGAAAGGGATCATAAAGACAGAAACTTTGCTCTGTTTCCCCAATGATTCATTCATTCCTGGGTTCCTGCTCCTTAAAACAGTCCCTTCACAGAGCAGTAACTCAACAAGTAAATGTGGACTGTGCAAGAGAAGAATGGGGGCTTTGAGAGCTGGTCTGTAATCTCACCACTTGGGAGATAGAAGTAGGAGGATTTTGAGTTCAAGGCTAGCCTGAGCTAGTGAGTTTGAGGTCTAGCCTGGCTTACTTAGTAAAACCTTGTCTAAAAAAATTGGGGTTCCAATCCACAGCAGGACCCCTCCAGTGGATTAAATATTGCTGTTTTGTTCCACACAGCCACATCCACCTATCATTTTTTTCAGCTGTGCTTAGGGTCTAGAAGACCCTCCTCTCATCTTCCTGGCACCTTATACATCTTACATAACCACCCTCTGTACAGCTAACACCCTGCTTTACTGCTCCAGGATTTTCATTCAAGTAACAGGTGGCATCGCAATGGCTTATATTTGGTTACACATCTTTCAATAGTAGTAGACTGGGAATCCTAGCTGGTTTCAGCCTGGCTTATTCATTTCATAGCCCTATGGTAGGCATATGGCAGGTGTTCTGCATAAGCTTGTGGAAAGAATGAATAAATTAATGAATGGAAGCATGAGGCAAACTTGGATCACTCTTCTTTGGCACTGGACTGCTCCACCAAATCAACCTCTTTAACTCTTTGATATTTGTATCTGTAATAAAAGTGGTGACCACACAGAGAGGTGCCAAGGATGGCCCCAGCAGCCCCAGACTGGCATCCCCTCCTGCTTCTACCCAAATCCCTCTTCAGCTTCGTGTGTGTGTGTGTGTGTGTGTGTGTGTGGTGTGTATGCTCACGCACACATGTATGCAAGTGTAATTGTCAACCTTGGATGTTCTTCAAGTGTCACCCACCATTTTTTATGGTGAAGAAAAATGTGTATTTAGAATTAGCCACCTGGACTGCTTAGATGATCCCAATTTTGTTGGCAACATTCAAGGCATCACGATCAGGAACCAGTTGAACATAGGCTCGCTTTTCTCCATCAGGTCTGATCAGGGTATTGACTTTGGCCACATCGATGTCGTAGACTTTTTTCACAGCCTGTTAGATCTGGTGATTGTTGGCCTTGACATCTGCAATGAACAGTGTGTTGTTACCTTCTGTCTTCTTCATGGGTGACTCAGTGGTCGGGGGAGCTTGATGGGGTAGTGGTCAAGCTTGTTTCTCCTGGGGGTGCTCTTGTGGGGGTATTTGGGTTGCCTCCAGAGCCACAGGGTCTTGGGCTGCTGGAAGGTGGGTGACGCGCAGATCCTCTTTTTGTGGCTGTGGAGACCTTTCAACACTGCCTTCTTGGCTTTCGAAGTCCTTGGCTTTGACTTTGGAAAGGGCAGGAGCTTTCTTCATTTTCAGCACTTTATGTTCACCATCTTGGTGAAACATATCCACCATTTTTTGAAGACAGGGTCTCTCACTAGCCTGGAACTCATTAATAAGGTTAGTTGGCTGACCAGAGAACTCTAAGGGATTCACCCGTCTCTGCTTCCCCAAAGCTGGGGCTACAAGCATGTACCACCATGCCCATCTCTTTTTACATGGGTTCTGGAGATCAAATTCAGGTCCTATTTACCAACTAAGCTGTCTCCCCAGCCTTCTCTTTAGCTTTCTGATATCCTTCAGGAGTTTCTGCAGCCTTGATGGTGACCATCTAAAATTCACTTATTATTCCACAAAGCTGAGCTGGACAAGTATCTGAACAAAGCTCAGATTGATCTTCCCTTCCAAGAGCCCAGGGAGTTTATTAAATTTCTCAGGTAGTGTCCCACTAAGAAATGGGAAGGAAGTTCACACTTCCCTGCAATGCCATTGTTCTAGTAGACCTGGCTGAGGAGTCTGGAAGAGCAAGTGGGTTTCTCTCCATATGTGAGAACTGTATTAACTGTACATGCCAAGAATCTCCAGATCAGAGGAAACCTGGTGCATGCCTGTGCTTTCAAGAAACAAAACCTTGGGTTAGGGCCAGCAAGATGGCTAAGCATGTAAAGGCAACTGCTGCTAAGTCTGAGGATCTGAGTTCGATCCCTGGAACCTGCATGGTAGAAGGAAAGAACTGATTCCTACAAGCTGTCCTCTGACCTCCACATGCATACTTGCACCCTGATAAATAAATGTAATTAAAGAAAAAATTAAAAATCTTATGTTATTCCAAGAAAGAAACATCTTAGAAATTTAATATTAACAACAATCTATAGATTTTGGAACCTGAGTTAGTTTATCCACAAAATTGTGAACACTCACAAGGTTATTCATAAGGTAAAATAAAATTAATCAGGCGACACCAGATATACCAAGGATGAAGCAGGGAAGACACAGAGGAAATCCTCCTAAATTTCAGCCCCTTCCCTGCCACTGCCACAATAAAAGAGGACACTGTTTTGTTAAAACAATAGTACTTTAAGGCAGGGGCTGTAGCTCAATGGTAGAGGATTTGCCTAGCAGGTGAGAAGCCCTGGGTAGTGATGGCAAGAGGGTAGGGTGGGGGGTGAAGTTCAGAATGCCTTATGCAAAGCCTTACAAAGTAACTACAGGGAAAGAACAAGTTGCTCCTGCCCCTTTGCCACAACTCCACACTACTGCAGCGAAGAAGCACTCCAGGGTGTCTGAGGGCAGCCTACAGCTCATTATGCCTCAGACGCCCACACACCTGGGTGGAGATTTGAGATCCTAGTGAGATACATGATACATGAAGTTGTAGAGAGAACTACATGTAACAGCTAGGGCCTGCCCAGAAAAGCCCACACGATGCAAATGAGGTTAAAAGGCTGTGGCAGGGTATCATGAAAGTTCCTAGAGCATTTTCTCCCTTAGAAGTATAGCCTTTCTTAATAAATTCTCTCTCTTTGCTACTATCTATGTGTATCTGTCAAATTCTTCTTTCTAGTACACAAGCACCTGGAACCTCTCCTGAGGTGCCCTCTGATACCAATAGCATCACCAAAAGAAATTTAAGCATCTTATTAGTAAACCAAAATTATAAATATTCAGGGCTAAGGATGTAACTGGTAGAGTGCTTTCCTAGCCTACACAAAGCCCTGGGTTCCCTTCCCAGTACCACATAAAACTGGGCCTGGTGGCACATGCCTGTAATTCCCTTTCTTAGCAGGCAGAGACAAGAATATCAGAAGTTCAAGGCCATCTTCTTCTGCATATTGGGCCCAAGACCAACTTAAATTACATGATTCCCTGACTCAAAAATATTCAGAATACATACAATTTACAAAATGAATTCATTTTTGGTTCTAACATATAAGTTATATTTCTATGAAGCACATTTAAATAATATGTAGATATATTATACAGTATAAGTATTATACATAAATGTCTAATGCATGTATATGTATTTCACATATATTATATGTGTATTCATACTGCCTCTTTATGTACTTTTCATTCAGTATTATTTCAACAATGCAATCTTTAGTTTGTATATAAATATGTTTATAGTTTCCTGTTTGTTTTAAAACAGGAACTCACAAGCCAGGCAAGGTGGCACACGCCTTTAATCCCAGCACTCGGGAGGCAGAGGCAGGCAGATCTCTGTGAGTTCAAGGTCAGCCTGGTATCCATAGCGAATCCAGGTCAGCTGGGGCTGTAGGGAGACCCTGTCTCAAAAAAATAAAAACTAAACAAACAGGAACTCACACTGAAGCTGAGGTGGCCCTAGAACTTACTGTATCACCCAGACTGGCTACAAACTTATAACAATCCTTCTGCCTCAAGCCTCATGAGTGTTGGTATTACAGGTGTGAGCCAGCTTTGTTTTTATATTTCAGTCGATTTAGTTAAAATGATTACTTCAAAGACAAGATCACCTTTAAAACAGGATAGAAAGATAGGAAAAAATAAGGGAACACAAGAAGGAAAAGAAGCCCCTCACTCTGGAATTTTTCCACAAGTCAGAAACCAGCACAACTGATAGAACCAAAATTGCCTACCGAAACAGGGCTTGTGTTCCTAAAGACATCTCAATCAATGGTGTTCACAGCAAGCTGTTTTTCCCATAGGGCCATAACATTTGTGCCCCTGAGCTTGATGTATGAACACTTTGATTAATACTTTCAATCTTGTCATAAATTACATCCCTTGAGCAACAAAACAGAAAGCCACTGTGCTGGACAGCTTTGGTTGTCAACTTGACGCACCTGGGTAGAGGGAGCCTCAAGTGGGGAATTGTCTCCATTGGACTGGCCTGGGGCCACATCTGTGGGGGCATCTTCTTGATTGTTGAGTGATGTGGGAGGGTCCAGCCCTCTGTGGGTGGTGCCACACCAGTACAGGTCGTTCTCTACTGTATAAGAAAGCAGGCTGAGCACGGATCAGTTGCAAGACAGTAAGCAGTGTTTCTCCATGGCTCCTTCAGCTTCTGCCTCTAGGTTCCTGCCCTGAGTTCCTGCTTTGGGTTCCCTGATGAACTGTGACCCAGGAGATATAAGACAAATAAACCCTTTCCTCCCCAAGTTGGTGTTGGTCAGAGTGTTTTGTCACAGCAATGGAGAAACAAACTAGAACAGTCACAGAGTCACATATAGAGCTATTGTAAAGTCACCTAAGTGTGATGCTCTCTCACATCCATGTCTTTGATGTATTCTGTCCTGTTCTTAAAGCCTCTCTCTCTAAAAGCCCAAGCTTAAATCTGAATCATGTACTATCTCATCTCTTCATAACAAACTCACTAACTTTTCTTCACTTAAAATTGTTCTTTTCTATGGTATAGTCAAGGATCGGGCTTCACCTGAGTGGAGGTCCCTAAAGAACTTGGGGACCTCTCTGGCTACTAACAGCAGTGCTAGCCTATGCCTCCCATCTGTGCTGATACTGAGGCGGTCAAGTGTGTTAAACTCAAAATCCTGCCTTCCAAGGTTAGCTCAAGTTTCAGTTTGCCAACTTTGAATGGTAGACTCTATAGATCTAAGGAGGATTTAGTAGTTATTTAAATTCAGACCATTTTCTTTTTTCTCCTACATTCATGGGCAGGTTCTATAGATGCTGATGGGTGGATACAAAAGTTCTAACTAATCCAGCTGGAGTTGTCTGTGATGAGCACTAGCCAGGCTGGCATGAGAGAGCTGTGCTTGCTGGATACTTGGATTGGGAGGAAGAAACATTTAAACCCAGAGCTCTGGTCATTGAGAAAGGCCCCTTTATCTGTCCTTACCGTTTCGCTCATTAAAGTAGATTACCATCAGGCAACCAACTCCAATGACACACTTGGTTGCTGTCTGGGTCCTTCAGAAGTCTGTTGTGGAAACAGAAATGTGCTTCCCCATGGAGACTGGGCTGCACATAGCGGTTAGGTCCCAACCACCAGAAATCTCTGATAGAGCCACAAGGCAGTTGCCTGCTCCAACCTGGAGCAGGATTCAGGAGTAAGGAGCCTGTGGGAGGCACACTGTCCCACACACAGCACAGGAAGTTGCCCCAAGAGGAGAGTGCTCCACACATCCTTCCCAACCACATAAAACTTGTATAAATATGCACATTCCTGGGTGCTCAAACTGATGTCATTGCAGCCAAAATGTTAATAATCTTTGGGAGGGGGTATGTGTGGATGCAGTGCATGCACATGTGTGCATATGTGTGCACAGGTCCATGTTTAGAGGCTAAAGGAGGATATTTGATATCCTCTTCTACAGCTCTTCACCTTATCCCCTGAGGCAGGGTCTCTCACTGAACCTGGAGCTCACCATTTTTTGACTAGACTGGCTAGTCAGTAAGCCCCAGCAATCCCTTTGTCTCTGCTCCCCACAGCACTGGGGTTACAGGTGCAAGTGGCTGCACACAGCTTTTACATGGGTTCTGGAGATCCAAACCTAGATCTTCATGCTTGAACAGCAAGTGCTCTTACCACTGAACCATCTCCTCAGGCCCCAGTAAATGTTAATAATCTTGCCCTAGATCATGTTCTGAAATTGCCAAGTATGTGTCTGGTTCCTGCCTACCTACTCTGCCTTTACCTCTCCTTTTCTGGGGACTCCTCCCAACAGATACCCCACTATATATTGACCCTCATTCAACAGAGAGATGGTGTGATGGCTAATCCTGGGTGTCAAGTTGATTGGATCTGGCATTAACTGAAATGAAAGAGATCTTCTTGATTGGATCATCTGAAGCTGGAAGACACACCCTAAATGTGGGTGTTACCTTCTGATGGCAGCCGGTATAAAAGGCCAAGGCAGAGGAGAACACCAGGCTTCTTGCTGCTTGCTTTCTCTCTCGCCGGTGAGTTCATCTTGCTGCTGTAGACTGAAGACTAGTTGGTCTTTTGGAATTTGTCAGACCTTCAGCGCTAGATCGGGACTACTGAGACATCCAGCCTCATGGACTGAGCAACTACGGATTCTCAGCCTCTCCAGTGTGGTGCAGCCATTGTTTGACTACTTGGACTCTATCCTGTGAGCTAAGCTGATAAATCCATATACATATATATATATATATATATATATATAT
>NW_008341333.1:700156-736703 GCF_000622305.1 Nannospalax galili | reverse complement strand
GGCTGGTTACTTCTAGCATCTCTGGATAAAGTGATGAAGATAAACAATGATCTTAATGATAAAATTGACAAGCTCTATATTCGAATCAACAGTTTAAAATGTTTCCAAGTGTGCCCTGGAAGAGAATCTTCTCTCCAGCTGCCAGAGAGTTATACATATATATTCATTCTACCGCTTCTGTTTGTTTGGAGAACCCCGACTAATACAGATGGCCAGAAGTCAGAGATAAAGTGATGAAGATAAACAATGATCTTAATGATAAAATTGACAAGCTCTATATTCGAATCAACAGTTTAAAATGTTTCCAAGTGTGCCCTGGAAGAGAATCTTCTCTCCAGCTGCCAGAGAGTTATACATATATATTCATTCTACCGCTTCTGTTTGTTTGGAGAACCCCGACTAATACAGATGGCCAGAAGTCAGAGGCTAGCCTGGATGCTGCCCTGGGCTATCTTCTGGGACCTGCTATTGGTATTTCATCCATGGAATCATTTCTGAAACAGGGATCTCTTTCTGTAGGCGCAGCCAGCATGCTAATGTTCAATACCAATGTTTTAGGGCCCACGAAAATGTCCTAATTTCTTTAATGTGATAAGGGAAAATGAACATAATTTAGCTTGCCTATGTTCTTTAACCCTGCAGAGTGGCAAAACAAAAATCTTAATAATTCTTTTATGGAGAAAGTAGAGCTGCCCAGGATCCATGGAAATCAAAAGGTAACTCCAAGGGATGGGGCCTGTAACAAGGCCTGCCAGGCCGTTCCAGTGCATCATCCAAATGCCATGGTGTTGCATGTTCAGGTGGTAGCAGTGCTCCTGATTGGTGGGGAGAATGGAGAGCTGAGGAGAGAGTAGAATGGAGGGGGCCAGATGTGAGGGCACATCTGAGTTGATGGACCACATTATGGATCATTTCAGAGTCTGGCACAATCAACTCCATAAGTGTGGAAGCACCAAGAATACCTCAGGGGTAAACTTTACCCCAAAGAGGGGAGAACAGCATATCCGAGGAACAGCACGGAGGGGATGGGGGATGGCAAAGTCAGGCCTGCTTTAGAGATGTAGGCCATGCCTTCCCTCTATTTCCTGTCACTTGCCAGCCCCAGAATTTAGCCTCTGGCTTCCCTGCACCAGGAGACTCTGCTATAACTTGATGTGGCCACTCTCCCTCCTGATTAACCAAGTCCCTGCTAGTGCTGGGTTAGTGGAAAACAGTGTGGCTGGTGGGCCCACTCACGTATCTTGTATCTTTTTCCTGGACTGGCTATTCTGTTTTCTAGAGAAGCTCAGATGATGCTCCTGACCATCCTCCTAATACCTCTGTCCCAGTTCCCATTGGACCAGAGGAGCTGTAACACTGATGAACTTCTTGAGGTAAGGACAATGAGGGCACCACACTGGATCATTGAGGCTCCAGAGCTGCACCTACTAGGTGCTTAATTTGTTCAATGAAAGACCATGTACTGATGAGGCAGGAGGATTGCCATGAGTTTGAGGCCAGCTTGGATGATGTAGTGAGCTACAGGCAAGTCGACTACAGAGTGAGACCTTGTTTCAAAAAACAAACCAATCAACTGGGCAAACAAACAGTACTATATGCTAAGGAGGGGTAACCGGTTTACTTTGTTTTCTTATGTCCCCAAGCTGGAACAGCAATCTGAAAAATTGCTGTCTCAGAAAACATTTGCAAGAGGCACAGAGGTCTTTGCTATAAACCTCCAATCTCACCACAGTATCTTGAACACCCACTGTTTTTAAAACCTTCAAACAAGACATCCCTCTACAATTCAACTAAATGCTACATGTTTTGGTCTGAAAGCTTGTGTCTCCCAAAGTTCATATATTCCCCAAGATAACAGGAAGGTTTAGGAGGTGATCAATGCCCTTTAAAAGAAAGCCCATGGGGACACCACACTCTTTTCACCAGAGGAGGACACAGTGAGAAGGTGCCACCCATGACCCAGGGAGCCAGTCCACCACAGGCACTGAATCTGATGACACCTCGATCTTAGACTTCACAGCCTTTGGGCTATGACTAAACCATTTGTGCACAAGCCACCCAATTGGTGGTAATTTGTTACAGCAGTTGGAGGAAACTAAGGCATGCACCTTAAGGTACTTAAGCAGGTTGCTGCAACATCTGCCTTTGTGAACTTGAAAAAAATCCCTAAATACTATTCATCATTTCCTCAAAAATGATCAGGAGACCTTCAGGCCTGTGAAAGATGATCTATAGGCAGAGCCAAGCTTATCACACTTTGCTATTTTTCTATTTCATCCTTTATATCATTCCTTGCTCCTCATCCTTGAACCCTACCTTGTGAATGATATGGTCAAAGATCAGTTAGAACATGATGTTCTAGCCTAACAAAGATGCCCCAAATAAGAGACAATGTGTGTTTGTTTGAATCTAAGTCCAATCTCAGCCTTGAAGTTGGTGTTATCTCTCTCTCCCCCTGAGAGGCTCAAACAGTAGCAACAAGTGGCAGGATGGGAGGTAAGGGAGTAGACCAAATGCCTCCTTGCTAATCTTATCTACTGGAAACCTCAGAATGTGGCTTTATTTGGAAAGAAGGTAGTTGAACTATAGTAAATTGAAATAATAATACAGAGTTAGGCTGGGCCCTAAAACCCATGACCGATATCCTTCTAAGAAGAGAAGGGGCTAGAGATGATGATGATGTGATAGTAGTAGTAGTAGTAGTAGTAGTAGTAGTAGTAGTAGTAGTACACTTGCCTAGCATGTATTAAGTCCTGAGTTCAATCCTTTACCACTAGAAGGAAAGGACGGAGGAAGGGAGGGAGGACAGGATAGGACAGCACAGGAAATACAAAGATTCACACGAGAAGAAAGCCCTGAGATGATGGGGACAGAGATTGGATTACGTCTAAGCCAAGGCAAGTACCAGAAGTTAGAAGAGGGGCTGTCGATGGCTTGGCAGTTAACAACTGAGGATCCAAGTTTGGTTCCCAGCACCCATGTCAGGTGGCTCACAACTGTCTGTAATTCCAGCTCCAGGAGATCTGATGCCCTGTTCTGGCCTCCAAAGGCACCCCCCTCCCATGTGTGCATACACATACAGAGGTACGCACACATGCACATAAATAAAAATAGATCACTTTTAAAAGGGAGAAGCTAGAAGAGAAGCCATGCTCAGAGACTCTAGGAGGCACTAACCCTGCCAGCACTTTGCTTTTGAACTTCAGCCTCCAGAGCTATGGAGAACAAATGTCTGTTGCTTTAAGTCACTCTGTTTATGGTTGTTTATTGTGGGGACTAAGACACAGGGAGGTTGCAGATCCCTCCAGGTGCTGCCTCTGCTCCTCCATGCTCTCTCTCAGTGGTCAGCTCCTTCTTCATCACCTACAAGGCCCAGGAGCCAAGTATGCAGGGCCATGGGTTTATGAGGGCCAGCCACTCCCCTGCATGCTTTGCTCCTGACCATAACCCTTTGCAAACCTCAGGCCTGGCCCTAACTGGATGCCCCCTCCACAGCGCTACTGCAGAGCTGATACTCAAGCCGAGTGAGAAAAAAAGTAAGTCTGGGTGCTGGGACCCAACCAGAAGGCAAGTAACACTTTTTTTCCTTCTTGCTGTCTTTTTGTTGTCAGTGGTGGTGGGACTGGTTTTTGTTTTTTTTTAAGTCAGTGTTTTATATCCCAGGCTGGCATGCAACTCATAGAAATCCTCCTGCCTCAACATTTTGAGTCACCAGTCAATTACAGGTGTCACCACCAAGCCCAGCTTTCCTTAAAACACAAATTCATTGATGGCTCAGTGGTTCTTCCACTTGCACTTGCTGTTCTTCCAAAAGACCCGTGTTCTATTCCCAGCACTCACACAGTGGCTAACAATGGTCCGTAACTCCAGTTCCAGAGGCTCTCACACCCCTCTTCTGGCTCTGCAGGTATTGCATGCACATGGTGCACATATATTCATGAAAGCAATACACTAAAAAACATAAAATAAAAATAATAAATAAAATAAATTCATTGTATAAAATGATAGGTTTCAGGGCTGGAGAGATGGCTCAGTAGTTAAAAACACTGGCTGCTCTTGCAGAGGCCCAGCACCTACATGGCAGCTAACAACCATCTGTAACTCCAGTTCCAGGGTATACAATGCCCTCTTCTGACTTCTATGGGCACTGTACGACCTGGGTGCAGTTACATACATGCAGGCATAACACTCATACACATAAAATACAAATACATATATCAAAAAATTTTAAAATAAGTTTCATTATGATATTTTCATTTTATATTTTAATTTATATTTTTCCTTTTCTTTGTGTGTGTGGAATGAATGTACATGTGTATTCATGTTTGCATGTGTGTGGGGAGTGCCAATCTGGACATTGAGATCTAGAATCATCCTCTATGGCTCTTTATTCACTAAGGCAAGATCAGGTTCTCTCAATCAAACCCAGAGTTCAATGATAAGGCTAATCTCTAGCCATCTTGCTCTGGAACTACTGTCTCAGCCTTTGGAGGCTTGGATTGTATAGCACTTACATGGGTGCTGGGATCTGAATTCTGGTCCTCGCAGTTGTGCAGCAAGTGCTTTAACCACTGAGCCATCTCTCCAGTCCTCATTTTGATACTTTTATACACGTGTCATGTACTTTGTTATATTTACCACCTCCCAATTACTTTTACAGTTTTGTTATATTTGTTTGTTTGAGGCTGGGTCTCCAGTAGCCCAGACTGACCACAAACTCACTACAGCTAAGTATGACCTTGAACTTTTTTGTTTTTTTGAGACAGAGTCTTTCTGCTGTTGCCCTAGCTGACTTGGAAATCACTATGTAGACCAGCCTGGCCTGGATCTCATAGAGATCTGCCTGCCTCCTAGTGCTGGTATTAAAGGTATGTGCCACCACACCCAGCTGAAGACCTTGAACTTCTAATCCTCCTGCCTCTACCTCAGCAGTACTGGGATTACAGGAGTGTGCCACCACACCTGGTCGTTCTGGAGTACTTGGGATCAAATCCAGGGCCTGGTCATGCTAAGTAAGCACTCAACTAACTGAGATACATCCCCAGCTCTTTTTCTGATGTTTCTGAGACAGGATCTTACTATGTAGCCCAAGCGGGCCTCAAATTTACTATGTAGCCAAAGCTAGCCTCAATAAATCAGAATACATGTAGTTTATAAAGTATATTTTTCATATAACAAATTAAACTTATATAGTCTATATAATACATTTAAATAATATGTAAATATACTATGTGGTATAAACATACATAAATATTCAATGCAACTATATATTTCACATATATAATATACATTTTTATACTGCGTATGTGTACTTTTCATTTAATAACCACATATTATTTTTCCAACAATGCAATCTTTTGTTTATATACAAATATTTGTTTGTTTGTTTGTTTGTTTATGGAGAGGGACTCACACTGTAGCTGTGGCTGGACTGAAACTCACTATGTAACTTGGGCTGGCTACAAACTCATAGCAATCCTCCTGCCTCAGCTTTCCATGTGCTGGGTTTACAGGCATGGATCACTATGCCCAACCCCTGGGTCTTAGTAGTGCAATTATAAAAACTACCACTTATTGAGTACATGGCATGACAGGCACTGTGCTAAGCATTTTATAAGCATTGTTTCATATTGGTCTAACATCACCTGTTTATTATTGTCATTTATTATTGTTCTTGTGTGCAGACCTGATGTGTGTGTGTGTGTGTGTGTGTGAACATGCATGTCACTGCACTCTATCGAGGCTGAAGGACAACTTTGTGCAGTTTGTTTTCTCCTTCCATCATTGTGGATGCTCCAGAGGCCAAATTTAGACCACCAGGTTTTTGTGACAAGTGCTTTTACCCACTAAGCCATCTTATTGGGCCTTTTGATGAAATAACATGCCCAAGGTCAAGGAACAAATAAGGAGCAAAGAAGGTGGATAAAATGTGAATATAAAAAAGGGGGGCTGGAGAGATGGCTCAGCAGTTAAGAGTACTGGCTGCTCCTACAGAGGACCTGGTTTCCATTCCCAGCTCCCACATGGTGGCTAACAATCATCCATAACTCCAGCCATAGGGGATCCAACACCCTCTTCTGACTTCCTCGGGCATTGCATGACACAGGTGCACTTACACAATGCAGGTAATACACTCATACACATAAACTAAAAATAATAAAGTATAATAACTAAAATATTCTTTAAAAAGAAAAAAAGATAGGGCTTGAGAGATGGCTCAGCAGTCAGGAGCACTGGCTGCTGTTGCAGAGGACATAGATTCAGTTTCCAGAACCCATGTGGCAGCTAACAACCATCCATAATTCTAGTTCCAGGGGATCTGACACCCTCTCCTGACCTCCACAGACACTGCATGCATGAGTACAGGTACATTCATGAAGGCAAAACATTCATACACATAAAACAAAATAAATAACTAAAAATGTTAAAAGAAACAAAATAAACCTTAAAATTAAAATAGGGAAGTGGGGGTTGGAGAGATGGCTCAGCAGTTAAGAACACAGTTTGCTCTTACAGAGGACCTGTGTTTGGTTCCCAGCACTCACATGGCAGCTGACAACCGTCAGTAACTCCAGTTCCAGGGGATCTGACACCCTCTTTTGACCTATGAGAGCATTACAAGACATTTACATACATGTAGGAATACACTCATACACATAAAATAAAAATAATAAATATATATTTATTTTTCAACCTTTTTGAGACAGCGTCTCCCTGTAGCCCCAGCTGTCCTAGAACTTACTATGTAGACCAGGCTGGCCTTGAACTCACAGAGACCCACCTGCCTCTGCCTCCCAAATGCTAGGACTAAAGGTGTGCGCCACTATATTGGAAAATAAAAATATTTTTAAAAAGAAAAACAGGGCTGAAAGCAGCATGTGCTTAGGGTGCATTTTAGCAGGAGAAGCTACATGCATTGTAGGAAAATCAATAGAGAAAAAAATAGTTCCAACCTCACAGACCTGTTCTGAAGCCTAAATGAGACAATGTTTCAAAGGAGTTTTCAAATGCCCAGTATCCAGTGAATCTGAGCTGTTATAATTCTTTTCTTGTATGTTTTAGTTTTATTTTCTTGGGGTTTTTGTTTGTTTTTTGTGACAGAGTGGTCACTTTGTAGCCTGAGCTGGCTTCAAACTCATTCATGGCCATCTCCCTGCCTCAACCTCCTGAGTGCTGGAACTACAGACATGTAGGAATGCAGCACCACTCCTGGCTTATAATTCTTCCTTAAGTGGGAAGTAGAGAGCCACAGCCTTCCAGATGGAATGACTGTCTAAAGTAGAGATTCAGTAGATTTATTTATTTATTTATTTATTTAGTACAAAGAACTGAATCCAGGGCTTCATGCTAGTCAGGAAAGCAATTTACTACCGAGTTAATCCCTAACCCCAGGCACAGGTCTATTTTATTCTACAGTCAGATTCTGCCATAGAGAAAGATGAGAGAAAAAGCTACAACGGGCCTCTGTGTGCCTTGCCCTGTATCCAAAGATTTCGGCAACTTCAGACAGAAAATAGTTGAAAAAAATTGTATCTGTACTAAACACGCACTGACTTTTTTTCTTTACTCCATTCCCTAAAGAGAAGAGCATAAAAAAAAAAAAAAAGAAGAGCATAACAAGTATCTGAATAGCGTTTACATTCAGTACTGCAAGGAAGGTAGAGGTGACTAGAACTATAAGGAGAATGTGTGAGGTTATGTGCAATGTCATGACATTGTGTACAAGGGACTTCAGTATCCGTGGATTTGGTTATCCATGGAGAGTCCCAGACCAACTTCTCACAGATATTGAATGACTAAATAAAATACTGTAAGGAAGCTTGGGTTGCAGCTCAGTTGGTAGAGTGCTTGCCTAAGATACACCCTGTTGTCAGTCCCCAGCGAGGAATAAATGGCCTGGTGGCCCACATCTATAACCCTAGCTAGCACTCAGGAGGTGGAGGCAGGAGAAGTTCAAGTATAGTTCCTTGGCTATATAGAGTTCAAAGCCAGCCTGGGCTACTTGAGACACTGTCTCAAAAAGATGAAATGCATCATGCACGTATGTCTGAGTGTGGTGGGGGAGTACAAGAAGAACACATACATATTTATAAATGTCATAATGAAACCCATCATTTTGTTCAATGAATGTATGCTGTCAGTTTTATGTACTACACTGATTTTATTTTGTGTGTGTTGTGTGCACTTGAGACCATGTCACAGTGCACATGTGAGGTTAAGTGAGAAACAGTGATTCTCACTTCATGATGAAAGTACTGAAGACTCAAAGTGGTGAAACAGAGCAATTTATTTTATGATCTTACAAATTCGGCGTCAGCCTAGAAAAAAAGCAAAAATGGCTGGCTTGGCAATTTGGCACAGAACAGAGGTTTTTATATTCCTCATCTCATTTCCCTGTGCCCTGAATTCCTCACTGGCTGAGTTCTTTGCGGAGATACAATCTTCTGGTGTCTAGTATTGCCCCATCCCCAAGTTCCCCATCCTATTAGTTGATGTTCACAAAGCCTTATCTAATGTCTATCCTGGGGCTTGAGATTCCCTCCTTTTCTGATATGTATGCTCTGTCAGCAGACTGCCAGTAACTTTTCAACCCTAGGATGGACTGAGAGCACCTAGACAAGTATATGCTGACTGCCAGCTGGGGAAGACAGGGGTCTAGTGCCTCCTGCTTCTCTGTGATTTTCTGATGAGCTTTAAATGAACCTCATACTGAAAATGGACCACAGTGATTTCTTACAGTCAGAAAACAACTTGGAGTCAGTTCTCTCCTTCTACTATGTGGGTCTTAGGGATCAAACTCAGGTCATCAGGTTTGGTGGTAAGTGTCTTTACCTACTGAGCCAGCTGGACATTGTAAGGCGTACTTGTAATCTCATCACTCAGGAGGCTGAGGTTGGAGGTTGCTGTGAGTTTGAGGTCAGCCTGGCTTACACAGCTAGTACTAAACATTCAGGGACATAGTTATGTATCCTACCTGCTTCCAAAAAACAGGGCAGCAACATGGTTCAGGGGGCAAAGGTGTTTTACCTGAGTTCAATCCCCAGGACCCACATAGTAGAAGGAAGAGAACCAAGGCCACCAAATTGTCCTTTGACTTCCACAATGATGTACACACACACACACACACACACATGGGGGGGGGGCAATTATTATTTTCTAATTTCATGCTTAAGGAAACTGAAGCCCAGTCAGGTAAATAGCTTGCTCAGTTCCTTAAAGCTGTCAAGGGACAGAACCTGGATGCATTATACAGTTAGACTTTGCCTCCATCAAAAGATACCATTTGTAGTCGAGTCTAAAGTAGGTAAAAGACAAAACTGAGGGCTGGGATCTAATTTCTGCAGTCGGGAGAAGTGGCTGGTGGGGCGACCAGCTTTGGCCTTAGTCTCTTGGCTCTAGGGGAGCTTCCTGCAGCAGCTCACTGGGAGCGGTGTCCTCTGAGACCCAGCTCCTGCTCCAGCTCCTCTCTTTTCTGAGTCTGCTTTCCTCTTCCCCAGGTGCCCTTCACCTTGAGCTTCCTCAGTGCCAAGGCTTCCAGGAGATGCTGGTGAGAGGAGCAGCACAGCCTCTCACCTCCAGGATCCAACTCCAGCTCTACCACCCGTGCCCTCAGGCAGACAGTCAGGTGTCCCTCTTCCTCATTCCCCTGAGACAGGCCCTGGGTTCTGGTATTTCTTTGCTTTCCTCAAAGGATCATATCAAATGACATGTGCCAGCAAGAGGCACACTGTGTTCACTGAATTCACTTCCTCTCATCTTCTGACTGCTCTGCTCCTCCTCATCTCTCTCACCTCCCCTTGGATATCAAAACCCCGTGCAGTGGTGCCACAGATATTCCTCCATCAGATGAGAAAATACACAACTGAAATGGAAGCCCATTGAGCCAAATGTAGTAATAGTAAATACAATACAATACAATGTACGAGCTGGTGGAAGGTGCTTCAAATAGGTTTTCTTATGTCTTCACACAAATCCTGCGGTTTCCTCAGGTTTCAGGTCTGTGAGTACCTTGCCTGAGGTCACACGGTGATAAATAATGTCAAAGCAAGATTTGGACCCAATAAAGCCACCTGTCCTAGTTTGTTTCTCCATTGCTGTGACAAAACCCTTTGACCAATACTGACTTGGGGAGGAAAGGGCTTATTTAGCTTACATCTCCTGGGTCACAGTTCATCAGGGAGCCCAAGGTAGGAACTCAGGGCAGGAACCTGGAGGCAGGAGCTGGAGCACAGGCCATGGAGGAATGCACCTTACTGACTTGCTCTCCTGGTCCCTGCTCAGCCTGCTTTCCTATGCAACACAGGCCCACCTGTCCAGGGGTGGAACCACCCACAGTGGGCTGGGCCCTCCCACATCACACAACAATCAAGAAGATGCCCCACAGACATGGCCACAGGCCAGTCAAATGAAGGAAATTCCCCAGTTGAGGCTCCCTCAACCCAGGTGTGTCAAGTTGACACTAAAGCTATCCAGCACACCACCCAACCCAAGCAGATGGCCCCTCCCAAGTGCCTTCTATCCCACTGAGGAGCCAGTCTAGGCCATTCAAAATTTCTCCTTTGCTATTTTTTTTTTTTTTTTTTGGTTAGCATCTCAGGTAGCCCAGATTGGCCTCAAATTTACCATGTAGACAAGATGACTGAGCTGATCCTTCTGCCTCCACATTCTACATGCTGGAGTTACAGGTATGGGTTAGTGGTTAATGAGATTCTGGGGCCAGAACATAGGGCTTCAGTATGCTAGGCAAGCACTCTACCAACTGAGCTACATCTCCCTTCCAGTTTCTCTGGTAGAGAGCCACATTGCCAGTGGAAGTACCAGAGTCTGAAGCCTAGAGAAAGGGACATTAAGGGCTCTGGTCTGGGGTGGGTACAGTCTCTAAGGGAACATGAGGGAGAGACCCCAAAACAACTGCTCTGAATGAGGAGGCTGCAGGGCTTCAGGAGATCTCATGATGTTTAGCAGGTCCTTTCTGAGGGTGAGAGATCAAAGTAGTCCTCAAGGAAATGCAAATTCAAACCCATACTGATAGAATACCTATCCTGTGTGATAAGAAAGAATCAGCAACATGTGGCTAAGAATCTCAGAATACAAAGGCTAGGGAATGTAGTTTAGTGTTAGAGTGCTTACCTGGTATCCACAAATTCCTAGTACCACTAAAATTCTTTTCAGAACAAGAAAGGTAACAAGAGAGGTGCCCACAGTAGTTGGTATGTGGGGGAGAAAGTCCAGTGCTGTTCCAGGGACATCTCACCAGGATGTTCTGGTCTGAGGGTAGAAGCGATAACTCCTCCAGGTGTTTTCTATCACCAGCAGATAGGTGAACTGAAAACTATTCACATCTAACTCCAGAGAGTAAAACATTTCCAGCCACTGGTATTAAAGGGTGTAAAATTCAAACTAAGAGCAAAACAAAACAACAACAAAACTGGTCATGGTGGCGTAGCCTATAATTTCCACATTCAGGAGGTAGAGATGAGAGAATCAAAAATTCAAGGCCAATTGTGGCAATATAGTGAGCTCAAGGCCAGCCTGGGTTACATGAGACTCTGTCTTAAAATTAATAATCGGGGCAAGAGAGATGGCACAGTGGTTAAGAGCACTGACTGCTCTTACAGAGGACCTGGGTTCAATTCACAGCACCCACATGGTGGCCAGTAAATGGTCTGTAACTCCAGTTCCAGGGAAATCCGATGCTCTCTTCCAATCTCCATGGGTATTGCACAACATGGGTGCCTGTGGTGGTTTGAATGGAAATGTCCCCCATAGGCTCCAAGTATTTGGACATTTTGTCCCCAGATGGTGGTGCTGTTTTGGGAGGTTTTGGAAGGTATGGCTATCCTGGAGGAAGCATGTCACAGGGGGTGGACTTAGAGAGTTCTTAAGCCTTGCCAGATCCCCAGTTGCTTTCTTGCTTCCTGATGATGTGAGAACTTAGCTTCTGCTGCTCCTGCTCCAGCCACCTCCAGCCACTATGCCTCCCTGCCATGACGGACTGTAATTCCCCTGGAACAGTAAGCTCAAATAAACTCTTCCTTTTATAAATTGCTTTGGTCAGTGTTTCTATCACAGCAACAGAAAAGTAACTAATACAGTGCCCTTATATACATGCAGGCAATACACGCATAAGCTGACACTGATAGGCTAACAGAAAGAAGTCTGAGTGTGATTTAGATCTTGAAGGATGTGTGTGAATACCCAGTAAGCAGAGAGGAATTTATTATTAAGAACAACTCAACTCTCCTTAAACTGAAGGTTTTCTTTGACACTCAACAGAACAGAAAGCTGTTATCCTTAATATCCTTTATTTAAGGGACAGATAGGGTAAGCTTATTTGCTGGTGCTCTCCATGATAACAGTAAAGAGAAAACAAATGATCTTCATTAGGTGACAAGGTTGCTAACCAAACAAGGTCATAGCTATGAACTAGAAACCCAAAGGCTACTGTTTTCAAGTAGAGACTTACCTAGTGGCAGCAAAAATATGTTCCTTTGTATAGCAGATTAGCCTGCAGAAATGTGGTGTTGGTGGGGAGACAGCAACAGGGAGAAGAGAAGAAATGGAAGAGGATGTCACTGACCTTGGGGACTGCAACAGAGTATGTCCAGGAGGAGGAACAAGCAACAGTTTGGAAGGACCTATGCTTTGCTTCCTAAATTACGTGCCAATAAAGTTTTGCAACCTGAAAATTTAAGAGGAGATTCAAGTTAGATTTTCAATTGTTTAAAACTGTGACATAGTATGTTTAAACCTGGGCCAGGCTTGTTTGGGAAGTCAGGTGATGGCATTCACTAGAGAGATTTCCCTGAGTTTGGGAATCAGTCAGGCTCCAAGCAGAAGAGATACTTAAATAGGGAGTTTAACAGAAAGAATTAATCATAATAGGACTGGGCATATAGCTCAGTGGTAGAGAGTTTGTCTAGCACGTGTGAGGTCCTGGGTTCAGTTTCCAGCACTGCAGATAAATAAAGACCGTAACAGTAGATAGGAGCGACAGGGAGCTGGCTAGTGGGAGCAAGGGGAATGCTGGACTTTGGAGACACAGATACCCCTGGGTTGCCATGGCCAATAGGATGGAAGAGTTGCTGTGCTCTGTGCCTGTCAAACTTGCTGGAAATCAGCTCTTCAGATTGCTAAGGTGAGTTCCTCAGGGGAGGTGTCCTCGGAGGTGCGTTTCTATAAGCTGCCACCATGGGATGTGAAGAGAAGCCAGTGACTTTGGGAGGCTATGGGACCCTGGGCTGGGAGAAGCTCTACGTGTCACAGGAACTATTGAAAAAGGAAATAGACTGGAACCAAGCAAGCCAATGACTTTCTAGTGCCCTCTACTGGCACAACTTTAATGTTACTGGAAAGGCAAAAATTATGTAAAAGTCCCATCCCAGTTTTCACAGGGCAGGCAAAAAAAGGACAAATTTGGAGCGAAAAAAATAGTGGATGTATAAATGGCTCACCCTCAAACCACTTGAGAATGTTCACAATGCTAAACAAGAGTATTTGGGTTGGCTGTGTAGTAGTTACTTTTTTGTTGCTGTGATAAAATATGACCAAAAGCAGCTTGGGGAAGAGTTGATTTGGCTTATGGTCGGGAGAGGTAAGAGTCCATCATGGCAGGGAATGCATGACCACAGTCAGAGAAAGCACAGTGACAATAGCAGGAAGCTGGCTGGTCACATTTTCATCCACCCACAGGAAGGGGGGGGGGGGAGAGAGAGAGAGAGAGAGAGAGAGCGAGAGAGAGGGAGAGAGAGAGAGAGAGAGAGAGAGAGAGAGAGAGAGAGAGAGAAACCCTTAAGACCCACCTCCAGTGACATACTTCCTTCAGCAAAGCTCCACCGCCTAATAATCCTAATGATTCCATAGCCTCCCAAAACAGCACCACCAACTGGGGACTGAGTGTTCAAATACACAAACCTATTTGGGATATTTCTCATTCAAAGCATAATAGCATGGGACTCAAGTTACCTGCACAAAACAGTTTAAACTCATTTTTTAGAATTTAGGCAGGCAGCATACCCTGTTTTGCATGCATCAAAGATTTCTTAGAAATTCATGTTCTTTAGCCTAGGATTTCCACTAAGAGCCTAGGCTATGAAGATGCAAACAGTTGTTCATTGCCATGCTATTTATGACAGGAAAAAAACATACTAAAAAGTCTGGCACCAAGCCGGGCATGCCTGTAGTTCCACACTAGGGAGACAGAGGCAGGTGGATCTCTGTGAGATCAACACTAGCCTGGTCTACATTATGAGTTCCAGGCCATCTGGGGGCTACAGGGAGACCCTGTCTCCAAAGGGGAAAAAAAAGTCTGACAGCAGAGGGATACTGAAATAAACTATAGCACATTCACAAGATGGACTAAGTCCTGCTCTATCACTCTGTCTCATTCCTTTGCAACAAAGTCTCTCACTAAACATGGAGCTAAGCTAGTGGTCAGTAAGCCCCAGTGATCCTCCTGTCTCTGCCCACTCCCAGTTCTGGGGTAACAGCCATGCTTGGAGTCAGTTTTTTACATGGATGCTGGGATCCAAACTCAGGCCTTTATACTTGTGTAACAAGTGCTTTTACTCACTAGCCTTCTCTTTAGCCTCAGAAGATAGAATATTACATAGCCATTCAAATTGCATTTAAAAATATTTTTGATTGCTGGGTGTGGTGACACATGCCTTTAATCACAGCACTTGGGAGGCAGAGGCAGGCAGATCTCTGTGAGTTCAAAGCCAGCCTGGTCTGCATAGTGAGTTCTAGACGAGCTGGGGCTACAGGGAGACCCTGTCTCAAAAAGACAAAAATTTTTTTGATTAATTTATTTATATTTTATGTGTATGAATGCCTTGCCTACATATATGTTAAGTGTACTATGTACATGCAATGCCCATAGAGGTCAGAAGAGCATATTGGAGTCCCTGGAACTAGAGTTATAGATGGTTGATAGCTGCCATGTGGTTCCTGGGAACTGAACCTGGGTCCTCTGCAAAGGCAGCCAGTGCTCTTAACTGCTGAGCTATCGCTCCAGCACCTTCAAGTGACATTTTTAAGTAATGTTTAATGGAATGGGAATACAGTCACGATATAATGTAAAAGGTTAAAAAAAGACAAAAACAGTCTGTTGTCTATTTCTGCTCAAAATTAAAAAGGGAACTGGCTGTGGTGGTGCACTCTGGAAGCGGAGGTAGGAATATTAGAGTTTAAGATCATCCTTGGCTATGTAGTGAGGCCAGCCTGGGCTACATAAGACTTGTCTCAAACAAAGTAAATATTACCCAATAAAAAATTAAAGGGGGGTGGGCAGCAAGGTGACTCAGAGGGTAAATGGTAGAAGGAGAGAATCAACTCCCACAAATTGTGCTCTGACCTGCACACATGGCACTTGCCCTCATGTACACACAATAAATAAATTTTAAAATTATTCTTAAAAATTAAAAGGGTACATTTATAATAAGCAGAGGAAATGATAACGGTATTTATATCTGGATGGTGATTAATTTTCTTCTTCACAGTTTTCTATATTTTCTGTGCTTCTTAGACTCAGCATATGTTACTTTTATAATTAAGAAGAAATGTAGAGTGCATTTGAAAGAATCTGTGTGCCTGTGCCACTGAGTAGCTGGAGGAATGGCTGATTTCACAATTCCTTCTAGAAGCTTTACGTTCACGACCTGGTTCCTCTCCAGGAGCTCGGGCCTCTGATTGCTGGTGGACAACTTCACTAAGGCGGGGATCTTTACTGCTCATTTCATTTCCTCTTCCTGTATCTCTGGAATCTTTTCTTCCTTTGTGCAAGAGAACAAAAACATGCATCAGTGTGTTAACAGGATCTTCACAAAGCCAGCTCCTGGCAGCAGACAGCCGGCCTTCCACGGTTTATTTATGGACTGCAGAGCCTGCCTCCCTCTTCTCCAAGCCTCTCTCAGCCCTGTTGGAGTTCTGCAGTTCATTCCTATCCGATGCTCCCTCCTCCAACACAATCACGATGAGATTCCTGTTCTCTCAGATTTTCACTTGCCAGATGGGCTTTCCAGAATCTTGTTTTAGTTTTTTTCTTTTAAAAACAGAACTCAGTTATGATAAGGATATGTATGCCACAATGAAATCTAACATTCATATTAAATAATAAAGTATATTACATCCATACCCACTCCAATAGCTTCTGATGTGATAAAAAGGAACTGAATTTTCACAGGAGACTCTTAGTAAGTCACCATGTGAGTGAGTTCTTCCTCTTCTCAGAGTCTGAGGGACGGTCAGCAACTTAATGACAGATATCACTGAGGAAACAATGGAAAAGAAAAAAGTAATGGGCAAGTTAGGGGGAAGGGTGTTTTAAACTATTAACCAATATAGGACCCCTTCACATGCTTACATGTACACACACACACACACACACACACACACACAATATACACACACAGAAAGTCATGAAAATTCTTGGCCTACACAGCAGAAAACAGGTGGAGAAGAAACAAAAGCTTAAATTGACTTCAATTTAAATATCCAAGGTTGGGGGGGGCTGGAGTGATGGCTCTGCAGTTAAGAACACTGATTGTTCCTGCAGAAGACCTGGGTTCGAATTCCTGCACCCACATGGTAGCTAACAACTGACTGTAACTCCAGTCCCAGGGGATCTGGCAGCCTCTTCTGTCCTCTACAGGCATTGCATGACATGGGTGCACTTACCTACATGCAGGCAATACACTCATACACATAAAATAAAAATAATAAATAAAATATTTAAAAAAATATCCAAGGTTGGGGCTATAATGCTGTTAGTAGTTTGCTTAGTATGCATGAAACCTTGGGTTCAATTCCCACTACTGTATAAATCAGATGTGTTGGCACATTAGTAGAGACAGGAGGATCAAAAGTTCAAGGTCATCCTCAATTATATAGCAAGTTTGAGGCCTGCCTGGGCTACATAGGACCCTGTCTCATAAAGGCCATTAAGTATTTAGGGCTGGAGCGATGGTGGTCAATAGTTAAGAGCACTTACTGCTCTTGCAGAGGACTGGGTTCATGTCCCAGCACCCACATGGCAACTAACAACTGTCTGTAACTCCAATTCCAGGGAATCTGACGCCCTCTTCTGGCCTCCTCAGGCATTTCATGCATGTGGTGCACTTACATATGAGCAGGCAAAACACTCATGATCATACATATAAAATAAAAATTAATTAATTAAAAACATTAAATACTCACACTTGACTATAGACACCCTTTGGATAGCACAGAAAGAGATATAATAAGTTGGGAAACCTGGGAGCTGAACATCTCTGTTTGCTCTTTCTCTCCAGAACTCTGGTGCCTCATAGGGCTGTCTCAGGCTTTTATGGACTGCAGTTGCTATAGCTGAGTGTGATATCAGACACAGAGGTCCTGTGAGACAGCTGAGGTGGACCTGACTCTCTGCCTCTCCTTCAGGCACTGGGTAGGTGTTAGCATTGTTAAAAATCTGTTAAAATGACTATTAAGGTTAATGATAAATTCTCTCTCTCTCTCTCTCTCTCTCTTTTTGGTCTCTTTAAGACAGGGTCTCCCTGTAGCCCCAGCTGTCCTGGAACTCACTAGGTAGACCAGGCTGGCCTTGAACTCGCAGAGATCCTCCTGCCTCTGCCTCCCAAGTGCTGGGATTATAGGTGCGCGCCACCACACCTGGCCTGGTTAATGATAAATTCTTACTGTAGAATAAAGCACTCCCTGCTAGTCACAACAAAGATGCTGAGGCATGGGGCAATTTGCCTCCGTAATTGGAAGCTTCTGGCCTCTCTCCTGCTGCTCTGGTGGCCTTGAACAAAAAGTCTAGTCAAACAGCAACCTGAATCACTCTTGAAGCACCAGCTGTCTTGAAGAGTTTATGGTTGTCTTGAGGCAACTACATGACCATCACGGCTGCTTGCTCTGGCTCCTGAAGGTGCCACCTCTGCCATGACTATTTCAGACAGCTTACACCAGATTGATTGATTGATTGATTGATTGATTGATTGATTGATATCACAAACCTTGATGACCCAGCAAACCATCTCTGCCCAGGCCAGAGGGGCACCACTGCCTCTGGTGGCCTAGCAGAGAAACTGCTGTGACTAGAACAAAAGGAACAGTGCCAGGATTGGTGTAAACACCTACCTTCATCTGCATAATGGGTTTTCTGTGATTGACGCAAACAGTCCTTTCCTGGCCATATTAGCAGGCTGTGCACTCACTTGGGGAGATAGCTGAGAGGCTCCCCACTGTGCAGCTTCCACCCGGTGTTGCAGCATCAGGCCCAATATAAGGCTTCTCTGGAGTGGCCTTTTCTTATAAACCTGGTTAAGAGAAAGAAACAACAGCAGAGACAGTGGAGCTGAGTGTGGGCAGGCTGAGCTGCACACGTTGCCAAATGCCTGTAGCTTGGCAGCTAGAAAACAGAGAGCCACTGAGAGAAGCCACACCACGGAAGCAAGGACCCCAGGTACTCCTTGGCCTTGACAGGTGCAGAGGCGGGGCCAAGTAATTGCCAACAGAACAGCAGCCGTAGAGGCAAAGGTCACAGCAGCCGTGATGGCTGTGACATCAACATCTGTCAGAATGAGAAGCAGCAACAGGAGTCTGCAGGCCTCAGGAATCATGACATAGTAGACCCAAAAGATTGCAGCTGCTCTCGAGGACTGAAGAATCCTATTTCCTAGGCTCGGGCTTTAACACTGACAATGCTAAAGATTCTACTCCCAGGGGGACTGCATATGAGCGGGAATGCTAGAGGGAGCCTCCTGCTGCTGCTCTTACCTTAGTGCTAGCATTGAGCATTGCTGTCAAGTGCTGATGGTTACAAAAACTGCCAAGCACCAGCACCAGAGGTGCTTCTTGCTCACTTGTGATTTTGGGGGGTGGTGGTGGGGGGGGGTGGTGGTGGTGGTGGTGGTGGTGGTGGTGGTGATGGTGGTGGTGGTGGTTGTGAGACAGGATCTCATGTACTACAGGCTGGTCTACAGCTTGCTATATAACTGAAGATGACGAACTCCTGATTTTCCTACCATCTTTGAAAGTACTGGGATTACAGGCATGTGCTGCCCCACCTCATTGTACTCCAGATTTCCATCCTGCAGAGCAAGCATCAGCCAGCTGATTGGTAACACAAGACAGTCTTAACTGCCTCCCTATGTTTCTGAAGTGGGATATGGAAATAGTCAGAGGTTCCTGAGTCTCCCCCACCAAAGAAGAGGTGCAGAAGAGATGGGGAGGTGGGGAGGCTCCAGGGTCTCTTGGTCATAATTAAGAAATGCTTCCACAAAAACTAGTGTGCACTTTATGATTTTGGTCATCAGAAACCAAGAAGCCTCACTGTCCTGTCCTCTGTGTTGCTTCTCCCACGTCTGTCTTTAGAGTGGACACGCTCACTCCACAGCTGTTGGGAGTAATAGTTGCTATGTGTTCCCTGGGAATTGCCTTGGCAGTGAGGAATTGCCCCTTGGGTAAAAGCAGCCTTCAGTCAGTGACTGGCTGATGTAGAGGTACTGCCTTTCTTGCAGATATTAACTCTCTGATGTTATTTGCCCCTGAAAATACCCATCAAGATGGGCAAGATTTAATGCATCAAAAGCACAGAGGCCTGGAGATCTGTGTCTACTAGAAGAATGACTCTTAGGCCCAGCCAGATGCTTTTCTCATTCCATCAGGGAGCCAGAACCTGACTGGGTGACCATAATTGCCTGCTGCCCCTGGGCACACAAATAAACTACATTTCCCACTGAATTTGTCCTTTGGTTGCCTTTGGTTGGCGCCTTGTGCTGAGTTCTGGACAGTGGACTGTAGGAGTGACGTCACTATATACAGACCAGCCAGACCTGCAATACCACCTATCTGTGTAAATTATACTTGGTCATGATACCCTCTGTCTTGGTCAGTAAAGACCTCTCAGTTTGGTAGTTCAGTCTAAACACTTACTGAGAAATTATACTGTGCTAATCTCTTTTATAATACTATTATATTCAATTTACTAAAAAGTTTTTTAAGAATTTTTGCATGAGCACTAGTCTATAGTTTTATCATTTTTGAATATTTTGCCACAAGATTAAGGCTGGCCTCGTAGACTGAGCTATGAAGTATTCCTTCTGCTTCTATTTTCTGGAAGATGTTAGAGATAACTGGTATAATTTTTCCTTACATACTTGGTAGAATTCACCAATGAACCCATTTGGACTGTGTGTTTTCTGTATTGAAAGATCATTAATTATTGATTCGATCTCTGTACTTGCTATATGCCTATTCAGATTACCAATTCTCTTTTCCTTTTACCCGTTTTTAATTAATATTTTAGAGTACAAAGCAATGGATTTAATTGTGACATTTTCGTGGTTCTACATCATTATATTTTGCTCCTAGTCACTCCTATTAGCCATTTTTGTCCCTACTCTTCCCTCTTGTTGCCACCATCATCCCTCCAGATAGTTCCTTTTAAAAAAAACTTAATTTTTAATTTTATGTATATGAGTGTATTGCCTGCATGAGTGTAAGTGCACCCGTGTTGTGCAGTGCCCACGGAGGTCAGAAGAGGGTGTCGGATCCTGGAATTACAGACAGTTGTTAGCCACTATGTGGGTGCTAGGAATTGAACCCCGGTCCTCTGCAAGAGCAGCCAGTGCTCTTAACCACTGAGTCTTCCCTCCACCCCCTCAAATAGTTCTTCTATTTTCATGTGATCAATCTGTCTACCTTCTATAATCTACTTTCTATAATCTACATATGACGGAAAACATACATTTGCCTTCCAATTTATCCCCCTTCTCTTGCTCCTTCCCATTTCTTTTAGGCCCCTTCTCTGGCCACATCATCCCCTTCTACTTTCATGTAGCACATACGTACATATAATACATATCTATATGTGCACCTATATATTAAATCTAGGTTTCACATATAAGAAAAAAACACAATATTTGTCTTTCTGAGTCTGAGTTAGTTCATGTAGCATGATGCTTTCCAGTTACATCCATTTCCCAGAAGATGACATATTTTTATTCTTCTAAAATAAAAATTCATTGTGGCTGAATGAAACTCCACTGAGTATATAGATCATGTTTTCTTTTTTAAGATTTATTTTTAATTTTATATGTGTGTGTGTTTCTATGTGTCTGTGTGTTGTGCACATGAGTACAGGTGCTCACAGAGACCAGAGGCATCAGATCCTTCTGGAACTGGAGTTGTAGGAGGATGTTAACTGCCTGATGTGGGTGCTGGGAATTGATCTTGGGTCTTCTGTAAGAGCAGTATACACTCTTAACCACTGAGTCATTGCTCCAGTCTCGAGACCACATTTTCTTTATTCATTCACCTGCTGATAGACATGTAGTCTAATTTCACAACCTAGTTACTGTGGATAGTGCTATAATAAACATGAGTGTGCAGGTATGTCTGTTGTATGCTGACTTAGATTCCTCCGTATATATATTCAGTAGTGGTATAGCTGGATCATGTAGTAGCTCTATTTTTGGTTGTTAAGAGGCATCCATGATGGTCTCAGTAGACCAACTGATAAATCAGTTTACATTCCCATTAGCGAGGACATAAACGTTTTTTCCTTGCCTCCTCCCCTTGCCCACATGGCTGCTTATTTTTTTGAAGGTAGTCATTTTGATTGGGGTAAAAAGGCTTTTCAATGTGCTTTTAAATTTGCATTTCCCTGATGGCTATAAGAATATTGAATTTTTTCATAGTTTTATAGATAATTTGCATTTCTTCTTTTGAGAATGGTTCGATTACTTAATTTGTTCGTTTACTGATTGAATGATTTTTGGCATTTATTTTGAGTTCTTTATAGATCTAGATATTAATCTGTCAGACACACAGCTAGCAAAGATTTCTCCATTCTTTAAGTTGTCTCTTCATCCTGCTGATTGTTTTCTTTGCTGTGCAGAAAGTTTTCAATTTCTTATAATCTCATTTGTCATTTTTTTGCTGATATTTCCTGAGCTACTGGAATCCTTTTCAGAAAATCCTTAAAGTATCTTCCTATGTTTTCCTCTAGCCATTTCAAAGTTTCAGGACTTACATTCAAATATTTGATTCATTTTGAATTGATTTTAATACAGGGTGAGACAAGGGTCAAGCTTCATTTTTCTGCCTGTGGCTGTCTAGTCTTTCCAGAACTATTGGTTGAGGCTATATTTTTTCCAATACATTTTTTACCTTTGTTAAAAATCAGGTGATATAACTCTGAATTTATTTTGGAGTCCTCTATTTCATTGATCTTTATGTCTGTTTTTGTATCAGTATCATACTGTTTTTATTACTGTGACTCTTAAATACTTTATTTTTTTGGCTTTTTGAGACAGGGTCTCCTTGTAGCACCAGTTGGCCTGGAACTTGCTTAGTAGGCCAGGGTGGCCTTGAACTCACAGAGATCCACCTGCCTCTGCCTCATGAGTGCTAAGATTAAAGGCATGCACCACCATACCTGGCTGATAATAACCTTTCTACTTCGGATTGCTGTGGCTATTCACAGTCTTTTGTGCTTTGATAAGACTCTTGGGATTTTTTTCTAGTTCTATAAAGAATGTCACTGGAAATTGATGGAAATTGCATTGAATCTATAGATTAGTTTTGGACTATAGCCATTTTCACAGTATTTGTTTGGTCTCATGAGCATGGAAGAGCTTTGCATCCTCCAGGGTCTTCTGTTTTGTTTTTTCTTTGTTTGTTGTTGTCTGTTCTATTTTTAGGCAGATCATTTTATGTAGCTCAAGTTGGCCTAGAAACTCACCATGTAGCTCAGGATAGTCTTAAACTCACTGCAATCCTCCTGCCTCAGTCTCCTGAGTGTTGATTAGAGTCATGTGATACCATGCCTGATTCTAGTGTCCAGTTTGATGTCTTTCTTCAGTGTTTCAAAGTTTTCATCACAGAAGTCTTTTACCTCCTTGGTTAGGTTTACTCCTATATTTTTTACTTTTTATACTACTGTGAACGAGATTTTGCCAAATTTCTTTCTCAGAAAGTTCATTGTTAATATACAGAAAACCCACTGGTTTTTATATGTTGCTTTTGTGTCCTATTACTTTGCTAAATGCACTTATCATATCTAAGAGTTTTCCAGTAGCTCTTTAGGGTTTTTACATACAGGATCATATGCTTTGTAAATATTTGATTCTTTTTGTCTTATTTGTATCTCTTATTTTTGTCCTTTTGAATTATTCCTCTACCTAAGACTTTAAGCATTATATTGAATAAGAGTGGAGAGAGGCTTAGCAGGTAAAGTCCTTGCCATGAAAGCCTAACCATTTGAATTCAATCCTTAGGAAGGGGAGAACCAATTCCACATGGTTGTCCTCTCACCTCCATATGCATGCCATGCCATCTATCCAGAGGTTCTAATGGGTTGTGCTCTCATTTTAATTTTACTCTTAGTAATATTTAATTTCCTCCCTGATTTTCTGCATGACCCTGATTAATGAATATATTGTTGAATCTTCATGTATTTGTATAGTTTGTTATTTTTCTTACTATTAGTTTTTAGGATTTTTCTACCATGTTCTGATAAGATGCAAGAAATTATTTTTATTTTAAAAAATATTTATTTGACTTTTTATGTGTATGTGTGTATCTGTATATGTGTATGCCACATGTGTGCAGGTGCCTCGGAGGCCAGAAGAGGATGTTGGATTCCCTGGAACTGGAGTTACAGGCAGTTGTGAACCTCTGACATGGATACTGGGAACCAAACTCAGGTCTTCCGCAAGAGGAATATGTTCTCTTAACCACTGAGTCATCTCCCAGCACTTATTTTGATTTTTTTTTTTTTTTGGCTAAGATTTGTTTTGTGATCTAATATTTTAGAGAAAGTTCCATGGGCTGCTGAGAAGAATGTGTATTCTGAGGTTGTTGGGTGGAATTTTCTGTAGATGTTTTTCAAATCCATTGGCCCTGCAGTTTAGCATTGCAGTTTCCTGTTGATTCTTAGTTTGGATGACCTATCTGATAGTAACAGTAGGAGGTCACCCATTATTATCGCAGCTGGATCTATCTGTCCCTTTTTGTCCAGGAGTGTTTGTTTTATGAAAGTGGACATGCTAGCATTCAGTGCACATATATTTATAACTGTTATAATAACTTTTTCTTTAATTTTTAATATTTACTTTTATTTTATGTGTATGAGTGTTTTGCCTTTACGTAAGCGCACCTGTGTCATGCAATGCCTACAGAAGCCAGAAGAGGGCATCATATCCCATGGAGCTGGAGTTATGGGTAGTTAGACTCCATATGGGTGCTGAGAACCAAACCTGGGTCCTCTGCAAGAGCATCCAGTGCTCTTAACTATTGAGCCATCTCTCTAGCCTTAAATTTGTTTTATGTGCATGAGCATTTTTCCTGCACCTTGCTGAATTTCCTTTCTGTATTGCTGAGCTTCATATCTACATACTGAATTGATTTCCTTACTTCATCTATTTGTTTCCTCCTTGACATCATTTAGATTTAGAAGAAAACTTTTAAAATCCTTTGGGATTTCAGCCATTTCAGTATCTTTAGATTCAGTTACTGAGGAGTTATAATCTCATTAAAACGTTTTGTTGCTTTTTAAGTGTTTCTATGTTGCAATTTTTGCATCTGTTGGTTTAGATACATTTTCTGGTTTTATTGGGGAATCTCCTTAGTAAGCAACCTACTCTTGAAGGCTTAGTCCTGAGTACCTATCAGAGAGGAGAAAAAAAATTACTATAACAGCAAGCATCATCAAATTGATCATGATATAGAAATATACTTAAAATAAAAGTCAACTAATATACCACCAAAGACCATGGAACAGAAAATGGCAGAAGTAAAATAGACTGTGCTATGAAGTAAATAATTATTTAGGATAGCCAGGCATGGTGGCGCACACCTTTAATTCCAGCACTCAGGAGGCAGAGGTGGGTGAATGGACATGGAGATGGAGGCCAGCCTGGTCTCCATAGTGAGTTCTGGGCTAGCTGTGGCTACAGGGAGACCCTGTCTCTAAATATATAAATAAATAAATAAATAAATAAATAAATAAATAAATAAAACAAAAAATTATTTAGGATCAATGTAAAAATAGTAAGTGAATGAAATAAAGGAAGGGGTATAGAAAGGGGAAAAAGAAAAGAGGAACAATTTTAGACTGAAGATGGGAAAAAGAAGAGTGGAGAACATTACTCTAAAGAGGAGTGGGAAAGCACAATAAGTACAAATCTGACTGCAATGCATATGCAAAATCCAATGATTATAAGAAGGAGAATAAATAAAAACCAAATTAGAAAATAAGTCAAATACCACTAAAAGTAATTAGCAATTTCTTCCTGGGGCTTCTAAAATTGGAGCCTGCCAAATGATGTTTGTGGTAGAATCAGTTGAACTTGAAGACTCATCTTTTTCATCATTTAGGCTGGTGCTGAGCCCAGACTTGACAAGTATCTTTCTGTTTTTAACATACCAGGGGCCTTTGTTTTGTAGTTTATGGGCTGGATAGGTTCTCCATGGGCCTGGAACACCCTAGTTTGCACAATCTGAGGTGGCTAATGTTCTAGCCAGTGGGTATCTCCCAAGTGTATTGGGAGTGTGAGAATCAAACATAGCACTGAGCTCTGTGCAGGTAGATTAACCTCTGTACTTTCAAAACTGAGCATTAAACACCCTGCTGGAGGAATAAGCCTACAGAGGAAAAGCGCTCCACTAGAACATCACACAATAATCTTCAGGCGAGGAGCTCAGCTCCTAGCTATTGATGGTGGGGCTCCTGCCAATCATAAACTTCACTGCCTTAGCTGCTGTCTGAACATGTTTGTGTATGTAAATGTATGATATAATGTACATGTATGATGTATGTAGGTGGGTGTTCTTGTTTGTTTGGCTCTTGTAGAAGCCATGCAGAGTAAATGTACTGGCTCAGGGAGAAAGACTACAAAAGGGGGAGGAAGGGATCTAGCTTCAGGTTCAACTGGATCCAGAGTTCATATTCTTTTGTCTCTCTCTGTGTTTTGCTGTCTACAGTCATACTACCCTGATCATACCTGAACGTATCTGTTCTGGTCTTATTGCTAGCTTTGTTTTCTTAGACTGACTCCTTCATAGGGTAGGGGACCTGGCCATAGGAAGTGCCAGCTTTACATCCATACCATGTGCAATGAGAGAGAGGCAACAGGACTGTGTTCCTCAATCATTTTTCTCCTTATTTGTTTTCTGAGACATCAAGTCTCTAAACAGGTTGTGACGTGGTCCTTAAAAATTTCTTATAGGTCTTTCAGAGGCTATGCCTTCCTTCGAATGCTACTTCCTTCAATTGATATTTTGTTATAAATCTAACATCATTTTTCTCTTAACTCCATGTCAACCCAGCAAAATGGGATCACACAGAGTACTTGAGTGTATGTAGCTCTTGGTCCCACCTGCATGCTGTTTGATTTCTCCTCTTTATCTGTAATGAAGTGCGGGTTGATTTCTTAGCTTCTGATTCCTTTTTCCAAGGAATCCTTGAGCAACTAATATGGCAGCATCCTTGTCTTAGTTTGTTCTTCATTGCTGTGACAAAACACTCTGACCAGTACCAACTTGGGGAGGAAAGGGTTTATTTGTCTTACATCTCCCAGGTCACAGTTCATCAGGGAGCCCAAGGTAGGAACTCAGGGCAGGAACCTAGAGGCAGGAGCTGGAGCACAGGCCATGGAGGAACGCTGCTTACAGGCTTGCTCCCCTGGCCCCTGCTCAGCCTGCTTTCTTATGCAACACAGGCCCACCTGCCCAGGGGTGGCACCACCCACAGTGGGCTGGGCCCTCCCACATCACTTATCAAGAAGATGCCCTTCAGACATGGCCACAGGCCAGTCCAATAGAGGCAATTTCCCGATTGAGGCTCCCTCAACCCAGGTGTGTCAAGTTGACACTAAAGCTATCCAGCACAATCCTCATACTGCCTCCTTCTTATCTTCTGGATCTCTGAATCAACTTTACAGCCCTGGAATGAATTATTGTGATATTCCTTGGGTTTCTCTCACAGACATTTGCTTTACAATCAGATTCCAATACCTATGTGTACTGACGGCTCATTGACCCAAGGTTTCAGTGCTGCATCAAGATCTACTTATTTTCTTCATCTTTCTAGAGATTTTTTTGAGAAGTTGGGAGCAATGTTTCAAGGGCTCCTACTTCTTAACTATTTAATAAAGCTCTATCAGCTTGGTAGTTCAGTCAGAAATACTTTCCTAGAAGTTATGCTGTCCTAACACTGGATGAAGTGAGGTTCTATAATCCTCATGAATAGGTGAGCTCATGGTCAATGACCATCCCAACTCTAGGACTTGGTAAAAGCCTCAGCAACACCCACTCTTCCTTCTTTGCCTTCATCCACTGCCCGTTTGTCACCCCAGTCTTTCTGCTGTTCCTGATACTGGTTCTTTGAAAATCAGCCAGGAAGTCACCAATTACTGTCTTATGCTCATGGACAAAGAGATCACCTGCCTCCCCATTGATGAGCCCTGAAAGATGCGCTTGCCTACTACCTTAGTGATGAACTTTCTTGATTCTAGGAAACGTGGGGAGTGTTGCAAGAAATGGCTTGGTATGGTTTCTGTTTTGCCCCAGGAGCAGGCAGTCACTAGACCACCAGGAGGCAGCATGCTACAAGGAGCCTGGAACCAGGCCTGGTTCTGAATTCCAGATCTGGATAATACATAATCTTTTAAAAAAATTATTTTTTTATTTATGTGTATTTGTGTGTGTGTGTATGCCCCATGTGTGCAGGTCCCCACCATGTGTGTGCAGGTGCTTGTGGTAACCAGAACAGGGTGTTGGATCCCCTGGAGCTAGAGTTACAGTCAGTGAGTAGTGAGGAGCCATATATAGGTGCTGGGAACTAACTTGGGTCTTTGGGAAGAGTAAATGCTCTTGACACTGAGCCATCTCGCTAGCCCAGGTAACAGGTAATCTTGAATGTCACTTCTCTAACTCCCTCTTCTGTGAAATGCAGATAATAATATCTACCTAATGGGATTTTATGGGAAGCAAATGAGAGGAATTACAATATAAAGCACAGTCTAGAACAAAAAGACAGCTGGAACATGCCTGTTTTTCTAATCTTTCTTGTATATAATACTAGGTATACTTCTTAAAGAACTTGGTTTTGGCTGGGTGTAGTGGCGCATGCAGGCCCAGCACCAGGGAGGCAGAGGCAGGAGGATCTCTGTGAGATTGAGGCCAGCCTGGTCTACATAGTGAGTTCTAGGCCAGCTGGGGCTTCAGGGAGACCCTGACTCGAAAAAAAATGAAAAAAAATTGGTTTGAGGCAATTTGACCTTGAAGATTTTCTGTGTTCCCAGAAGGTAGTATTTGATTGCTTATCATACATACATATTATACATGCATGAGTGTATATATGTGAGTGAGCATGCACACTCTTCAAGCCTGCAAAGGTGAAGATGCCAGAGGTCTGCTTATGAGTATGTAATATATGCTTGTGTGTAATGCATGGCTATCTTGGAGACTCCAAAAAAATTAATCAGAGAAATTTGATTCAGATAATTGCCTTCTATATCAGTTTTTAACCATTATCAGATCTTAATCAAACCACCACTCTGCTCATTCCAGATGTTATAAGACCCAAATAAATATCTATTCAGGGATGAGGTGTGGAGGTGCACCACTTTAATCCCAGCATTCAGGAGGCAGAGGCAGGCAGATCTCTGTGATACTGAGGCCAGCCTGGTCTACTTAGAGAGTTCTGGGCCAGCTGGGGATACAGGGAGAACAAAAACAAAACAAGGGGCTGGACAGATTGCTCAGTGGTTAAGAGCACTGACTGCTCTTTCAGAGTGCCTGGGTTCAGTTCCCAGCACCCACATAGCAGCTAAAAACGGTCCAAAACTTCAGTTCCAGGGGATCTGATAACCTCTTCTGGCCTCTGCAGGCATTGCACATATGTGGTATGCTTACATATGTGCACATAAAACACATACATAAAATAAATAAAGTAGAGAATGATTGAGGAAGACAACAAATATCAACACACCTGCAGACACACAAATAGGTAAACACATATATCACATGCATACACACATAAAACAAAACAATATCCCTCCGGGAATCTACTCATCAAGGCACTATGGCTTGGGCTCATAGAGGAAATGATCTAGTTTCAAATTCAGCTGGAAACAGGATTTATACTCTGCTAGGGTTATTCCTGAACAATTTAAACATTTTTGTTTATTATTTTTATTTTATGTGTATGAGTGTATCACCTACATGTATGTAAGTGCACTCTTGTCATGCAATGCCCGAGGAGGTCAGAAGAGGGCATCAGGTCTCCTGGAACTGGAGTTAAAGATGGTTATTAGCCACCATGTGGGTGCTGGCAACTGAACCTAGGTCCTCTGCAAAAGCAGCCAGTGGTCTTATCTGCTGAGCCATCTCTCCAGCCCCTTTAACATTTTTTAGATTTTATTTTTAACTATGTGTATATGTGTGTGTCTCTGTGTGAGTTTGTGCATGTGAGTGAAGTGCCCATAGAAGCCAGTGGAGGGTGTCAGAGCTGAAGTTACAAGCAATTGTAAGCCAATCAACGTGGGTGCTGGGAACCAAATGTGGGTCCTCTACAAGAGCAGTGTGCTCTCTTAACTACTGAGCCACCTCTCTAGCCCTTTCTTGAACTTTGTCTCCATTACGGTGTGCCATCTGCAGTCATACTATCTTGGTCACACCTGATCTCATTTGTTATGGTCTTCTTGCTAGCTTCATTTTCTGAGACTGACTCCCTCCTGGGGTAGGGAACCTGGTCATGGGAAGCCCAGCTTTTTATCCATATGGTGTACAACCTGAGATAACAGGGCTCTTCCAAGTTCTATTGAGAAAGGTTTCACAGAAAAGCTCTGACTGACCAAGGCTGTGGAACTCTTTCCTCTGAGCATGACATGGCCATCCTCTGCCATCTTGAAATTAGAGTAGCTGTGATTACTTTCAGGAGACCCTCCTAAGATTGGGTCTACTAACATTCCCTTGTGGAAGGAGGAAGGGCTCATGAGGTTAACAATTGCTTTTGGAAGGAGACTTATCTTTGGTAGCATGGCTGCCCATGCTTCTATAGGTAGCTCTTCCCCCATGCTCCCATACCTGACCCCAGTTAAATCCATTGGTTCAGAAAGGGCACTAGCCAGGCTAAGCTTACATGTCCATTCCTGGCCGGATCAGCATGCCTTTGGGAACTGTCATTTCACTTGTGCTACCTATACCAACCTATACTGGAACCAGAGCACATAGATCACGGATGGCAGGTGAAGAAGGCTTCTATTAGGGGCTCATGATATGAATAATGACTTCATGGAGGTATGCTAAACTTCACTGTAGAAGAAATGTGAGTCAGCAAAAATAATCAGTGAGCACGTCAGTATTTTTTAAAAATTATGTTTTGATGATACCAGTAATATATTGTCTTCTAATTAGAACAGACTGCTTGCCTTTTTCTTTTCTTTTTGGAGTGGCACCATGCCTGGCAATGTCTTCTGGTAATATAAACAAACCTTATCAAGTTATTTTCAGCAAATCACTGTAGTTTCACAGCTCTCTTCATGTCCATGACGTGAACAATTGTCTCATTTCCTTGATGGTAACCTTTAAAAGGATCATATTAAACCATGGTTTGGGACGAACAGAATTTAAGTCGCCTCTCTTGTCTGCTCCATAGCACACAGAGATTCTTTCATTATGTGACCACAAGTGCCTATAATTACAGGTATTGATATCTGCTGGCATTAAGAACATACTATGGGCATGTAGCTCACCAGCAGAATGCTTTCCCAGCATGCATTCAACCCCAGCACAGAATCCATTAGATTAAAAACTGATATAACAGTCAGGAAAGTCATTAATAATGTTTTCAGAGGGAGAAGTCTGGTATCCCAGGGACTGTCCTGACTTTTGTAATTTCTTGGGATAGGACCAGAAAGGACCCAAGACCAGAGGCAAGGGTGGGTAGAGTACTCAGTTTACTGAAGTGGTGGTGGGATGGAGAGTGTAAAGCCAACCTCTCTTCTGGGAGGCCTTATCTGCTTGCACTCTTGGCTCCTAGGCCATCTGTGAAGCCCGCTGTGACCGCCCCCCCCACGCTGTCCTTATGACTGACTGACAAAACCAACACAGTGTATTTGGATTTTCAAATAGAGTTTATAGATCCAGAAGAGGGTCACTTACAAAGGCATGCACCTGTGGGACTTTTTTCCTTACATCTCAGCTGAGCTCCCTAGATCCGTGGCACTGGTGCCCTGGCCAAGATGACAAACTTCCCGCCGCCTCCCCAGCTTCCTCTGTGCCTGTCCTTAGACGCTCCCCCCATGCAATTGAAGCTGACCAATTGGGAGGAAGGGGTGACTGTCTTCCTCCCTTTCTACAGCGTCTCTTAGGGTTCAGACATTCAGCTGTTGCTAGTTCTTTCAGAGGACACACCTATCCAACAGGGAGAGAAAGGCCAATGAGTCAAAAATTGCGAAGAAAAGATCAAAAGGTTTAAGTGCTTTGAAAGACAAAAAGTGCTTTGGGAGACAAAATTGACTGAGGTACCTAAGATAGCACAAGGGTAAAGGAGCTATTTACAAAACCAGGGTGCCAGAGGACATGTTGGGATTTGTTGGTCATATTGAGGCAAGAAAACATAGGCAACAGTTCAACAACATAGAATTCCACTTGATTTGGGCTGTACCCACACCCCTTTTCTAATCATAGCCTGCATTTAACTACACACACACACACACACACACACACACACACACACAATCTGCTGTGAACAATACACCTAAGAACCTGTTAGCAACATAGGACCCATATCTGCATCAAGTTACATGCACATCCCTCTTTGAACAATGAAACGGGTCTCTCCTCCCCTAAATGACAGCTGAATTTAGACAGATTCTATTCGGTCATACTCTGCTTAGGTCCTGGTAGAAGAATGGAATGACCGATTCAGCCTGACCTGATTTTGGGTGCATGCTCAGTAAGGTAACCTGTGTCCTCAAAGTGAACTCTCAGAGGAAATCACTATTTACCATCTTAAACTTATATGTAGTTGGACATGAATATGATTAAAATCAGATGCATTATGGGAAAGGGCACAAGTAGTAGAGAAATGACTTTATAACCTAATATATCAATCAAAAACAGAATCGCCTAAACTATACCCATTAATAACTTTTCCTACTTGCTTTAGACTCCATAAAAGAGACCCTACACAGCAATCTAGGACCCATGAGTATCTTCATTCATGTGGCCCACTGCTCTCTGGCAGCATATTCTGACTTGTTTTATCTCTTTGCTTCAAATAAAATTTTCTTGCTACTTTGCACCCTCTATGGGCTTTGATTCCATTCTTGAATAGAAGGCCAAGAACCTGGAAACATCTGACCCAGACCCTAACCACTGGTAAAAATAGGAGACAGAGACAGGATCCACCCTGCACAGAGATAATAGCTCAACCATTATGATAAGGGAGATCGGCAGGTGAAAAAGTACAGACAAAGAAGAGCAAAGTCTCAGGATGCCCCCTTAGGGGTACAGAAGGCAGGCAATGAGAGGCAGAGAAGGAGCATCAGAGAGGAAGTAGAAGTGGGGGGGCATCGAAGAGCTTTGGAAAGATGGGCAGAGGTGGATTCTGTGTGGTCACATGGGAGAATCTCTGCTCGGTTGGTTGATGTGACAGACTGTGTACCTCTATGCCCTATCATTCTTGCCCTGCCCCCAATTCTCTTTTGAAGCCCTAATTCCATTGTGGTGGTATCAGAAAGTAGAGCCCTCCTGAATGGGAGTAGCTCGCTTATGAGAAGAGACCAGAGTAAGCTTTCTGCACATGAGGCTCCAAGAAGCCTACAAGCTAGAAGGGGGCTCTCACTAGTGTCCCATGCTGGCATCTGATCTCAAACTTGCAGCCTACAGAATTGTGAGAAATAAATACCTGTACCGAGCTACCCAGACTATGGTACATTGTTTTAGCAGCCTAATTGAACTACAATAGCTGAGGCATCTCCCTTAGGAGTGTTTGCTCAGAAGCAGGTCCCGAGACAAGAATTCCCGTGCAGGGGACCATTGCAGAAGAGGCCTCCAAGAGGCTGCAGGGCAGGGAGTTAGAATGCTCCCCAGTCATGGGTTGTGGCCCTAGGATTAATGATAGCTACTAGCCCCACCCAAGCATCTCACAGGACTGAACCACTTGTCTCTTAGTAGTTAGCTGAAAACCCACCTGGGAATTTCCAGGAGACAAGGTGATCTGTAAGATCCAATTAAAAGACAACCTTTTAAAACCTGCTTAAATTCCCTTCGTGGTTTTTTTGTTTTATTTTGCTTTGCTTTGTTTCTGTTTTGACACAGGGTCTCATGTAGCCTTGAACTCACTATGTATCTGAGTACGGCCTTGACTCTTCTACCTTCGCCTCCTAAGTTTTGGGATTATAGGCATATGCCACCATAGCCAGCCCTAAATTCCATTTATGAAAAAAACACCTAGTGATGACCTGCACTGAGCGTAGGCATAGGGAAGTGGGGAGCAGGCCCCCAATTTGAAAATGGTCTATCGAGACACTCCTGGTCAGTTGGTTTTCTGACTCCTAATTGTGTCTGGCCCATGCCACTGGCCTGATCATGCTCTCTGCCTTTTAGAGGGCAGCCAGAGCAAACTGCTTGAGCTGAGGTACTGCCTATAGTTCATTTGGTACACAAATAGGGCTGAGAGAGAGAAATTGCCTTTGGGAAGCTAGTTAACTATCATTACTCAAATCCCTAAAGGACAGCAGGTAAGTATGGGTGCGCTTTCCAAGTTCCAGGGAGGGAAACTCTAGACTGATCCTGTACTCTGAGGTTCTCCAGAGAAACAGAAACAGTAGTGTGTATAGGTATTTATATGTACTGCATGTACATATGTAGAACATTATTTTTCCCATTGTGTATAATGGGATACATGTATATACATACATGTATGGCTCATGTGATTTTTAAATTATTTTTATTTTATGTGGATGAGTGTACTGCCAACATGCACATAAGTGCACCATGTTATGCAATGCCCATGGAGATCAGAAGAGGGCGTTGGATTCCCTAGAACTGGAATTAGGGACGGTCGTTAGCCACCATGTGGATGTTAGGAACTGAATGCAAGTCCTCTACAAGAGCAGCCAGTGCTCTTAACTGCTGAGCCATCTCTCCCAGCCTCAGCTCATGTGATTTTTAAAGCCAAGAAGTCACATGCTATGCTGTCTGCAAGCTGGAGAGCCAAGAAAACCTGTGGTATAATTTAGTTCAAGACCAGAACATGAGAACCACACAATCCCCAGTGTAAATTCAAAGGTCTAAGAACTAGGGATGGAAAGATAAAGGTTAATGTAAGTCGAAGCCCAACGATCCAAGAACCCAGAGCTTTGATGTCCCATGGTAGGAGAAGATGGGCATCCATCCTAGTTTAGAGAGAAAATTCACTCTTCCTCTGCCTTTCTGTCCTTTCTTCTTCAGTGGATTGGCTGATGCCTATTCATATTGGTGGGACAGATCTTTTATTTTATTTAGTCCATTAACTAAAATGCTAAGTTTTTCTAGAAACTCCCAAACACACTGAAAAATTATATTCTGGGGTCTGGAGAGATGACTCAGTGGTTAAGAACACTGACTGTTCCTGCAGAGGACCTGGGTTCAAATCCCAGCACCCACATGGCAGCTAACAACTATCCGTAACTCCAGTTCCAGGGAATCTGACAGTCTCTTCTGTTCTCCACGGGCATTGCACAACATGAGGTGAACTTACTTACATTCAGGCAATACACGCATACACATAAAATAAAAATAATAAATAAAATTTAAAAATTATATTCTACTAGCTATCCAGGCTTCTGTGGGTCCATCAACTTGGCACATAAACTTAGGTGTCAGAAGAATACCTATTGTTGGAATCAAGAACAGGCTAAGGGTTGCCGTGGGAGGGGACACACACAGCAGGCACTTGTGACCATCTTAGTGGCTGCAGGGCAGCCCACTCCTCCTTCCCAAGGACAGCTGACATCACTTGGAATGAAGACTCCAGGCCAGTCATTTGATGTGATCACAGTCAGGTTAATTGTTTGGGGGAAGAGTGCTTCATAGATACCTTGCTCTCAGAGTATAGCATACGAGGACCTGCATCACAGTATGTGCTTTGTTGTTTGTGATGTTGAGTCATTGGAGTGGGTGGGGTTTTTTTAATATAGCAATTTTTTCTTTTAAATCTTAAAAAAATATTGCATTTTCATTTATTTTGTGTGCACGTATGGGGGGGGGTGTACATATGTGCCATGGTGAAAGTATGGAGGTCACAGGACAACCTTAGGAAGTTGGTTCTCTCCTTCTATGATATGGATCCCAGGGGTTGAACTCAGGCTTGGCAGCAGGTGCCTTTATCCCATAAGCCATCTTGCTGGGCCATTATTACAGTATTTTCTTAATTAAAAAAATTTTTTAGTAAGCATATAAAATAATGAGTTTCATTATGATACTTTCAGACATATAGATCATTGTACTTTGTTCCTATTTTCCTCTCTCATTATTTCTTGTCCCTCCCCCCACGGGTGGAGGTTTGTTGGAAAAGCATACCGTATGACTTTACCTTGAGACTGGAGAGAGGGCCTCCTAGACTCTTTTGTTGTTGTTATTATTTTTTTTAGATTTTTAAGAAACATTTTATTTATTATAATTTTTATTTATTTAATAACCACACAATCAGAAGAAGCATTTCATTACAACAGGATTGACATATTCCATAACAATTTCCAGAGCTAAGATGCATCTCTTAATTAAATGAGGTTTTAACCTTTAAAAAAGATCTCCATTTCATTATTAAAACACAGTTTCCTAGAGAAAAATTCATTTTTAATGCAATTGACATTAAGCTATTTGCACATGCATTCCTAATCTCTATATATCTGATTATTATTAGTCACAGTTAGTTACTTTCTGAGCTCCTTGGCATCTGAGCATGGATATAAAGTCAAGTAGATTTCAATGGTAATGTTTTTCACATCTTCTGATTATTGAAGAACAAATTTTTATGCTTTGAAGAATTATTATTTTTATCATTATTTTTAATTTTTAATAACTACATGATTAAAAGAAGCATTTCACTACAGCTTTAACATATTCAGTAACACACTCCAGAGCAAGAGTACATCTCTTTCACAGTGGGTGCAAGTTTCTAGTTTCAAAAATTGAATGAGTTTTTACCCTTTAAAGAAGATCTCCATTTCATTTAAAAGTGTGCTGTTTCCTATATTTTTTAATATTATTTTTTCTTTTCTTTTTTTATTATTTTTTTAAGAAGAAGTGCATGACGTAAATTTCCATGCCATGCTTCTTCCTCAAATATATTTTTAAAAATTTGTTGATTTTTTTTTTTTTGGGTGTGTGTGTATATCACACAGAACATCCCAAACCATCTCATTCGACTATACACCCACTTCCCAGATGGCACCCTCCCATAGCCTCCCTCCCCCTACTAGAGCCCTTATGCTCTGATATCCCTGCTACTGTCTGCTGTGTTGTCAGCCCCCACAGCCATTCCCCACTACTTGCCCTTCTAGCA
>NW_008341333.1:698701-699393 GCF_000622305.1 Nannospalax galili | reverse complement strand
AGGTTAGTTTCACCAGTCTGGTACTTTTAATTACTGTGTGTCATGTAGATAAATCTTGGGGAAAGACCAATTGTTCTCAGATAAACCTTACATAGACATATATTTCTTGATCTGCTATGTATAATTTGTCAGTAGGTTGTAGGAGTAATATGGTTCCGTCTGGTTTTCAAAACTAGCTAGGTATTATTTATCTCTTGCATTATCTCACCCCTCCATCATGGTCTTTCCACTTAAGGTGCCCCCATTTCCCCCCTTTTTCCCTTACTAATACCGTTCTCCTATGGTCCTAACTCTTTTGAGGTCCTTCTTTCCCCTTATCCCCTAGGTTCCTTGTATACCCTTCCCTCTCCCCTCCTTTAAACTAACCTAATTTTTATCCATATCTCCCTTATTAAGGCCTGTTTCCTACTGTTCTTCTCTTTTGGGTTCTTTCTTTTCCTTTACCTCCCTGTTTCCTTTCCATTATCCTGGTTCCTGTAGTTATGTCTGGATACATACTCACTTACCAGGGTTTGGTTCTAGGATCCACATATGAGGGAGAACATATGTCGATTTTTTTTCTGAGTCTGTGTTACTTCACTTAGTATAACTGTTTCTAGTTCCATGCATTTACCTCCAAATTTAATGATTTCGTCTTTCTTTACTGCTGAGTAAAACTCCATCATATAAATGAACCACATTTTCATTATCCA
>NW_008341333.1:697480-698278 GCF_000622305.1 Nannospalax galili | reverse complement strand
CCCATCTTTTAATTGGGTTACTAGTCTTGATTCTGTTTTTTGAGTTCGTTATATATTCTGGATATTAAACCTCTGTCAGATATGTCACTGATGAAGATTTTCACTCAGTCTGTGGGTTTTTTGTTCGCTTCCCTGGTTGCCTCCTTTGATGTGCAGAAGGTTTTGGTTTAATGAGGTCCCATTTGTTAATTCTTGCCCTTGTTTCCTGAGCAATTGATGTCCAGTTTAGAAAATCCTTTCCTACACCTATATCTTGTAGGTTTTTCCCAATGTTTTCTTCTAACAGTTTCAGAGTTTCAGGCTTTACCTTGAGGTCTTTGATCCATCCATTTGGAATTGACTTTTGTGCAGGGTGAAAGATAGGGGTTTAGTTTCATTCTTCTACAGGTAGAGATCCAGTTTTGCCAGCACCATTTGTTGAACATGCTGTCTTTCCTCCAGTGAATGTTGTTGGCCCTTTGTCAATATCAGGTGGCTGAAATTGCATGAACTCATATTTGGGTCTTCAATTTTGTTCCATTGATCTATGGGTCTATTTTTGTGCCAGTACCATGTTGTTTTTATGACTATATCTCTGTAATACAGTTTAGAATCTGATATAGTAATCCCCCCCAGCATTGCTCTTAGTGCTCAGTGTTGTTTTGGCTATCTGAGGTCTTTTGTGCTTCCATATGAATCTTAGGATGGTTTTTTCCAAATCTGTGAAACATGTCATGGGGATTTTGATTGGCATTGAATTGAATCTATATATGACTCTTGGTAGGATGGTCATTTTCACAATATTAATTCTTCCAATCC
>NW_008341333.1:695335-697435 GCF_000622305.1 Nannospalax galili | reverse complement strand
AAGACTCCTGGTGTCTTCCTCAGTCTCTTTCTTTAAAGATTTAAAATTTTATTTGTAGAGGTCTTTGATGTCTTTGGTCAGGTTTATTCCAATCTATCTGTCTATCATCTATCTATCTATCTATCTATCTATCTATCTATCTATTTATCTATCTATATCTATCTATATATTGCAGCTATTGTGAAGGGAAGTGTTTCCATGTGCTCTTTCTCAGATTGCTTGTTTTTGGTATATAGAAATGTTCCAGACTTTTGTAGGTTAATTTTGTAACCTGTCACTTTACTGAATGTGTTAATAATTTCTAGGAGTTTTCTGGTGGTGGAATTTTTGGTGTCTCTTAGATATAATATCATATCCTCTGCAAATAGGGATAATTTGATCTCTTATTTTCCAATTATTACTCCTTTAATTTCCTGTTCTTGTCTCATTGCTCTTGCAAGAGTTTCAAGCCCTATGTCAAAGAGAAGTGGGGATAGTCAACAGCCTTGTCTTGTTCCTGATTTCAATGGGAATGCTTCCAGTTTTCTCCATTGAGAATGATGTTGGTTGTAGGTTCATTATATATGGCTTTAATTATGTTGAGGTATATTCCCTCCAGTCCAGTTCTCTCTAGGACTTTTGACATAAATGCACCTTGAATTTTTTCAAAGGCCTTCTCTACATCTATTGAGATGGCCATGTAGTTCTTGTCTTTGAGCCAATTTCTGTGATTTATGACATTTATTGACTTACGTATATTGAACCATCCCTGCATCTCTGGGATAAAGCCAACTTGATCATGGTGGATGATCTTTTTGATGTGTGTCTGTATGTGGTTTGCAAGTATCTTGTTGAGAATTTTTGCATCTGTGTTCATCAAGGATATGGGTCTATAGTTTTCTTTTTTGGTTGTAGCTTTACCTGGCTTTGGAATGAGAGTGATGTTGGCTTCATAGAAGGAATTTGGAAGTTCTCCCTTCATTTCTCTATTTTTAAATAAATTAAGTAGTATTGGATGTATATCATTAAATGTCAGATAGAATTCTGTAAATCCATCTTGTCTTGGGCTTTTTTTAGTCAGGATGTTTTGTATTACTGTTTCAATTTCTTTTTTGTGATATGGGTCTGTTTAAGCTGTTAATCTCTTCTTGGTTTAGTTTTGGTGGTTCCCATGCCTTTAGATATCCATCCATTTCTTTTAGGTTTTCAAATTTAGTAGCATATAGGTTATTAAAGTATTCCCTTATAATGTTCTGTATCTTTGTGGTGTCTGTTGTGATGTTTCCCCTTTCATCTCTGATTTTGTTGATTTGGAGGTGCTCTTTCTTTCTTTTGGTTAACTGGGCTAGCGGTCTGTCAATCTTTTTTATCTTTTCAAAGAACAAGCTCTTGGATTTGTTGACTCTTTGTATTGTTTTCTTTGTTTGAATTTCATTAATTTCTGCCATGATTTTGTTATTTCTTCTTGTCTGCTGGGTTTGGGTTTCGTTTGCAGTTGCTTTTCAAGTGTGTTGAGTTGCAATGTTAAGTCATTTATTTATGTTCTTTCTGATTTTTTGAATTAGGCACTTAGAGCTATAAACTGCCCTCTAAGGACTGCTTTCAGCATGTCCCAGAGGTTTTGTTGTGTTGTATTGTCCTTTTCATTTACTCCAGGAATACCTTTATTTCTTTCTTAATTTCTCTTTTGACTCATTCATCATTTAGAGTGTGCTGTTTAATCTCCATGTGGTGAATAGGGCTTCTTCTGGTGTTGACTGTGAGCTTTATTGCATTGTAGTCTGATGGAATGCATGGAATTATTTTAATCTTTTTGTATTTGTTGAGGTTTGTTTTGTGCCCCAGTATATGGTCGATTTTGGAGAAGGTTCCATGGGGTGCTGAGTAGAAAGTATGTCCTTTGGTGCTTGGATGGAATACTTGGTAGATGTCTGTTAAGTCCATTTGATATATGGTATTGTTTAATTCAGATGTCTCTCTGTTAACTCTCTGCCCTGTTGACCTATCTAATGGAGACAGTGGGGTATTGAAATCCCCTAATATTAATGAGTTGGGATTAATCCAGGTCTTAAAGTACTGTAGTATTGTTTTTATGAAGTTGAGTGCACCAGAGTTTGGTGA
>NW_008341333.1:680470-694287 GCF_000622305.1 Nannospalax galili | reverse complement strand
CTCTTTTCTGAATTCATTCAGAAGTTTATCCCTGTCTTCCTTCAGTTCTTTGATTTCTTTGTGTGTTCTGTAAATTCACTGAATTCTTCTATCATGTTTATAATTGTTCTTTTGAGTTCCATGTCCTGCATTATCTCTAGGGGGTTCTCACTGTGCTCCTCTAGAGGACTATTGGTATCTGGTGGGGATATGTTATTTTGGTTTTTCATGTTATTTTCTCTCTGTGATTTTGACATGTGAATTTCATTTGTAGTTTCTGATTCTTGTGTGAGACTCAAGCCTTCAAGTTTAGGTCTGCTTCTTTTTGTGAACTTTATGTTTTTTGGGCATGAAAAGTTGGTTTCCCTAAGCTTCCTCTTCTTTCTTTTGATTTTATATTGGAGTGGCCAGGTTGCTTTTGTCTTCAGGAGTTCCTACAGAGGCCCAAGTCAGAAGAGGATCAGATGCTCTCAGGCTTTCTCCTAAGGTCTGGGTCTCTCCAGGAAAGATTTTGCCCTCAGGAATTTGGGGGTTGGACTGGCCTGGGAGCTGGGCCCAGGAAAGATGCTCCTCTGGGTGCCACCCAGAGATGCAAAGGAAGATGGGGGCAGGAAGCAGCCCCAAGTGCTCCTGGGGACTGCACTGAGGAGCTGGGTTGGTCCCAGAGAGAGGCCTGTGGGTTGTGCAGGCCCAGGGAAGCACAAGGAGGTGAGGTGTTATTGTTATGTTTTGAGACAGTGTTTCCCTGTAGTCCCAACTGACCTAGAACTCACTATGTAAACCAGGCTGGCCTAGATCTCAGTGAGATCCACCCTCCTCTGCCTCACAAGTACTGGGATTAAAGGCATGTGCCACAATACCTATCTATCCAGAGAGACTTTTGACAGGCATCTTTTTAGAGAGCTCCTGATTTAGTACAACCTTTCCCTTCCAAGGGTTTAAAGGCTGGGTTGGTCTGAGGCTCCTTTTTTGGAGTCCTGCCATTACTGAACTTGCAGGCTGTTTTCCTGCTCAGAATGTTCTGCAAATAATCAGTTATTTGAGAAGGCAGGAGATCTTATTCAGTGACCAATGAAGAAAAAAAAGCTCATGCTTTTAAGATAACCTTCTCCCCAAGCAGGTTTGGGGCCTGAGTTTTTATAAGGGCCCTAGTGTTCATGCTGTCATCTGAGCTTTTCACAGGAAGGGGAGGAGCTGTTCAGGGAGCAGGGCGCCACCTCCTTCCTTCTTGAATTTGGGCAAAGTTGAGTCTGCCATACCATAGGTCAGTATGTTTTTCAGGATTACAAAGAGACTGTAACAAATTCAAGGTGATCTGGAGTGTCAACACAGCATCTGGATCAGATCAAGCTATAGGAAACTTTGGTTGGTGATATGTGACATACTTCTTTTTTAAAGCAAGGTCTCATGTAGCCCAGGCTGGTCTTGAACTTGTTATGTAGCTGAGGATGAGCTTGAACTTCTGATCCTCCTGCTTTTACCTCCTAGCTTCTGGGAGTATAAGTGTCTGTGCTCTTACGCCCAGTGTATGAGGTGTGGGGCATCAAACCCAGGGCTTTGTGCATGCTTGGCAGGCACTCTACCAACTGAGCTACTCCCCCCAGTTCTATGTGATCATTTGCTGGTCAGCAGCTGGGAGCATGTGGTTACCAGTGTCCAGTCTTTACCTTTTGCAAGCAAGCAGTAAAGCTGATAAGACAATAGGCTGCCAGCTATTCTGGTGTTCAGGCTGGTGACACTGCATCAGCTAATCAGCTATAGCTGCAGTCCAGAGCCTGGGTGGTGATGGGTGGTAATGACAGTTAGCTAGTTTGCTGTTAGAAATGATGTCAGAATTAGATTATAGCCAATATGGGCAGGAGCGACAAGAACCAGTCTAGTTCCTCTCTCCTGACTCCAAAGTGTCCAGAGTTTTACAGTCTGTGGGACAAATGAGGTTTAGAATCACTGTGCAAGAAAAATAAGCCATGAGCTGGGACCAGGCTTGTATGGCAGACTGATAAATGCTTTGCTGAGCTACAAGTGGCAAGGCCAACAGCCTAGGCCCTCTGGACACACAAGAACAGCTACCCCACTGGAGTCAGGGTATGTGCTAAGAGGCGGTGAATGGGCCCCACCCAGAGCCCATGATTGCAATATGTAATTAACTTGATGGTCAGCAGCTAGGAGAATGTGGTCATCAATGTGTGTCTTTAACTTTTGCAATCACATGATCTGGCTGGCAGGACAAATGACCATCAGTAATTTTGAGGACATCTCCTTAATTCAGCAAGCAGGACCACCCTGACTTGCCACAACATGAACTAGGGACAACAGGTCCTTGGTCCTTGTGAGTAGGCCATGTCCTTTCCTCAAGGCTGCACAGAAAAGGGAAAGGGAAGGCCTCCAGTGTTCTGTGCTGTGCTTCTCCCATGAGCAGTAACAGCAAACTATAGTGTGTATAGTCCAGTGTGATTCCCAAAGTATGTCCTCAGACTGTGTAATTAATGACTACGACAACCTGGTGGCTTCAGTGTCACTACTACACTCTTATGAATGAGTAAATGACTGACCATTTCCAAAACTTAAAACACATACAGCTGAAATGCAGATTAGACCTAAGTCCTTCGCTCTATAAACCTGAGTTAAAATGAGGGATTGAGAGAAGTTTGAGGGTACATGCAGGAGGTTGCATTCCAAGAGCAACTTTTAGTTTCCTAATTCCATATGATAATCATCTCACTTTTTTCTTTAACCATATCTAAAGACAAAGTCTCCTATTTTTAGTGAAAACTCACAAACACATGTTCACAGAGCAAGGCTTTCTGATTGAGGTTTTTCAAGCTGGAGAACAAGGACCTCAGAGGTACACAAATGTCTCGGTGGTTTTGAAATTTTTTGTTTCAGTTCAAAACATTTGCAAATATCATTCAAGTTTGAGAAGCACCGGATTAGAGGTTCCTAAAGGGAGGGTCCAGATCTAGCATCCACCTCACAGAGTTACTGGGAAGCAAGAACTCAGTGACAGCCTAGATTCATTCAACATCCAGGCCGGTGAGATGGCTCAGCTAGTAAGGGCTCTTGCTGCCAAGTCAGGTAAGCTGAGTTCAATCCCTGGCACCCACAAGGTAGAAGGAAAGAACTGACTCTCGCAAGTTGTCCTCTGACCTCCACAAGCACACTGTGGCATACATGCCCCCAATATAAATATTAATCATGATTTTTAAAAATTGAATTCATTTGAACCAGGTACGGCGACATACAGTTTTAGTCCCAGCAATTGGAAGGCAGAGGCAGAGTCTTTCAGGTCTCTGAAAGACTGAGACCAGCCTGATCTATATAGTGAGTTCCAGGTCAGTTGGGGCTACAGAGAGACCCTGTTTCAAAAAACCAAAAAAACCCAAAAACCTTAAAAGTAATTCATCCATTCATTTACTCATTTTTTAAATTGGCTAACAATTATTGAATGCCCGTATCCTTCAGTGTTAAAGACAGGGAAAATTAGACCCAAATCTTGGCTTTGTGGAGCAATGGCCCAGTGAATATAGATGATGTGAGAAAAAAAGCAAGAGAATCCCAGAAGAAAATGCTACAATATCCTACATGTTGTAACGGAGGTGTCTACAGGGTATAGTGATACATGAGAGGTTGAAGAACTGGTTTTGTCTCAGGGAATTATTGGTGGGCGAAATGGTTAAATGGAGGAATGAAGCCTGGCATAGTAGCACAGCCTGCAACCCCAGCTATGCAGAATGGTGAAGCATAAGGCTCAAAAGCTCAAGGTCTGCCTGGGTTGGGGATATAGCTCAGTGGGGCACTGTGTTAGTCAGATTTCCACTACTGTAACAGATGCTCGAGATAATAAATTATAAAGAGGAAAGGATTATGTTGGCTCACAACTTAGGGAGCTCCAGTCCATGACCAGTTGGCCCCATTGCTTTTGCATGTATGGTAGGGAAGTACATCATGGTAGATGCTCGAGATAGGGGAAACTGCTCACTTACCACCAAGGAGCAAAGGAAGGAAAGAGGAAGGAGCCTGGGACCCACAATCCTTTTCAAGGGTACCCAAATGCCCTAGAAAATGACCTAAGGACGTCCCACAAGGCCTGACCTCTTATACACTCCACCACATCCTAGTAACACCACACTAGGGACCATTCCTTTAATGCAGGGATGAATAGAAGGCACTCAATATCTAAATTATAGGACTGGAGAGATGGCTTAGTGGGTAAAGGCGCTTGCCACCAAGCCTCACCACCTGAGTTGATCCCTGGAACCCACGTGGTCAAAGGAGAGAACCAAGCCCCACAAGTTGTTCTCTGACCTTCACGTGTGCACTGTAGCATGCATATACACGCACACACAGACACAAAATTAAACAAGTAAATAAATGGAATAACATTTTTTAAAGATCCAAATTATAGCATATACCAAAGAGGACAAAATTTAAGGAGCGATTCACTCTCAAGTGTCCAGCCCAAGCTTGCATGACCCAGAGCTCTGCCTTTACCACCTAACTGTAGACCTGGCCCTAAGCAATGTAGGGGAATTGTTTTCACCTGCTCAGTTCTCTTTATATGGAGAGGACTACAGTCTTCAGCTACTGTGGAACTGGCTCCTAACAGCCTCAACTGGAGGTTGTCTCATTTGGGATATTCTGTTTCCTTCCTATTCTCTATCCAAAGGCAGCCCACAGCCAAAGAAAGGCTCACTGGCTTGGGAATACCAAGAGATAAGTCCTGAGAGAAGAATTTCTCACAGGATAGAGTGAGGAGCTCTGTGGACCCACTCCCCAGTGAAACTGATGAAAATGATTAGATCATTATTTAATAACCTCTGGAAATGACCTCCCAGGACATGCACCAAATGAAGAAATAGTTCTTCAAGATGATCTGCTAAAATTCAGTGTGAAGGGAAGAGTCTCATATTTGAAACTGTGTTCCTTGCCTGCCCTGCACCTTCCCAACTTAATAAAATGGGAGCTCCACTCCAGACTGCTTTAGTCGAGGCCCAGGATTCTCTGCTCATCTCCTAGCTGTAGATTATCTTCTGAAGGGGGACAGGACATCAGCATTTCTCATCTGGCTCCTCCTTATTTGTCACAGGGAAGAATGGCTGGACAGTGGGGTCCCTGTCTTTCACCCAGCATCTCATTGACTCAAGAAGGAGGCTTTCCCTTGAGTATGGCATCACGGAGAACACTGGTACCCTGGCTTTCCTTGCCCTAGTTTGTAAGGCAGAATTTCGTGCCAGAATTGGCAAGCCAAAGATATCTGATGCTAGAAGCCCCCCACCTCCAAATACTTAGCTCCTAGCTAGGGTGTAATTTAGAAGAGTAGCTTTATCACCATCTTTCCACACTCTAGAGTCATGACTCAGATTTTTTTTTCCTGGAAGGAAAAGCAGATCATAACTGCTAACTCTTGTTCTCAAGGAATTGCCTTTATTGGCATTGACATGGGGACATGTTCAGAGCAGTCTTAGAAACAACAGAAGTTTTGGTAAAAGGCATTGAGAGTGGATTGGGGGAGTTGTTGAACAAACAGACTAACTACAGTCTAGCTGATTTTCCTGAAAGAACTGGGCAGGAAGCTGGCTGGGAGGAGCTTGCCTGAGATCACAACAAATCTCAAAGAACTTGAGAACTATCCCTTCAAAGGAGCTGAATTTTATTGGTTTAGTCTGTGGAGCAAGTTATGCCCTGGGACATATCAGCTGACACTTAATGGAGCTTAATAGCAGGGTGTAGCCCAGGAACAAGTCAAACAGGGCCCTGCTTAAACTCTCATACCAGGATGACTGGACATACCTGAGGCTATACTCCCCTAAAGGAACAAGATGCAAAAACATAGAGGACAAAGCTAAAATAGTATTTACAAGGAAATGTAAATGCCTATATGTGTGGTTGAAAATGCCTATATTAAGAAAGAATGAAGCTAGAGAGATGGCTCAGTAGTTAAGAGCTCTTGCTGCTCTTGCATAGGACTGGAGTTCAGTTCCCAGCACCCATGACAGGCTGCTCACAACTGACTGTAACTCCAGCTCCAGGAGATCTGACACCCTCTTCTGGCCTCCACAGATACCTGCACATATGTACATACACATACATACACACACACACACATACACACACACGTGCTCATGCACATACACACATAACTAAAAAATATAAAAGTAAAAACTAAAAAGAAAAAAGAAAGATTTTAGATTGTAGTCTCACATTCTGGTAGTAAGCATTCTGTCACTATGACAAACTACTTGGAAAAAAAAAATCAACTTAAAGGTGGACACATTGATTCTGGTTCATGGTTTCTCTAGTCTCTTGGTTCCATTTTTTTCTAGGCCTGTGGTGAGGCAGAGCATCATGAAACAGAGCACATGGTAGAAAAGAGCTCTTCACCTTGTGACAGCCAGGAAGCAGACAGTTCTGGTGTAAATTTTGTCATGATGATAGTCATGGTCCGGGTTGATTGGGCGGTTCTTTTATTCCACACAGAATAGATTGGAATATGTGGTGGGCTGGGGACTGGGCTCAGCAGGAGTTGTCAGCTGAGGACCTCCATTGGGGTCTTTCCAGGATAGCTTGGGCTTCCTCAAAGCATGGTGAATGCAGGTAGCATCCCACTGAAAACAAGTTACCATACCCCCTGAAGTCTGGTCTTAAAAGCCATCCAGTGTCATTTTCACTGAATTCAAAGCATTTGAAATCAAAGCAGGTCACTCAGAGAAGTGCTTTTCCTGTTGGCAATGTACTTCATTGGCATAAACTCTTCCAGCTCTGACATGTCCAGTCATCTTGATGCTAGCATAGTTGTCAGATGGAGGTACCAGGATCCAATTGCTCTCTTGGTGGTCTAATGTCTGAGTGAAATGTGGACTCTCAGGTCACTCCCTCTCATCCTTCTTGTTTCCTTTGCTGTTTACATGAGGTAAGCATTACTCTACCACTTCAACAGCCCTTCTTTTGCCTTGCATTGAGGTTGGCAAACTTTTTCTATTAAAGACCAGATAGGGCTAGAAATGTAGCACGGTTGGTCGAGTGCTTATCTAAGTGCTTATCTAGCATGCATGAAGTCCTGGGTTCAATTCCCAGCACCACATAAAACCTGAGTGCCTGAATTCCCAGCACCTGGGAGGTACAGGCAGGAAGATCAGAAATTCAAGGTCATCCTTGGCTACATAGTATTATGAGGCCAGCCTGAATCATAGGAGACCCTGTCTTTAAAAAAGAGCAGATAGTAAGCAGCTTAGGCCTCTACCACAGATACCCAACCCTGCTGCTGCAATGTAAAGTGTGATTGCAGACACAGGCTGTTCATACCTGAATAAGCATGCTACATTCCAATACACTTTATTTACTGGCACAGAAATTAGAACTATAGACATTTTTCAAGTTTCACAAAACAGTGTCCTTTCTTTGATTCCGCCCCCCAACCTTAAAAATGGAAGCTATTTTTAGTTTATGAACTGTTCCCATACTTCCTGTTTGGTTTCTACCACAACATTTTCAGATCAGTGCTATTATTATTTCTATTTTGCAGATGGGGAAACTAAGGCACAGAGATGCTAAGTAGCTTAACCTTCTTATCTTAAGGGACACATGTGCCAGAGTAGAAACAGAAGTGTCCCTCAAGTCTGTGGTTAACTGGAAAGAGAAGAGAAATTCATGGGTATAAACTTGCAGGAATTTAAAAAGAGAGAAGAGTTATTCCAAAAAGGTCTGGGGGAGGGACTATGAAGAGAGGAAGGAGAGAGGACCAGAGAGGGAGCAGAGCTGTGGGTTTTAGAGGACCTATTCCAGGCCTTCACTGTCTTTTTATTTACTTATTTAGTATGTGTGACATATGCATGTGAGTGAATGAGTTTGTGTGTGTGTGTATGTGTGTGTGTGTGTGTGTGTGTGTGTGTGTGTGTGTGTGTGTATTCACCTGTGGGCCCAAGGTTGACTTTAGGATGTTGTCCCCAGTCACTCTTCACTTTTTCTTTAAAGTTTATTTCAATCTTATTTTTTGAGATAGTTTCTCACTGAAACTTGCTGTTTCTAGACTGGCTGTCCAATGAGCCCTTAGGATCTCCTATCTCTGTCATATTCCACTCCCCAGTATGAGATTATAAATGTGTGGGGCTATGTGCAGCTTTTACATGGGTGCTAGAGATCTGAACTCAGGTCCTCATGCTTGTGAGGCAAGCACTTTACATGCTGAGTCATTTCCCCAACCCCTTCACTGTCCTTTGACAGCCTCAACAAGATACCCATATCGTGTGTGTGTGTGTGTGTGTGTGTGTGTGTGTGTGTTACTTTTTAACAGTGCTAGGATACAAATTAAGACCTTGGGCATGTCAGGTTAGTGTTCTACCACTGGGCTCCATGCCAGTCTGATGCCAATATCTCTAGCAGGCATGATCAGGGACAGCAGAGCCCTGTCTCTAGTGACCAATGAGCATGCTTCCTTCCTGGGTCAGTGGAGGGCCCCTATCCATTTCACAGTCTGCAGGATGAGGACCCAGTCTGAACTGAAGTTAAATTCTCTGCTAGGTCAGAGACTGAATCTAAGGTCACTTATAGAAAGTAAACATTTTATTTTTTGTGTGTTTTGTTGAGACAGGGTCTCCCTATAACCTCAGGTGGCCTGTAACTCACTATATAGACCAGGCTGGCCTCAGTGTCACAGAGATTCTCCTGCCTCTGTCTCTGTCTCCTGAGTGCTAGGATTAAAGGTGTGTGCCACCACACCCAGTGACATTTGCACAAAACAATCCCTGGTATACTCCCTACCATGAACCTCCTTAACTTTATTCTCACATACACTGCCCCCCAAACTCAGCGACAGCATCCCCAAACTGTGTGCCACTCACCTGAAGCAAGTGAGCTAGGAATTCACTAGGAATATACTCACAGAAAATGAACATGTAAAAATTAGGTAGGGTTCAATTCAGCAAGATGGCTTAGCAGGTAAAGGTCCTTGCTTCCAAGCCTGATGACCTGAGTTGGATCTCTGAGACCCACATGGTGGAAGGAGAGAACTGATCCCTGAAAACTATCCTGTAACTGCGTACTATGGCACATGGGTGCCAAGTAAATCAATCAATCAATCAATAAATAAATAAATAAATTTTATTAGAATTCATGTCTTGAGTTCTACTAACAAATGTTTACTGCAAGATTCACAATATTTTGAAGAACATTTCAGCTATTTTTATGTAGAAAAGGAAAATGTACACAGAATATCTGCATATGAATTTTTATAGAATTAGCTGTGCTTCAGGCTTGCATTAGGATGCAAAAGAAAATACTCCTTGCGCTTTCTGTCTGTCTTTGTGGCTGTCCAGATTGAGTTGGGGAGTATATCTATATGATAAAAAAAGAAAATAAAAAGAACAAAAAAGAATTAGCTGTGCAAAGTTGTAAGGAAAAGTAGTTCTCCTCCTGAACCTGTGGTCTCCATCAGAGGCAATACTTATTATCAGTCTCTTTATGGAAATGGCCCATTCACAGGCAGATATAAGCTTATAATATCCTTTTAAATTAAAAAAATTGCTATTTTTATTTTATGTGTATGAGTGTATTGCCTACATGTATATAAGTGCACCCATGTCATGCAATGCCAGCAGAGGTCAGAAGGGGCATGGAACTGGAATTACAGATGGTTGTTAGCACATGTGGGTGCTGGGAATTGAGCCCAGGTCTTCTGCAAGAGCAGCCAGTGCTCTTAACTGCTGAGCCATATCTCCAGTTCCCTTTTTAAATTTTTTGAGACGTGGTCTCGTGTAGCCCAGGTTGGCCTTGAACTCACTACATGGCCGAGGCTGTCCTTGAACTTCTGAGCCTCTTGCCTTTCTTTATCTTCCAAATGCTGGGATTATGGATGTTTACCACCTGTTTTATGTGGTGCTGAGAACTGAACCCAAGGCTTTGTGCTTGCTAGATAAGCACTCGGCCAGCTGAGCTACATCCCCAGCTCTATAATATTCATTTTTTTTTAATGCAAGTAAGTGGGAGTAGATGATGCACAGTGTTTCACATTAGCTTTTTCAATTAATATGGTCTGACAGTCACCACGAGCTACCTTTACCTTTTTCTCTGCTGTATATCATCCTAGTAGTTATATCATTCCTTGTTCAGCCTTGTTCTTACAGTGAACATTTTCCTCAGTCACTAAGCATGGGTTCATAAGCCTGAGAAGATCTATAGAATAGCCTTAGGCATGAAACTACAGAGTCAAGGTGAGTGCTTCTGTAATTCTGACAGATGTTGTCAGATTGCTCTTCCTAGATTCTCAGTTTTCTCAAAGGTTCTAATAAAATACCACTCCAAAGGATTTAGCTCAATAACGTATGTAAAAGAAGGCAAGAAGAGACCACATATGAAGATGTAAAAAGGAGCTAGATTTAAGTGAAGCAGCCTTTAGAGGGACTGATGCTTAGGCAAACTGCCAGCTAATTTGACTAGTCTGGGAGTTCCCCACAGAGGCTGGGAGGCTTGGTGTGGAGCCAGCCAGGGGGTCACGCACATGGAAGATAGAATCACCTGCAATGACAGCAGAAAGATTGCCAAGCAGGAACTAAAATCTTCCCTGAATGTAAGTGGTAATGAAAAAAAAAAATGAGGGCTGGAGAGATGGCTCAATGGTTAAGAGCACTGGCTGTTCTTGCAGAGGACCCAGGTTTGAATTCCAGCACCCACATTGTGGCTAACAACCATCTATAACTCCAGTTCCAGAGGATCCAGTGCCCTTTTCTGTGTCCATGGGCACTGCATGGCACCGGTGCACTTACACACATGCAGGCATGACACTCATAAACATACATAAGTAAATAAATAAATAAATAAATAAATAAATAAATAAATAAAATGAGAGCCAAAATCAATGAAATAGAAACAAAGAAAACAATCCAAAAGGGGAAAAAAAAAGCAGGAAGGTGGATCAGCCTCAAAGGAGGAAGTGTTTGTTAAATATACAGACGTGAAGGAGTTTGTGTGTACGACTGAGGTATAGCTCAATAGATGGAGGGCTAGCATGTACATGGCCCAGAGTGTGGTCCAGTACCTAACAAATTAACAAAAACACTGGGGACAGTGAGATGGCCCAGCTGGTACCTGCCACCAAGGTTAACAGCCTGAGTACAATCTCTCGTACTTACATGGAGGAAGAAAAGTGACTTCTGTAAATAGATCATGACATGCACAGACGCACATTCACACAGTAAAGAAAGAAAGAAAGAAAGAAAGAAACAAACAAACAAACAAAAAACAAAAAAACAAATAAAATAATAGAAATCTTAAAAACACATTGGTCCTGGTCCTCAGCTGGTAGAGTGCTTACCTCATACTCAATTCCCAGCATCACATAAACGGGCATGGTGGTGCCAGGTACAATTCCATCTATTGGGAGGTGGAGACAGAAAGATCATAAGCTCAAGGCCGTCCTCGGCTGCATAGGGAGTCAGCCTGGAATGCACGAGTCCTAGTCTCAAACACTAAAACAAAGTAAAACAACCCCCCCCCCATAACATTGTTCTTTCACTTGAGCATAGTGTGTGTGGAGAACGAGGAAGACCTTCCCATGCAGGTGTTGCAGGAGAAAAGAATGTGACTCCACACAGAGTCCTGAGGCTCAGTCCTGAGCTGGGATGGAACAGAAGGAGGATAAGGGTCCACAGGGGAAGACAGGTGCAAGGAAGGCTCACGTGGCCAGAAATGTTTTAATTTCAGGAAGGGGGATTTATGTCATTCATTGTTCTTTTTCGGCTTTGTTTTTGTTTTTGTTTTCAGTTGAAGAACATGTGAACTCTATCAAGAGAAACCAAAGAGACGCTGTGGCTACAGCTGAAAAGAAATTCCCTGTTTGTGAGGAGTTTTGCTAAAGCCTTCAACCTCCTCACCCACTTCCTGAAAGCCACAATGAAAGAAAAAAAAAATGGTAAAAGGCCAGAGCACTAGCATAGGATCTCCTGGAACTGGAATTACAAATGGTTGTTAGCCACCTGTGTGTGCTGGCAATCAAATCCAGGTCCTCTGCAAGAGCACTCAGTGCTCTTCTGAATCATTTCTCCAGCCTTTTCCCCCCTTTATTTATTTATTTTTTTAAGTAATATGGGACAGGAGAGATGGTTCAGTGCTTAAGAGCACTGGCTTCACTTGCAGGGAACCTAGGCTCAATTCCCAGCACCCACTGGTGGCTAACAATCCTCTGTAACTACAGCTCCAGGGGATCTGACTCCCTCTTCTGATCTCTGTGGGTATAATACAACACGAATATACTTTACATAAATGCAGGCAATACACTCATACATGTAAAATAAAATAAAAATAATTTCTTTTTAAAAGAAGGAAAAAAGAATCTGGAGAGATGGTTCAGCAGTTAAAAGTACTTTTCACTCTTGTAGAGGACCTGGGTTTGGTTCCCAGGACACACATGGCAGCTTACAACCATCTGTAACTAGTTCCAGGGGAACCCAATGCCCTCTTTTGACCTTTGCAGGGAGCAGGTATGCATGTGGTACATATACATACATGCAGGCAAAATACTCACATACATAAAATAAAATAAACAAATCTTTAAATAAAAAACAAACAAACAAAAAGAAACGGTGAAGGTCATGGACAAGATGGTGCCCCAGTGCAGGGCTCTCTGCTCATTGAGCTTGGCCAGTGTCCCTTCCTAGTCTTCCACGTGGTCTACAAGGCCAAGTACTACAGTTTCCTAGAACCCAGGGCAGAGGAGGAGAGAGGAAGAGACTGGATGAGATGAAACAGATTGAGAGAGAAATGGAGGTGACAGCGTATTAAACTGAGGCACCAGTGAGCTTGCCTTTGTCTAACCCCTGAGAATGAATAACACTTTATTTTTGTTTGGGGGAAAATAGACTGTTAACATGAAAAGTTTCATTTCTAAAGGGAAAGCGGGAATAAGTATAAAGAGAAAGAACTGTGCTTCAAACACATGAAAAGAATTCAAAACAAAGACAAAATTATAAATTTTTTTAAAGAATAGAAGGTCAAGGACTGGAGAGGTGGCTTAGCAGTCAAGAGCCCTGGCTGTTCTTGCAGAGGACCTGACTTCTGTTCCCAGCACCCATATGGTGGCTAAGACCACCTGTAACTCCAGTTCCAGGGAATCCAATGCTCTCTTCTGACCTCCACAAGCACTGTACAACATATGTGCATCTACCTACATGCAGGCAACACACTCAAACACATAAAAAATTATTCTTTTAAAAAGAATAGAAAGTTAGCTGGGCATAGTGGTGCACACCTTTAATCCCAGCACTTGAGAGGCAGAGGCAGGTGGATCTCTGTGAGTTCAAGGCCAGCCTGGTCTACATAGCAAGTTCCAAGCCAGCTGGAGCTACAGGGAGACCCAGTCTCAAAAAAGAAAAAAAAATCAAGGGGCTGAGGAAATGGTTCAGTGGGTAAGAGTGCATGCTTCTCAACCCTGAAGACCTGAGTTCAAATCTCTAGCACCATAGAGAAAAAAGTCAGTATATTCTCCCTCATATGTGGCTCCTAGCACCAAATCCTTTAAAATTCCAGGTCCTTTTAATAAGACTATGCTATACAGCAGTCCCTTCTGCATGAAATAACTACCATCATCACGACTTCTGCTGAGCCTGACTGCTAAATATCATCACAATTAGGCTTGTTGTTGATTGTGCTCATTCATTAAAGGAGGGCCAAGCAGGGTCACTGGACCCTTACCTGAGTATCCAGCCACTCTTCCCAGCCCACTAGTCCAGCCTTGGAAGACAAAAGAAAAATGAGGAAGAACCCAATAGAGGGATGCTTTTGAAAGCCCTTGTCAAGAAACTCCAATGGACTCTCATATGAACATTTGAAAATTGCCCTGTTCTGACCTT
>NW_008341333.1:655653-680239 GCF_000622305.1 Nannospalax galili | reverse complement strand
TAGACAGTTAGGGTGAAAATACCCCAAAGAAATGTAGCCAATTTCTTGGCTAAAAGTCAAAATGTCCCTGGGCCTGTTAGCAACATACTCTGTTCCAAAGGCCAAAAATGTCAAAAGTATTTGGGAGCCTATATCTAATCCTTAAAAGATTTTAGGGTTACCTCTTCGGGGGGTGGAATGTTGGAGGGGAGGGAGTGGGCATGGATTTGATAAAAATACCTTATATGCATGTATGAAATTCTCAATAAAGTTTTTGTAAAAATTAAAAAACAAAAACAAAAAACAAACTAACAAACAAAAAGTCAGGCATGGCCTTGAGCACGTCAGTAATCCCAGAGCTGTGGTGGGGTGGAGACAGGAAGATGACCAGAATTGGCTGACTGCCTGCCTAGCTCCAGGTTCAGGGAGAGACTTCACTTCAACAGAATAAGGTAAAGATGATAGAGCAGGACACCTCCTCTGGCCTCTGGCCTCTGGCCTCTGCGTGTGCAGGGGCATGCACTCGCACACATATGTGCATAAACACCACACATGTTCACACACAGAAATTTAAAGTCAAATAAAATACGAAAACAAGTATCACCCTAAAAGTGCCAAAATAACCTTTAAGAATAAACATATATGGGGAGATGGCTCAGTAATTAAAGGGCTTGCCTTGCAAACATGAGGATCTTAGTTTGCTCCCCAAAGCCCAAGTGAAGAAGCTGGGTGATTCTCACTTGTAATTCCTGTGCTGGGGAAGCAGAGACAGGTGGATCCCTGGGTCTTGATGGCCAGCCAGCTCAGCCTACTTGGAGAGCTCCAGACCAAAGAAAAGACCCTGTCTCAGACAGTAAAGTAGATAATGCTTAAAGAACAAAACCTGAGATTCTGGCATCCACATGTGTACACACACATTCAGATGCACCTGCAGATACATAAACACACACACACACACACACACACACACACACACACACACACACACAAATCAATAAATAAATCCCAAAGTCAACATAACAAAACGTTCAGGAAATAAAATAGATTAAAAGACTAAGAGTAGAAATTATAAAGAGGCTAAATAGTTATGTGAATGTGGTGGTTTGAATGAGAAATATCTCCCATAGACTCATGTGTCTGAATGCTTGGTCCCAAGCAAGTGGCACTATTTGGAGAGGTAATGGAAGCTCCAGGACACAGAGCCTTGCTGGAGAAAGCACACCACTGAGGGTAGGTTTTGCTAGTTTACAGCCTCGCCCCACTTCCGGTTCGCCCCTCTGCTTTCTGCGTGTGTGAGCTCTCTGCTTCCTGCTCCAGCTGCCTCCCACCATGGCTCCCTGATATTATGGATGCTCCCTCTGGAACCATAAGCCAAAATAAACTCTTCTGTAAGTCAATTTTTATCATGGTACTGTATCACAGCAACAGAAAAGCAACTAATACGTAAAGAATTTAAAAAGTAAAATCAGAAGAAAGCAAGTAAAGTCAGAAGATCAAAATACTGAAAATAAAATGGTGCCTGATAGGGCAGAGCAAATGAGAGAGAAAAAAATTAAAAGAAAAACAGCTGGACATGGTGATGCACACCTTTACTCCGGAGGCAGAGGCAGGAGGATCTCTGTGAGTTCAAGGCCAGCCTGGTCTACATAGTGAGTTCCAGGCCAGCTGGGGCTGTAGGGAGACCCTGTCTCGAAAAAGACAAGAAGGAGGAGAAGGAGGAGGAGGAAGAGGAGGAGGGGGAGGAGGAGAGGAAGAGGAGGAGGAAGAGGAAGAGGAGGAGGAAGAGGAGAAGAGGAGGAGGAGAGGAGGAGCAGAAAGAAATTAAAAATCAAAATGTTAGGAAACTATTTTTCAAATTCCATATAAAATAAAAATTCAAGAAGGAAACAAGTGAAAGAAACAAAAGATTAACTTAGAAAACAGAAATGTCTTTTGAGGGAGCGAGACTCCAACTCACTGTTGTAGCTGAGGACAGTCTTGAACTTCTGATCCTCCAGTCTCAGCCTCCTGAGTGCTAGGATTACAGGCATACACCACTTTTCTTGATTTATTCAGTGCTGAGGATTGAAGCCAGGGACTTTGTGTCACTGTACCAACTGGCATACATCTCCAGACTCAGAAAACACAAAGATTTAAAGGTACAGAATGGGCTGGCAAGAGGGCTCAGCAGGTAAAGGCACTTGCTGTGAGCCTGATGACCTGAGTTCAGTCCCCTGGGACTCGCATGGTAGAAGGAGAGAACTAACTCCTGCAAGTGTCTTGTGGTGTCCACACATGCCATGGCATACACATGCACACACAAATAAAAATAAATGTAATAAAAACAAAATAAAGGTAAACAAATGAGATAACGCAGTTTAAATAATTTAAAGAGGTAAAAACTTACTGAGACAACACTAAGGTACAAAGACAAATATTTCAGACTAATTCCTTAAAAGGACAATACACACTTGAAAAAATTAATCCAGGATGAATGTTCAAGGAGGCATTTAGGACTGAAACAGGAATGCAAGAGGAGGCCCAGGTGCCAGCAGAAAGGAAAAAAGGCAGTAGGTCCCCAGCCCTTCCTCCCCTCTGCCTCAGCTCCCTGTGGGAAGCCCCTTGAAGCTGATCCCAGGGAGGAGCTGCCACTCTCCCCCACAGCTGGCAGCACAAATTCTTCAGGCCAACTGGGCCTGCCAGGAGGCCCCTGAGCCTTCATGTGTGCCCTGTCACAGCTGCAGCTGTCAACGTCTATGGAGAGGCAGGCAACTTTTTATTTGGTACAGCATAGTAGAGTCATAGATTCATGTGCTGGCTTTGGAGACGAATGAACTTCCTAGCTATACTCTCAGGAAGTGTCTTAATTTTTCTATGCCTCAAAATTCTCATCAGAAAAGCAAAAATAAAAACTAAAACAATAAGGAAGACAAAGCAGAGCAGTACAAGATAAAAGTTACGAACAGTGTCATAAGCAATCAACAAATGATGGCCTTTCCTATTAACTTGCTGGGTAAGGAGAATCCATTTTTATACATCTATTTTATTTTATTTTAATTTTTTTTAGATAAAGTTTCCCTGTATCCCTAGCTGGCCTAGAACACATTATGTAGACCAGGCTGGCCTCAGTCTCACAGAGATCCACCAGCTTCTGCCTCCTGAGGGCTGAGACTAAAGACATGCACCTCCATGCCCAGCCTGTTAATAATAGTACCCTATTTAATTTTGTCTTTTTGGTTGTGAGCCTGAGCCTTTAATGGCTGCGCCAGCTCTCCAACCCATACTATTTTAATTTTGAAGCAAGGTCCCACTACACAGTTCAAGCTGGCTTCTAACTTACAATTTTCCTGCCTCAGTCTCCTAAATGCTAGAATTACAGGTTTGAATCATTATGACATTCTTTAACTTTTTTGTATGTATATGTAGTGTCCATTTATGTATGTTTGCATGTGTGCTTGTGCACGTGTGCAAGTGCACATGCATGTGTATGTGCATCCATGTGGAGGCCCAAGGCTGACATCAGGAATTTTCCTCAATTCCTCTCCACTTATTCATTGAGGCAGGGTCTCTTAATTGGACCAAGAGTTCCCCAGTACAACTAGTGGAGTTAGTCAGCCTGCTCTGGAGAGTCCCTGCTCTGCCTTTCAAGAGCTGAAACTACAAGCAGGCCTCCACACCCACCCAGCATGTACTTGGGTACTAGGAATCTAAACCGGTTCTCACACCGGCACAGCAAGCACTTTATCCACTTAGTCATCTCCCAACCCTTGAACGTTTTTCAAGTATTAACATCATCGTGAAAGAGAACTAGAAAAAGACCAACTGGGCCTTTTTAATTTAATTTTTCTTTTTGACTTAAGACAGCATATTCACTATCTCACAGTTCTAAAGCTCGGACATTGTAAAATCAAAGTGTTGACAACACTGTGTTCCTTCTGGAGGCTTCAGGAGAGAATCTATATTCTGTCTCTCCCAAATTCTAAAAAAGCCTGAATTTCTTCAATCAATCTCTGTCTCTGTCTCTGTGTCTCTGTGTCTCTCCAGCCTCACATCTTCTGAATTTGTCCTACATCTGAGTAAGGACCTTGTAATTGTATCAGGCCTGCCAGAATAATCTAGAATATTTTCCTTATCTCAAAATTCTCTAAAATTTTTATTTATTTTTTATTTTTATGTGTATGAGTGTTATATCGTAAGTGCACCTGTGCATGCAATGTTCACAGAGGCCAGAAGAGGGAGTCAGATCCCCTGGAACTGGCGTTATGGATAGCTGTTAGCCACCATGTAGGTGCTGGGAACCAAACCCAGATCCTCTGCAAGAGCAGCCAGTGCTCTTAATCACTGAGCCATCTCTCCAACCCATCTCAAAGTCCTTAATCGCATCTGCAAAGTCCTCTTCACATATAAGGTAATATATTCACAGGTTCTGTGGACATTTTTAGGGGATTGCTCTACCACACCCCCTTTGAGAGTTTGCCTGGTATTCATCTTAGTGTGTTTCAGTTTAAGATCTAACTCTTACAAATTATTCAGATTAGATCTATCTCAAAGGACCATACAGTATGTTAGACCTCTGCATTAAAGAAGGCTTCCTGAGGGCTGATGGTATAGCACTTGCCTAGCATGGTCAAGGCCCTGAGCTTGATTCTCAGCACTGCAAAGGAAAAAAAATACTGCTCAAATTTTTAACATTGAAAAGGAAGCCAGCACTCAGTCCAATGACAAACAGAACCTTCCCCCCAAAGTCCAACGTTTTAGTTTCATTCTTAATAAAAATGCCCTGACAAAAGCAACTTTAAGGGAGAAAAGGTTTATTCAGCTTATACCTTCAGGTTACAGTCCATCACTGTGGGGAAGTCAAGGCAGGACTTGGAGCTACTGGCCATACCCACAGTCAAGAGCAAAGAAACAATTAATACATGGAGTTGATTTCTCCACTCTTATACAGTCCAGGACCAAACCCTAGAAATGATGCTACATACAATGGAAAGGCCTTCCCATATCAATGAACATAATTGAGGCAATCCTCCATAGACACGTCCACAGGCAAACCTGATCTAGACAATCTGTCACTGAGACTCCTTTTTCAGGAGATCCTATATTATGTCAAGTTGATAATTAAAACCAACTATCACATCGACAGAGTGGAGAAGTGGAGACCCATTGATCTGTGGAAAAGCTCAGGGGGCAGTGTACCCACTGCATGTGATGTTCTATATCATTAGGAAGTCACAAGAAAAGTAAACAGCTAGAACTTTTGGAAGGAGGGAGAGAACGCTTGCCCTCCTATACTTCTCTGTTCTTCATAGTAGATTTCAGTGTGTGTGTTGTGTGCATCAAAACTGACATGACATAAAATTTAGCTTCAATCATCTTAAAGTGACTTGATGGCAATATTCATCTTACCAATGTTCGACCACCACCACTTCTAAGTCCAGAACATTTGCCTCACCCCAAAAGGAGCCCTGTGTCCATTAAGCAGTCACTCACATTCTCACTTGTCAAACCCAAGCAACCATTAGCTTACCTTTTGTCTCTCTAGAATGTCACATTCTAGATATTTCATAAAATGGAATCATATCTTAGAGAAAACTCAAGGCTCTCATATCCCCAGACAAGTATCCCAGTTACCACCCATCAAAGTAGCTTCTTTTTCAACAGACAGAGATTATTACAAGTTACACCACTGGTCACACACAGAGATTCTCTGTGAATTGCCCAAGCCTAAGTGGCACATCTAGGATACAACCTCTATACCTAAGACTCACAGAACATAGAACAAGGGATGAAGAGAACACTAATGCATCTTTCAATCCTCATCAGTGAAGCTCCCTCATGCAACAGAGAGCCAGGAACACAAAAGGCCACAAATAGCCAAAACACAGAATGAGAGTCTGCAGAGTGTGGGTCCTTGGACAGGACTCCTATATTGAGGTCCACCCACCCAGGGCTCAGGGACCATTGCAGAGAGTGGTATAAAGATTTTAAGAGCCAGGGAGGAGGTGCACGACCACACAGAAATAGTCCTACAGGTGCCTGGGACTCTTCTCATACAAACCCACAGCAATGGTGTCAGCATGCACAAGATTCATGTAAACCTAGGCAGACAAAAACCCAGCACAGAACTGTGGAAATAAACAGAAAGCCCCAATCTTAGTCAAAGAATTATTGGCAGCTGATTACTGCTGGGTGAGGAAGAGCTGAACTTCTTGAAGAAAGAGACTCTAGATAGGCTGACTAAACCCCAGTGGATGAACTTGTACTGAGGGACATCTTGAGACACTAACTTTACATAATACAAATGACAGAATCTATGAACTTCAGTGGGGGGTGGGCTATGGAAGGGTGCCAAAGGGGAAGGAGGAAGTGGGTCTAAAGATGATTTTATGTACGAAATACATAAAAATTCAATAAAAATTTAAAAAAATAGATGGAATCATATAATATATGTGTCTGGCTTCTTTTACTTTTTTTTTTTTTTTGTCTTTTTGAGACAGGGTTTCCCTGTAGCTCCATACTATGTAGACCAAGCTGGCCTTGAACTCACAGAGATCCGCCTACCTCTGCCTCTCAAGTGCTGGGATTAAAGGCATGCACCACCATGCCCGGCATGACTTTTTTTTTTTTACTTTACTTATCAGGGCATTTTCAATATCCAACCATGCTGTAGACTTATCAGTGATTTTGTATAGTCCTAATTATATTCCACCGTGTGGATAGGCCACATTTTGTTTATTCTTTCATTAGTTGATGGGCATTTGGTTTGTGTTCTAGTTTCCTCCTTTGTTTCTGTGATAAAACACTGACCAAAACCAACTTAGGGAAAAAGGATTTGTTTGGCTAATAGCTCACAGTCCCTAACTGAATGGTCAAGGCAGGAGCCTGAAGCAAAGACCATGGAGGAATGCAGCTTACTAGCTTGCTTCCCCTGCCTTGCCCAGCTATGTTTCTTATGCAACCCTGACCCACCTGCCCAGGGATGACAATACCTACAGTGACCTGGGCACTCCTACATCATTCAGCAATCAAGAAGATGTCCCACAGATGTTCCTAGGTGCCAATTTGATGGAGGAAATTCTTCAACTGAAATTCCCTCTTCCCAGGTATCTCTGGTTTGTCAAGATGTCAAAAACTAAGCAACACAAGTTGTTTCTGCCTTTTGGTATATGTGAATAGTGTTACTATGAATAGTGTTGCTATGAATATCTGTGCATACGTTTTTATTTAAGTATTATATTTTTAGTGAAAAATCAGAAATGAATTACTAGGCCATATAGTAAAAATATGTGCAATGGTGAAATACACCATTTATTAAAATATACATAAGTAGAGCTAGAGAGGGTAAAAATGCTTACCACCGTGACTGAGGACCTGAGTTCCATTCCTAGAACCCACATAGTAGACAAAGAGAACCTACCCCTGAAAGTTGTCCTCTGGTTTCCACATACCAAGACAAGGGCATAACTGTGCGAGTACATCCGTGTGCAAACACACAATAAATAATAAAATCATAAACTATTTAATATACATAAATAAAATAAGTAAATTCACCTTTACCATATTCTAACAGTATAGTAAGAAAGAGCTCCTAGCTCCAAGGAGAAAAGTAAAGATGGGAGAAATAGAAGAAAAAATATACATTCGCTAAGGTATTGATTTTGCTTTTCAATTATGTAAAAGGCATGTGGTAAGGGCTCACCTCCTCTTCAACATAGAGGCTCAAAACTGCTTCTTCAGTCCTGTCGTCATATCCACCCTTGGGGAGACCAGTTACTCAGCTTGTCTGAGACATCCCTGTTTAAGCACAGCAAGTTTTGTGTCAGGAGGAAGTACAAGCTAGGAGTTTTGGTGGGTCACCTTCTCACACTTGGGCACATATACACATGTAGAGGTCAGAGGACAACTTTCAGGAGTCAGTCCTCTCCTACCATTGTGTGAGTCCTGGGATCACATTCAGGTTGTCAGTCTTGACAGCAAGCATAATTACTGGCTGAACCATGTTGCTGACCAACACCTGGTGTTTTTACTTTGGTTCTGGACTCAAACTCATGTCCTAGTGCTTTAAAGGCAAGCACTTTACTCACTGAACCATCCTTCCAACCAACTCCTTAGGTAACAGACTGGCATTAACAGTATTCTCAAGTAAGACAACTGAGGTGAACAGAGGGAAAGGACCATTTACAGAGGACTGGAAAGGGGAGCCGCAGACCAATGAATGGTGAGATATCCAAGACCTGCAACAACACCCGTTACCAAGCATGGCTTGAAGGGGCAAGAGGACAGGTGGGCTATTCCTGGAGCCTGGAAGGAACAGCTGTAATTGTAGGAGAGCAGCACTGGGAGCAGGTGCTGTGATCTCCAGACCAAAAATGCAGTTAACCCAAGGCTTAGCAGGGAAAAGGCGCGTGTGAGAGAGACAGAGAGAGAGAGAGAGAGAGAGAGAGAGAGAGAGAGAGAGAGACAGAGATACAGAGAGAGAGAGATCCTCAGCCCTTCTCTGTCATTTTTCCCATCTCCTTCCCAATAGGAAGTTATCTTCCTGAGGCAGAGAAAGGAGAAGGGCAAACCTAGAACTGGCAAGTACAAATCAGCCAAATCAGCCTGTGAATGAACTTTTTGTGAAAACAACTGGACGCTTATGAAGTCACTTACATGAATTAATGGACATTAGATATAAGTATAGTAAATAACTTTACCTTTTAAATTGGCACCAAAATTGTTAATCGTAACTTCATGAAATCCTGGTTTCATTGCTTTTGCAATCCCTGTTAGAACTGATCTTGAATCTCACTTTGAAGTCTGACCTAAGGCTTACCCACCACACTCACATTGTAGATTTCTGTCAGAATTTCAGCAGGGTATTTTTAACATTATTGCAAAAAGTATTTTGTTTACCCATCCCCTTGTTATCTCCTTGATATGGCTTATTAACTAGAAATTAATAAGTAATTCCCTCTTTCAGTAAAGTCAAACGGGGAAAAAGCAAAACAAAAACAAATACTCTTTTTGAGCAAACATTAATCTGGAGCTTTCAGTGACATGTTTTAAAATGTTCCATTGGGGATGGAGAGATACCTCAGCAGTTAAGAGTGCTTGCTTCTCATGCAGAGAACTGGAATTCACTTACCAGCACCCATATCAGGTAATTCACAGCTGTCTTTAACTCCATCTCTAGGGGATCCAACACCCTCTTCTGGCTCCTTGGACACCCACACACATGTGGCATATACACATACACATACATTTTAAAAAAATAAATGTTTAGGGATTGGAGAGATGGCTAAGCAGTTAAGAGCACTGACTGCTCTTACAGAGGACCCAGGTTTGATTCTCAGAAAACACATGGCAGCTAACAACTCTCTATAATGCCAGTTCCAGGGGATCTGACACCCTCTTCTGACTTCCATGGGCATTGCATGACATGGGTGCACTTACATACATGCAGGCAAAACACTAATACACACAAAATAAAAATAATAAATAAAATATTTAAAAACTAAATGTTTAAAAATATATTCCAAGATACCAGTAGACTACTGATCTTGAAATTCTGCCTTTCATTTTAAGATCACATATAAACCAGCAAGACAAGCACTGACTTCCTAGCACTAAAGGACAACATAGCATAAACAAGTTTAGGGAAAGGGTTAAGAAGTACTCATCTTTGCCTATATTCAAAGAAACGCAGATTTCTAACAACCAGATAGGAATTTGTTGCAGAACAGATCTGGAACAGCAGGTCTGTAGGTCTTATGCAGTAAACTTGAAGAGTACAGGGAGACAGTGGGAGACAGCTGTTCACTTTGGGGGAAAGTATTTCGGCAAGATTTATCACAAATTATTAAACTGTGAATCACAATATCCACAACTAAGTATTGACTGTATGTGAGGCTCTTTTCCTCTAGGGTTTTCAGTAGGTTTTTCTGCAGTTGTCAAGATACATATGAAGACAAAGGGTCAAGATGGATAACAAACAAATCACCAGAGTGATTTTAGATAGTGAAAAATCCAGAAATCACACGGCTGGGGCCATGCTGAGAGAAATGTTTTCAATGGGCTTGTTAGGGAGGTCCCTTTTAAAAAATGAAATTTTGAGGGAGCTGGGGAGATCACTGTCAGTAAAGTGCTTGTCAAGCAAGCATGAGGACCTGAGTTGGGATCCCCAGCACCCACATAAAAAGCCTGGCATCCTAGCACTGGGGAGGCAGAGACAGGAGGATCCCTGGAGTTCTCTGGCCAGCTAGTCCTGCTGAATCAGTAGCTCTAGGTTCATTGAGAGACCCTGCCTCAAAAAATAAGGTGGAGAGTGATGAAGGAAGACATCCTGACATTGACCTCCACATGCATATGTATAGGCGTGTACACTCACACACCTATAAACTTGTCTACATGCGAGAGAGAGAGAGAGAGAGAGAGAGAGAGAGAGAGAGAGAGAAATTCTGAGTTGAGGTCTGCTTGGGGAAGAAAAGCCAGTGTTAACAAGACCTGGGAGAAGAGAGTTCTAGATTGGACTGCAAGTTCCAAGACACTGGATAAGGGAGAGCTAGAGCCTAGGAAGAACCTAGGGGCCTGAGTGGATGGAATGAAAAGGCAGGAGGTGGGGGACCAGAGAGGTGGAAGAGCCAGTGCAAAGCATCAGGAACCCTGTAGTCTGATTTGGATCTTATTCTGTACATAGTGGGAAGTAACTGGAGGCATCTCAACAGAGGAGTGAGATGAGTTAGAAAGATCACTGTGGAAATCTCTATCGAGTAACTTCTAACAATAATTAATCCTCTGTATCTGTGAATACTATATCCATAGCATCAACCAACTGTATATTGAAGATATATTTTTAAAAATATGCCTGTACTGAACACATACCTTTTCACGTTATTCCTGAAGCATAATCTTTACACTGTTTTAGGCATTATAAGTAATCTATACACAATTCAACATATACTGAAGGATGTGTTGACTTGCATACAAACACTGTGCTATTTCTATTTATTTACATATTTATTTCTTAAATTTACTTGTAAATATTATATATATATGGGAGCAGGTAGGTATATTATTTACTTTTCTATTGTTGTGGTAAGATACTACAACCAATATTACTTAGAGGAGAATAGGGTATATTTTGGTTTACAGTTCCAGAAGATTAGAGTCCATCATTGTGGGGAAGGCATGGCAGCAGGATCATGAGACCAACCTCATAGTCAGGAAGCTGAAAGATCATATTTCATCAATACACAGGAAGCAAAGAGAGAGAATAGGAAGTGGGGTAAGGTTATAAACCCTTAAAGCCTGTCCCATTGATGTACTTCCTCTTCAATTCTTCAGCTCCTAAGGGTTATTTTTAAAAACTGTATCTATTTATTTATTTTTATTTTATGAGTATTTTTCCTGCATGTATGTAAGTGCACCTGTATTGTGAAATTCCTGAGGAGGCTAGAAAAGGGCATTGGATCCTCTAGAACTGTAGTTAACAGCCATGTAGGTGCTGGGAAGTAAACCCAGGTCCTCTGTAAGAGCAGCCAGAGCTCTTAACTGCTGAACCACCTCTCCAGCCCCTCCTAATGGTTCTATAACCTTTCTGAAGAAGGAAGAACACTTGGGATCAAGTGTTCAACTACAAGAACCAATGGTGGACAGCTCTCATTCAAACCACCACATTGTGCCCCTGGTCCCCCTAGGCTCATAGCATCTCATGATGCAAAATATATTTAGTCCAAATTCAAAAGTCCCATGGTCCTTAACAGTCTTAGCACTGTTTAAAGTCCAAACTCTCTTCTGAGACTCAAAGCAATCTGCTAACTGTGACCCCTTATAAAATAAAAGAAAAAGAAAAAAACATACTTCCAATATACAATGGCACAGAATATATATTCTCATTGCAAGAAGGAGGAATAGGGGCTTAGTGAAGAAGACTGGACCAAAGGAGGACTGAAATTCATTGGGGAAAACACTGAATCCTGTGGTTCAATGCTTGTTATCTGGATTTTTACTTTCAACGGCCTTAAATGGTTCCACCCCTCAGCTTTTATTCCTGAAACATACTTCTCTCTCTTAGGCTGGTTTCACTCCCTGTATGCAGTTCTCCTTGGCAGATGACTTACAACTCTGGCATTTCCAACATCTTGGGGTTTCCACCACAGTCCAGGCTTCACCATCACAGCTGAGCACAATGGCCTCTCGGGGCCTCTTTGCAAGGACTCTGACCCTGCCACACATTTCCTGGCCTCAGTGGCTCTCTGAAACCATGGAGGAAGAATCTGTGAGCCCTTAATCTTTTATTTTTCATGTCTCCAAAGCTAGTACCATGTGATAACACAAAACCAGAGATAATACTACCAGTTAGGCTGTTTGACTGTCAGCTTTGCATGGCCCCTGGCCCCTGTGGACAACATTAGCAGCCACTGAAGCTGGTGAAAAGCTTCCCTAGGAAGTCACTTTCTAGGAGTCAGAAACTCCTTAGGTTTTCTTCTTTTACAAGTCAGACACTTAGCTGGACATGGTCAGGGCTCCTTTCCTATAGTTCCAATGCACAGCCAGAAGATTCCCTTTAATGATAGCATGAATCACTTTAACAATCACTGCCTCTTTTTCAGCACATGACTTTATTGTAATCTTAAGTTTCCTAGTACTCCTTGTCTCCAAGTTTCACAGTTTCTTTATGCCCCACTTACTGCTCTTTTTCATTGTAGATCTGTACAAAGGCAATCAGTAATAACCAATCCACAGACTCAATGTTATGCTGCTTTGAAATTTCCTTTGATGAAGAAATTAGACCATCCCTTTTAAATTCAGCCTCATGAAAATTCTCAAGACAAGGTCAGAATACACCCAGATTCTTTGCCAAGATATCATATGAATAACCTCTAGTTCAGTAGAAGTCTTTGTTCCCCTCTAAAAACTCATGAGTCATTCCTCCACTTCCTTCATTACTCTGAGCATTTTTTGTCTTCTAAGCTCTCACTAGAATGGCCCTTTAAGCTCTCCTCACAGTATTTAATGGCTTTTTCAGCCCAAGGTTCCAAACTCTTCCACAAAGTAGTCCAAAGGCACATGGTTGGGTTATCACAGCAACACCCCACACCTGGCACCAATTTCTGTTCTAGTTTGTTTTCTGTTGCCATGATAAAACATTCTGACCAAAGACAACTTGAGAAGCAGAGTTTATTTGGCTTTCACTTCCAGGATACTTCCAAGTCCAATATATCATTGAGGGAATTTAGGGCAAGCACTTAACTAGGGATTTGAAATAGAACCCACGAAGGAATGTGACTTACTGGCTTGCTCTCTAGTTTGTTCCATGGCTTATGCTCAGCTAGCTTTCTTATACAACCTAGCCCACTTGCCTAGGGATAGTGCTGCCCACAGAGGGCTGAGTCCTTTCATATCAGTCATCAATCAAGACAAGACATCTCCACAGCAATGGTGATAGCACACTTAAGTCCCATGCAAGCTCAAGTAAAACATAGCATAGACATGAGGAAGTGGTACCCCAACCTTACCTGAGGGACTATTAGCAACTGATGGCTCCTGGGAGGAGGAAAGTCAGTCTCTTTCAAGGATGTGACTCTTGGTAGGTTAACCAGCCTCCAGTGGATGAACCCACTCTGAAGGACATTTGGGAACAACAAATTAAATTCTATAGGCCATATATACATATATACATATATATGATATTGCATGAAACATATTGTATATATATATTTCATGAATATATGTTGTATGAAATATGTTGTGTGAAACAACATATTATATGAAAATCACAGAAATTCAATTAAAAATGTTTTAAAAAGACATCTTTTACAGAGGTGGCCAGTCTAATCTGAACAATCCTTTAATCAAGACTCCCTCAGATGACTTTCTAGGTTGTATCAGGTTGACAGCTGAAGTTAATTAGGACAGTGGGTATGTGCTTGGGTGAGTGCAGATCCCCAAGGAGGACATAAGAGGGTGTCAGATTTCCTGGAGCTGGAGTTACAGGGGGTTGTAAGCAGCCTAAAATTGGGGTGCTGGGAATCAAACTTGGGTCCTCTGCAAGAGCAGTAAGTGTTCTTAACTGCTGAGTCATCTCCCTAGCCCTATCTATGCCACTTTTAATAAGGGACTTGAGCATCTATGGATTTGGTATCTACTGGAGTCTTGGAACCAATCCCCTCTGTATACTAAGATCAGATGACTTTATGTCCATGGTGTACTGTCATAGATCCAAAACTGTATTGACATTTATAGTATTGTTATGCAGTAGAGGTTTGAAGCAGAAATGAGGTTGGATGATTGAAAAACTTTTCTCCCTTACATATGTCACATCTGTGTGCTATCACATATCAGAGAGTGTAAACACTATAACCAAACTACCCAGGTTAGAGCCTCAGAATCCCAGCATCCATGATTAATAGTGATATGTTCTTAAGTGAAATATTGGTCAAGATAATAATATATTTCGGTAACAAATGACTTCTAAGATACAGTATCTCACAGTAGCAATGACTATTTCTCCTTGTGCTTTATATTTATTGAAGAGTAGGCTTTGTAGCTATTCCATGTTACTAAGTGGAATATTGTCTGCCACTGTGGAAGAAGTAAAGGTGAAAAATCATGTGTTCATTTATTTAATAAGATTTTACTTTTATTTTTAATTATGTGACTATGGATATGTGCACAGGGGTGCAGTGTCCATGGAGGACAGAAGAGAACACCAGATCCCCTGAAGCTAGAGTAAGCCACCTGACAAGGGTGCTAGGAATCAAACTTCTGGCCTCCACAAGAGCAGTGAGCACTATTAAGCACTGAGCCATCTCTCCAGCCTCCTTCCCCAAACAGTTCTGAAAGGTCAACTCAGTCAAAACCCACTGCTTTAGAATTAGTCACACTTAAATATGGTTAAGACTCAAGTTCAGAAATCTGAATGACTGAAAAGCTAATTCAGCTCCCAATTTGCTGAAATATAATTACAAAATGACCACACTGTATTTTTCACAGAGATGTAGTTCACTGGAATCACCAACACTGGACAGCTGTTAGAGCATTGAAAGTCTGAAGGCGTCTACACATCTTTAGATAGTCTTCTGTTGTCCTTTCCTCCCAATCAGGGATTGGGGCTGTGATGGGTGACACCAACAACAACATTAGCCTTGATGAGAAACAGAGTCCAATTTTTCAAGTCCACGAACAGCAAACTGCAGGTGATAAGGGATAATATGCTTTACTTCTAAGTGTTTGGTGCAACCCTGCAGTTCCAGTATGTCTACAGTGAGGAACTCCCAGATGGCTGCACACTACAGTGGCAGTTGCGCCCAAGCTCTGGTGGCTTGTTGTCCTAGATTTCAGGTGTGAATGAATACAGTCCACCAGGAACTGCAAGTCACCTGCTGTGAACAGAAAGACCTTTCCAGAGTCCTTTCCAATTTTACCACTAGCCACTATGAATTCTGTTGCAGCTTAAACAAGCAAGGTGGGTAAAGGCCCTTGCCATCAAAGCTGATGACCCAAGTCCCATCCACAGGAGTTATATGATGGAAGGAGAGAAGTGAATCCAGCAAGTTGTCCTCTGACCTCCACACTCACACAGTGGCACATGTGCCCTCCCAATAAATAAATGTAATAAAAAATAAAAAAATAATAATATTAAATTAACAAGAACAATAAGTAAAAGACCTTACTAGTAAGCACGAGAATAGAAAAAAATAGGCCCTCAAATAAAATATACGGCACAGAAGAACAGAAAGCACATACTTCTTACAGGTCATGTTAGGAGGGTAAAGAACTTGCATAAATTCTTCTGTGGTGCATTACAAACACCATAATGGACACCACAGAGCTCTGATACTAAGGAAATAGAGTGTGGTGAACCACAGATGGGAGCAAAGGCATTTAGAGAATGCCACTCACAAAGACTGTGCAAGAGGAAGGTCCTGTGTGGAAACAGGGTGGGATGTTGGCTTGAATTTCATTGGGACCCTTCATCTCTTATATCTCATATCCAATCCATCAGCTAAACCTTCAAAATATACCCATAAATCTTGTCATGTGGGCACATACTTTTGATCCCAAAAGGGTCACTTGAATTCATTATTTCAATACGAGCCTAGGTAACACAGAAAGATGTTTCTAAAAGAAAGAAAGGAAGGGAGGGAAGGAGGAAGGGAGGGAAGGAGGGAGGGAGGGAGGGAGGAAGTCAAGCTGGGGATGTAGCTCAGTTGGTAGGGTGCTTGCCCAGATGCATAAAGCCCTGGGTCTGATCTTCAGCACTGCATAAACGACGTGGCATACCTGTAAATCTCAGCACGTGGGATGTGAAAAAAGAAAGGAGAGGGTGCGAGAGATGGCTCAGGGGTTAAGAGCATTGGCTGCTCTTGAAGAGGACAAGGGTTTAGTTCCCAGAACCCACATGGCAGCTAACAACCATCTATAACTCCAGTTCCAGGGGATCCAATGCCCTCTTCTGGCCTCTGGGACATTCCATGCATGGGAACATATACATATATGCAGGCAAAACACTCATATGCATAAAATAAAAATAAATAAATTTTAAAAAGAGAGGAAAAAAAGAAAAAGGAACAAGCGGGAAGAGAGAAAGAGGAGAGAGAGAGAGAGAGAGAGAGAGAGAGAGAGAGAGAGAGAAACTATCATCTGATGGTGCCACCTGGAGCAACAGCCTCTTTACTAGACCCGCAAATCCCAATTTCTGTTTTTATCCTAAGGAAAATCTTTTTTTTAAAGACAGGTCTCCCTGAAGCCCCACTTGGCCTAGAACTCACTATGTAGATCAGGCTGGTCTTGATCTCACAAAGATCTGCCTGCCTCTGCCTCCCAAGTGCTGGGATTAAAGACATGTGCCACCATGCCCAGTGTCTAATGAAAATCTTGATCAAATTTATGACATATTATGTCTTTCTGAAAACTGTTCACTGGCTTCTCATCTAACTCATATTAAATTCCAATATACTTAAAATGCCTATAGAGACCCACTCTGGCCTTTTGTTACTTATTTGACATCATTCCTTATTACCCTCTTGTAGTCATTTTGGCCTGTTTGGGACATACCAGGTACACTCCTACCTTAGGCACTGACTGATCCTTGTGCACAGACTGCTCTTTCCCAAGTTACCCACATGGTTTGTATCTTAGTCTGTTTTGTGGTGCTATAGTAAAACACCTGAGGTTGGGTAACTTCTGAAGTAAAGTGGTTTATTTGGCTCACAATTCTAGTGGCTAGAGGGATCAAACAGCCTGGCACCAGAGTGTTTGTGGGGGCCTATTGGCTATGTCACAATGCACTGGATAAGTGATAAGGGGAATAGTCATGTGCAGAATGGGCTAGATGTGGGCTGTTCTTATAAAAACCTGCTTTCTAGGAACTAACCCAGTTCTGCAAGAACTACATGAATCCCTTCTGATGGTGGTGCTCCCATGACTAGTCACCTCCCACCAGACCCCACCGTTGAACACGTGCTACTTCTTAGTATCGTTCTACTGGGAACTATGCTTCCAACACATGAACTTTTGGAGGACACCCTCAAGCCATATCCAGACCTCCACAGCTCATTGTCTCAAACCCTTGGGTCCTTACCCAAGTCTCACCTTCACCTTCTCACCCTGCTCCTAGCTTTATTCTGTTCAGATCACTTACTAGTACTTTCTAGACAATATATTATTTTCTTTCTCTCACCTTCCTACCAGGATGTAAGTTCTGGAAGAGCAAGAAATTTTATTTATTACTGCATTCCTAGGGACTGTCATAACACAAACATTCAGTGAATCTCTGGTAAATGTTAAATGACTCCTCCACTGAACTAAAAACATATAAGACTATGATGTGCCCTTGGACCAACTCACATTTGCACTAAACCAGTTTGCTTAGCAATCTGCCATGTTGTAGATAACACCATCCTCCTCCCAACAGCTCAAGGAACCCTCCAAGATCCCTCTGATACTTTGAGCCTTTCCTGAGTATCACTGTCTTGTCCAACATTCTTTTAAAAAAATTTTTGTTTTATTTTTATTTTATGCATATACGCATATATGTAAGTGCACCCATGTTGTACATTGCCAACAGAGGCCAGAGGAGGGCGTTGGGTCCTCTGGAACCGGAGTTATTGATAGTTGTTTAGCTGCTCCCCACCTCCCTAACTCCTCCCAAATTTGTGTCCTCTTTTTTCTTTTCTTTCCTTTTTTTTTTTTTTTTGTAACTCATAGAGTCCAGTTTGTGCTGTCTATACTTGTGGATATGGGGCCATCCACTGGAGCATTTACCAGGGGTCACACCCTTAAGGAAAATTGACTTTCCTGCCCCAGAATCCATCAGCTGTCAATAGTTCCCCAGCTAGGGGTGGAGCTCATGAGCTCCTTCCCACTCCATGTTGGAGTGCTGGCTGGCTTGATCTCACGCTGTTCAATGAATCTTGATCATATTCACCTCAGCCCCTCTTGATTGTTCCTCATTGTTTTCCCAAATCTTCCACTTCCCACCTCTGGTGACACCTACCTAGAATAAGCTACTGTCATCTCTTCTCTCATCCTCCTGCTGTTGGTTTTCCTTCCTCCTATTTATAGTTCATGATACAGTTGATTGCAGAGATTTTTCAAAATGCAGTTTCTTGAAGTTGCTTTAACTTCCTTCAGTAGTTGCCATTTACCCTCAACATAAAGTCTAAATTCTCTGACATGATTTAAAAATCCCTTCTCTAGACTGGAGAGATGGCTCAGTGATTAAGAGCACTGGCTGTTTTTGCAGAGGACCCAGATTCAGTTCCCAACACCCCACATGGTGACTAACAACCACTAGTAACTCCAGTTCCAGGAGATCTGACCCCCTTTTCTGCCCTTCAAGGGCATTGCATGCATGCATGGGTGTACTTACATCCATGCAGGCAAAACACTCATACACATAAAATAAAAATAAATTAAAATTGTAAGGCTTTTCTATCTGAGAATTTCTGTGAAGACGTGAAAACTCTAATGAAGGTTGAATTAGTAGGCTAGCAATGAAAAACTATGAGATAAAGAATTCATATACAGGAAGTTAGACATAGAAATCAGTGAACTTGAAGGTAAATCATTCTAAGGGGCCTAAACTGAGAGAGCAAGAGTGAGAGTGAGCAAGCATGAGAGAGAACAAGAACAAGAGAAGGAGGAGGAAAGAAAGAGGGAAAGAGGGCTGGGGATATCACTTAGTGGTAAAGCACTTGCCTATCATGCATGAGGACCTAGATGCAATCTCCAGTTTCTCTCTCTCTCTCTCTCTCTCTCTCTCTCTCTCTCTCTCTCTCTCTCTCTGAGAGAGAGCAAGCAAGCAAGCATTGGGGGTATGTAGAATAATACCGAATAGTCTCATAAATGAATGTAGTCCTGTAGGAGAACTAGAATGAAGTGGGAAAACATTTGAGGAAATAATAGCTGACAACCTTTTTTAAAATTAGACACTAGCCCACAGACCTATGAAGCTCAGTAAACCTACAGTTAAATCCAAAGAAAACCAGACTGGGAACACCACAGTCAAATTGCTAAAAACCACTGGAAAAGAGAGTATCTTGAAAGATCTGTTTAAAAAAGGACATCATATACAGAGGAACAATGATTAAGATAGTATCTGAGGGGCTGGAGAGCTGGTTCAGTGGTTAAGAGCACTCACTGCTCTTGCAGAGGAGCTGGGTTCAATTCCCAGCACCGATATGGCAGCTAACAACCATCTATAACTCCAGAGTGGCTTTTTGTGGTTGTTTTTTGGTCTTTTTGAGACAGGCTCTCCTTGCAGCTCAGCTGGCTGAAACTCACTATGTAGACAAGACTGGCCTTGAAGTCACAGAGATTCACCTGCCTCTGCCTCCCAAGTGCTGAGATAAAAGGCCTGTGCCACTAAGCCCAGCTGTAACTCCAGTTCTATGAGAATCTGATGCCCTCTTCTGACTTCCTCAGGTACTGCATGACATGGGTGCACTTACATACATGTAGATAATACACTCATACACATAAAATAAAAACAGTAAATTTAAAAAATTTAAATGTTAAAAAAGAGATACTATCTGGCTTCTCATCAGGAATAACAGAGGACAAAAGATAAGTCATCAATGTCTTTACAGGTGAAAAAAAAGTAGTTCTGTCAGTGCAAACTTTTATAGCCCACAGAAGTGTTCTTCAAAAATGAAGGTGAAATTAAGACTTGGTAAATGGAGAAAATGAAAGAATCCAGGAGATTGCAATCAAAAGATCCACTGAGAAAAAGCTCATTAGGGTGTTAGTGAGATGGCTCAGCAAATTAAGGGCCTGCTGCCAACCCTGAGGACCTCAGTTCAATCTCTAGCACAGGCATGGTGGAAAGAGAGAACCAACTCCTGAAACTTATCCTCTCACCTCCACACATGTCCTGGCATGTGATGAGAAAACATGTGTATGCACATGCGCGTGTGCGTGCGCACACACACGCACACACACACAATAAATAAATGAATAAATAAATAAAATTAATAATTTTGTGGTCTTTTTGAAACAGGGTCTTCCTGTAGCCCCAGTTGACCTGGAACTCACTATGGAGACAAGGTTGGCCTTCAACTCACAAAGATATGCCTGCCTCTGCCTCTCAAGTGCTGGAATTAGAGGCATGAGCTATGATATCCAGCTCATAATTAATAATTTTTAAAAAGCTCATTAGTATAAAAGAGGTACTGAACTTTACTTCAAAGCTGTAAAAATGACCAGTTTAGATACATTTAAAATAAACTAATTTAAAATCTTTCTACAAGAAAAATTAAGCAGGGCATGACAGCACAAGCCTTTCATCCCTGCACTCAGGAGGCATATGCAGGCAGATCTCTGTGAGATGGAGGCCAGCCTGGTCTATGTAGTGAGTTCCAGGCCAGCTGTAGCTACAGGGAGACCCTGTCTTGTCTCAAAGAAAAGAAAAATTAAGACCATTTAAAGCAAAAATGAAACCTGACACTGCAATTTACCTGCTCCTTAGTGCCTCTAAAGTGAGGTTTTGATGTGCTAATACTTTTCTCTCCAGTTCTCTCACAATCTTGTGTAAGAACAACAACAACAACAACAACAACAACAAAAAACCTATTCAAGAGCTTTTCTCTTGGTGTAACCCTTCCTAGTCAAGAGCCATCCCTTCTTGCTCCATTTAAGTCAATATACAAATCAATAATGGTATTCAGTTCCCAATATTTCAAGGTGTAATGTTACTTATGAAAGGTATTTTTCATGCAATTGTATTTGAATTGTGAATGGACCTCAAAATCAAATAAATAGCTTTCTCTCTTTCTTTCTTTTCTTTCTTTTTTGTTGTACTGGTGATGGATTGAACCTATGGTCTCATATGAATTTTTCATAAAAGGCTAGCAAGCTGGGTGTGGTGGTGTGTGGGAGACAGGCTTGAGCCTAGGGTGAAAGTCTTATTGACAGCCATACAGCAGGCGTGAGGTGACGGCCCGACCACCAGAGCCACAAGGAACGCCTTGTGACATTAGCTCCCATTGGCAGATCATGAGACTGATGCCTAGCGTTTGCCACTCCCCAATCACCACCCTTGGAATTCCAAATTGCAACACTTAGATATTGCAACAGTCAGGGTCACCTGGTTTCCAGGAATCCAGGCTCTGTAATCTGAAACCCATTATGCTAATGAGGCATCCTACCCACTATTCTATGATAGGACGTTAAGTCTGTTATGCTAATAGGTTGCTAAGTCTGTTATGCTAATAAGGTATCCTATTTGCTGTACTGTGATAGGACGCTAAACCAATTATGTTAATGAGGTATCTTACTTGCTGTGCTGTGATTGGACCACTACCCCTATATAAGTTTGTGCCTTCCTGCAATAAAGCAACCTATGTCATGGAATCTGGTCTCCTGTGTCTGAATGCAGCTCCGCTGACAGTCTCCTCACTAGCTGTGGGGTCCGGGACCAGGCAGAAGTGCCTATGACAGGAGGGGTGCTGGAGTTGCAGGCAGTTGTGAGCCATCCAACGTGGGTGCTAGGAACCGAACTTGGATCCTCTGGAATAGCAACAAGCACTCTTAACTGCTGAGCATCTCTCCATCTCTAGTAGAAGTGATTTCTTTTTTTTTTTTAACTTAAAAACAAGTGAATTTTATTTTTCTTTAATAGAACATTACTTGATAACATAAAATACATATTAAATCTATGGAGTACAAAAGTTTAATCTACATCTGTTGGTTGCTGTATAGAATTTCTCACATAAAAAACCAAAATAAAAATCTCTGAACTCAAAATTTCAACATGAATGAATCCAAAACAGCTCTAAATCTAAAGCAGCATCAGTATAGTAAATACTATTTTGATAGGTCACAGAAACAAGGTTCTGCCTCAGTCTGAATTGCTGCTACCCAAACCAATGACTAATGTTTATTCTGAAAGATGCTACTACACGTGCTGTAGGCTCAAATATTATAATGGTTACCTAAAATTAAATTGATAAAATGAAGAGAAAATAGGTTGCATTGGAATCCGTGGACAGTTTTATAATATTTATGGGAAACAATTTTTCACAAACCTAGAAGGTCCTTGCTTTACTATCAACCAGGACCTTTAAAATGATCACTTTAAGTTCTCAACTGCTGAATAGCCCAAAACCAAAGATTCAAATAATTTCAAAGGATCACTGATGCTGATGTTCATGTGTCAGTACTTTAATATTGTGCCCATCAACTATAACAAAGACAACTACAAGATGCACTTCTATCCATGAACACATGCTGCATTACAGGAAACCGAGTTTGCATTCCATCAAGTGTGGTTCACTTTGTGATGGATCATGAAGAGGATCTTCAAATCCAATGGTCTCATCACTCCCCTTCAAAATATCCAGTGAGACGTTTGAGCTTGAGAGAAATGGAAAATGACTTTTTTCTTTTCTTTTTGATAATTCAAGAGGATGACTAGGCAAAAGTTCATTTTTTATACAAGAAAACCCTTTCCAAAGAAGATAATGACTTTCAAAAGGCCCAGTTGCTGAAAGTTCAGTAACTGGAATGTTGTCTTGTAGCTGTGATCCAAGTCCTCTGGAATTCATCTTCACCCTGCTCCTTGGACAGCCTTTCAACCAGCTACTGTCAGTTGGCCACAACTCTCACTTCCTAGTAGAAATGATTTCTGAAAAGAATTACAAGTCAAAAAATATATCTGGGGCAGTGTCAGTATCCTTTCTTGACCTTATTTTGCTCTTTGGCCTCACTGAGTGGTTGTCCATGTTGAAATTTTTCCTGGTTTGTTGCTAGGATATGCTTTTGTTCTGGTTCTCTTGCTTCTAAGCTGTCCCATTGCTTTCTCACAGCCTTTTCTGATCCCTGTATAAATGCCCTCTTCCTCCTCCTTCGGCCAGACCATACTCTTATACACTCTCCTCATCCCCACTCCCATGCCGTGATTTCCCCACAAGTGAACAGTCTCTTCACTCTATTAAGGCTCTGCTCTCACAGACCATGCCAGGTGGCTACTGTTCATGGATGCCCTTGTCCCCCTTCTTGGGCTCTTAGATCCCCTGTGCTGGGTTGACCTGTGTCTACCTGTCTTACCTCATTAGGACTCTGAATCGCCAAGCTCTTTACTTTTTTGAGCATCAATATTTCATGAAGGGAGATGTCTTATGAAAACCCAACTTGCTCTGTTCCCAATGGCTCTAGGATTGAAATGTTCAGGAAGGGGAAAGAAAAAGAGAAAAACATGAAAGTATTTTAATTGATTTTAAAATATGTGCATTTGATCCACAACTTACTTTATGATTACATTCTGACTTGGCTATTTTTGATAGATACCAACAGACCCAAAAAGTTTTGAGTAGCTTATTATTTGTCTCCAATAGAAATACTATGATAATCATAGTAATTTTTCATATGTATGGGTTTGTTTTTATGTTTTCTTGACTATTGATATATACACATTTTGGTTTTTTTCTTGTTAGCTTTAAGGAGAAATGCATCTTTTTGTCTGTGTATATGCAGACACATGTATGTGGGTGAATTTGCACGTTTGTGCATGTGTATGGAGGCCAGAGGTTGACATCAGATTTTTCCTCAATTACTTTTCCATTACATAAATATATATATTTTCTTGTCACGACACTGATTGAAGGAAAACGACACAAGTTGATACTTCACCTAAAAGCAGTACTTTTACTCTGCCCCTTCTTGACAGCTCACTGGGTCACTAGCAAAAGGCCCATCTAATATTTTGAGACAAGGACTCAGAGCTCAATGATTGGCTAGGTTGGCTGACCAGCAAATCTGAGGCATCCTCCTGCCTCCCATTACTGGGATTATAAGCATATACCACTGTATCCAGCTTTTTAGGTCTTCATGCTTGCATGGGAAGCACTTACAAAGCCACCTCCCCAGTTCAAGACCTGTATCTTTAGCCAGGCGTGATGGCACACTCCTTTAATCCCAGCACTTGGGAGGCAGAGGCAGGTGGATCTCTGTGAGTTCAATACCAGCCTGGTCTACATAGCAATCCAGGCCAGAGCTGGGACTACAGGGAGACCCTGTCAAAAAGAATTTTTTTTTATTTTTACAAAAAAGACACAAAAAGTTCCAAAGGGAGACTCTTTAAGACCCAGGAAGTAGGGCCTGGAGAGATGGCTCAGCAGTTAAGAGCACTGACTGCTCTTGCAGA
>NW_008341333.1:646369-655403 GCF_000622305.1 Nannospalax galili | reverse complement strand
CTGGGCGTGGTGGCGTACGTCTGTAGTCCCAGCACTTGGGAGGCAGAGGCAGGTGGATCTCTGTGAGTTCAATACCAGCCTGGTCTACATAGCAAGTTCCAGGCCAGCTGGGACTACAGGGAGACCCTGTCTCAAGGAAAAGAAAACAAACACCCCCCCAAATTATCAAGTCATACATGGAGTTTAAACTTTCACATTATCTTTTACACATATTAGTAAATTTTTATAGTTTTCTACATTTCATGTTTTTTTAGGTGTTTTGTAGTTTTTAAAATCATTAGCGGTTTCTTAAAAAAAAAAAAAAAAGCCAGGCATGGTAGTGCACACCTGTAGTCTCAGCATTTGGGAGGCAGAAGCAGGCAGATCTTTGTGAGTTCAAGGCCAACCTGGTCTACATAGTGAGCTCTAGGCCAGCTAGGGCTACAGGGAGACCTTGTTTCAAAAAGACCAAAATAAAATAAAATCATTAGTGGTTTATTTCTATCTATTATATGTTCTAATTGATACTAACTAAACAAAAAAAAAATTGTTTTTTTTTTTTTTGAGCCAGGTTCTCATATATCCTAGATTGGCCTGAAACTCTCTATGTAGCTGAGGATGACCCTGAATTCCTGATCCTCCTCCCTCCACTTCCCAAATGCTAGGATTACAGGATTGCACTACTATGCCCAGTTTATGTGGTGCTGGGGGATTAAGCCCAGGCCTTCACACACACTAGGCAAGGACTCTACCCTACTGAGCCTGAGCTATATCTCTGGCTTCTTTGATGTGTTTGTTGATTTTTTTATTGCATCACCTTCCTGATTTCCATAGTATGTATAATCATCTGCCACTAATGCTCTTATCTCAAAAATAATTTAAAGAGGGGAGGGCTTGGGAGCTGGCTTAGTTAAGAGCTGTTCTTTCACAGGACCCATTTGGTTCCCAGCACTCACATGGCAGCTAACAGTCATCTGTAATTCCAGTTTTAGGGAATCCAATGTCCTCTTCTGCCCTCTATAGGCATTGCACACACAGTATACCTATATACATGCAGGCAAAACACTCATATTTTTTTTCTTGCAATCCAATGTTTATATGATGTAATATATTTTATTATTTATTTTTCTTGTCTAATTACATTAGTATTGAACCTCTATTGCAACTTGAGAAACGGCTAAATCAAGTCATATAATAATAAATGAAGTCATAACCAATGTTATGATACTGATATCACTGAGTATCTTTATCTTGGTCCTGACTTTAGAGGGATTCCTAAAGTTGTAACTGTGATATCTAAATATATTTCTGGTAGATATCCATTATTAAGTTATGGGAAAATTTTATGATTTGCTAAAATCTTTATAATGAATGGAAGGAAAGCTTTACCAAATGTTTTCTTGGCATCTATTAAGACCATATGTATTTTTTTTCTTCAATTGTTAATTTCATAGATTTTTATTAATGGTATTTTAAAAAAATATTTTTAAAAAAATTTTATATGTATGACTGTATTGTCTGCATGTATGCACCTGTGTCATACAGTGCCCATGGAGGCCAGAAGAGGGTGTCAGAATCCCTGGAACTGGAGTTACAGATGGTTGTTAGCCATCATGTGGGTGTTGGGAATCAAACCTGGGTCTTCAGCAGGAGCCATCTCTCCAGCTCCTAAAATTTCTTTTTTGAAACAGTCTCACTATGTAGCCCTGGCTTGCCTGGATCTCTTTGTGTACACCAGGCTAGCCTTGAACTCACAGAGATCCTCCTATCTCTAGGCCTTCCAGGTGCTGGAATTAAAGGCATGCACCACTACACCCTGCTATTAATGGGATTTTAACTTCAGATTTTAAATATATATAACATATGGAAATATTCATTTTGGGGCTGGAGAGATTGCTCAGTGGCTAAGAACAGCAAATGTCCAATTCCTAGCACCTATATCAGGCAGCTCACAGCACTTGTAACTTCAGCTCCAGGGGATGTGATGTCCTTGCTGGACACCCACATGCTCATGCGTGCACACACACACACACACACACACACACACACAAAACCATATAAAAACAAAATATTTAAAAACCCAAACATATCATAAAAATGGGAGAATTTACAAATTGGTGAGAGATTGGTAAACAAAACAAAACACCCACAAAATTTTAGTTAGAAGCAAAGTCCAAGAAACTGATTGTACTTTATGATGACAATAGCAATAATACAGTGTACACTTGAAAACTGCTAAAAGTAGATTTCAAGTTTTCTCTTCACAAAATGCTAATATATAGGAAATAATTTAAGTGTTCAGTAGCTTGATGCAGCCACTTTGCAACATACACATACATCATATACATATAGATACACACCATATATAAATATATTGCTACTTGTCAATAAGGTGAAAATCTAAATTAAAAATGAGATTGCAAATAATGCTAATTGCCTTTGACTAGTATCCCCAATTCTAGTGTGTACCTTCACATATTAGCAATCAGTATAAGTTTCAATGCACTTAATGGGCCATATATAGTATTTTTGTATGTGTATTATGAAGGGGTGCCAAATGCAACATTTTTTCAGTCAAAGTTTATTTTGATAATTTGCTGGCACATTTAGTTTTCCTTTTCAAGTGCTCTGTAGCTTTCTAATATATAAATCACATTCTATGTATTCATCTATTTTTCCTCTCCCTCCTTTCTTCCCTCTCTCCCTCCTTCCCTCCCTTCCTCCCTTCTTTCCTTTTTGTTTAAGACAGGGCCTCAGGTGGCCCAGGCTGACCTTGAATCCACTATGTAGCTGATGTTGGCTTTGAGCACCTGAGATCTCCTACCTCCCCACACTTTCCAAGTGCTTGGATTACTGTGTGCCACCACACCTTGTTCCATTTACTCATTTCCCATATGAACATTTAATATTTCCATTTTTCTTCCTACAGCCACTGAATGCTGGCATGTACAATGCTGAGTGTATAGGTGTTTTTCAAGTTTTCTAGGCAGTTTTGAAATATTTTTCAGATCATGAATAGGTATTAAATGTGAGTGCGTACTTTTTACTATCTTCTAAGTTGAATATTAAAAGAGAACATTTTTCCCTTTTAATGAACAGATGACTTTTCTCTTTCAACCACTGTGGTGAATTATAGCAAACTTCGAATCTTTGCACAACCTATATTTATATCACTAATTAATTATGTGGATTAAGAATTATACTACTGGATTTAATTTGTTGATTCTTTATATACTAATTTTCTATCTACCATGAAAATAAAGGTGAGACTTCTCAGGAAGAGGGACAGGACCAGCAGGAATGGGAGGGGGAAAGAAGAGAGGATGGGGTTAGAGAGACAGCCAGCAGTTGAGAGCACTGACTGCTCTTGCAAAGGACCCAGGTTTGTGTCCCAGTGCCCACACGGCAGGTAACAACCATCTACAATTCCAGTTCCAGGGGATTTGATGCCCTCTTACGACCTCCTCAAGCATTGCACAACAGGGGTGCACCTACCTACATGTAGGCATTACACTTATACACATAAAATAAAAATAATATAAAATATTTTTTAAAAAGAAGAGCAATAGGCAATGTATATAATCAAAGTACACTATATACATGTATGAAAATATAATGAAATTATTTTATGTCTATATGCTAATAATTTAAAAAATTAAAAGTACTTTCTAATAATTCTAGTAAAAATAAACTTTATATCTATGTTTTTAGGTATAGTTGCACCATAGTTTTCCTTTATTCTAGTCTCCTGGTTCAGATTTGTAATAGGATTTTGTAAGTTCATCAAGTATATCAGATATATTTCTATCTTTTCTCATCCTGGAGTCATAAATAAATAGAATTATGCTCCTTGTGTTGTAACAGAATTTGTATCTTAGCAATTATTTTTCAAATTATTTGTTATGTGACCTAAGTCTTCCACATGGTCTTTTTAAAAAAATTTTATTTTTATTATTTCCATTTTGTATGAGTGTATTACCTGCATGTATGTAAGTGCACCCACGTCATTCAATGCCCACAGAGGTCAGAAGATGGCATCAGATTTCTCCTGGAACAGGAGTTATAATTGTTGGCTGCCATGTGGGTTCTGGGAATCAAACCCAGGTCCTCTGCAAGAGCAACCAGCGCTCTTAACCACTGAACCATTTCTCCAGCCCTGATGATCTTGTTTTTTAAAGTTATTTATTTACATTTTATGTGTATGAATGTTTTGCCTGAATACATGTAAATGCACTACATTCATGTAACGAATGAGGCCAGAAGGCATTGGATTCCCCTGAAAATGGAGTTACTGTTGTTAGTGGCCATGTGGGTGCTGGGAACTGAATCTGGGTCCTCAGCAGCAAGAGCTCTTAACTGCTGAGCTATCTCTCTAGCCCCACAGTCTCATTTTTAAGTTGCTCCAAGGCACTTAGTTCTGGATAGATGCATTTACAGTATTTACAAGTTGTCAAAACGTTCTTGAATTTTAATACTGTTAACCTAGCCCATGCCGTCATAAGTATAATAGTTCAGTAATATGTATTATCTTTATAGACTGTATCATTTATTAACGTAAAATACTTTCTCCTTTCGGGCATTTACTTTCAGTTACAGTTATCTACTGTATAACACCATTTCAGGTCACATATACAATGGTGACCCCCAAAGATTTTATCACTTAATGACCTAATCACATTAGCTTCCATAAGTATACTATGATGTTAGCACAATAATAAATTTACCTAACATTTCTCAGAATATATGGCTCTTATTAAATGATTCATAACTGTATAGTGATATTGCTGCAGTATTTTCAATTGATTACATTTTAATTGAAAAACATAGCCTAATATATTCATTTCTTATACTGTAGTTTTGTGTCCAGAATTATTTAAATATCATAAAACCAAGTACTTTTCTGTGATTCTGAATGAAATTAACCCATTTATATTTAGTGTAAACACAAATGGTAAGTACTCCTGTCATTTTACTTTTACCATACTTTCTTCTAGTTTTTTTTTTTTTTCTTGTTCCCCTTTTCCATATTTTGTTGATGGGGAGAGGTTTCTTTGTTCCATTTTCTGCCTTTTCAATGACGTGCACATAACAAACCCAACTCTTCTTTAGCATTATCGTAAACTTTAACATTTTAGTGCCACATTTTCAGAAAACACATGCTCAAAAGAACATGACATTAATTTGCATTGCATATTTACTAATACACTTCTGAAGTTATTTCCCATTTTCACACTTGTAAATTTAATACTAGGAATTCTCATTATGTTAAGGATTAAATGTGATAACAGGTCAAGCACTAGTCTTTATAAAGAAGTCTTCAATTCCTCATTCTTTTTTTTCATTCAACCAAGAATCTTCCGGTCCAAATACATAATCACCTTTTAATCTCTTTTGCCCTTCAAAGTCACCTCTTTCATTATCACTTGCATTATGGACTCTACTTTCTCAATTTGTGAAGTCTCAGAACATCTTCTTATCACCACTTTACATTAAAAAAAACCCTCCAAACATATTGTACTAAACAGATTGTTTGGCTCTAGATTTAATGGACATCATTTTCCAGTAACTCCATGCCTTTCTTCATTTACCCTTCAAAATGGCGGACCTAGACAGTCAAGACCAACACCACGTGCGCCTGCGCCTCCCGCGGCCATTTCACCCATCAGCCCAAGCTCGAGAGTCCGCCCCGCCTGGCGCCTGCGCACGAGCCTCTCGAGCCTTGGCGCTCCTCCCTCTAGCTGAGTACGCTTGAAACCGCACGTCCCTTCGCCGTCCCTCCCCCGCTGACTTCGTGCCGCCCCCACCCCTTTCCTGTGAGATTCTTCCGCCGAGTGGAAGGCCCATCTTCTGTCGACATCCGACGCACTTGACGAGCAGTCCAATAGGCGCTCACGGCCTTCGATTTCCCCATTCAGTCTGGTCTGTGAGCCTGAGCAATTTTCTGCCCGCTTCAAAGTTGATAACCGATTCCGTGGGACTTTTTTTCGTAGCGCGAGGCAACAAATGGAAGAATGGCGCTGCGGCGGAAGGATCCGCCGCCTGTCTTCGGCATGCTCTAATGGGGGTCGGCCGCGAGTTGGAGGGGGGGAAAGGGAGGAGGCAGCCAAGGAATTGTTTTTTTTTCCATCGCTCCGCCCTCTTCAAGTCGACCAATAGAAACGGGCTATTCACTCTGACGCCCCGCCCAGATCCCGGGACTTAGCCAATAAGCGGAGGCAGCGGCTCCGAGGGGGCGGGCCCATGAGGCTGTGCGTGTCTTGTGAGAGAGAGCTCTTGAACCAAGTCAGAGCTGGAGTCGGCTGGGCGGCTGGGCGCTGTGGCCGCCGCCGGGGGTGACTCAGGGAGGCGGGAGGCGGGGTAAGCGAGCGCCACGGGCCTGGGCTTCGCGGAGCCTGAACGAGAAAGGTGAAAGGCCCGCGCGGGCGCAGCGTCGCCTCGGCTTCGGGGGCGCAGGCCCGGCCAGCTGTGAACGGGGTCGAGCGGCCCGGAAGCGGGGGGCGGGGGCGCGGCAAGTGCGGGAGTGGGGAGCTCGTCCACGGCGTCTCGGCTAGGCGGCCCCGGGGCGGGGACGGGCTCTCGCTTACGCTCTCTGCGCCGACGGAGTCTTTTTCTCTCCCGGCGTGAGGGAGGCGAACACTTGGAGGGACGTGCTGGCGCCGCAGCCCTGGTCTCCCCTCAGCGTCCAGGTTGAAGGGTTTTGGAAAAAGCGAAAGTTGGAGCGCGAGGGTCACGCGGCGCTTGGGCCCGTGTTTGCAGTGGGGGAGGGCGGGGGGCTGGGAGGCGCGGGTGGAGGGTTGGGGTGCGGGATCCGCCTGAGGGGGTGTCACCCCCGCGATTCCCGACCCCGCCGCGCTTTCTCGGGCCGCTCCCAGCCCCGACCGCCCCCCATTGCATTTGTTTTTGTGCCTTTTGCAGGGAGGAGCCCTTCCTGCCGGCGTGGAAACCATGGTGCTCACGCTCGGAGAAAGTTGGCCAGTATTGGTGGGGAAAAGATTCCTCAGCCTGTCCGCGGCAGAGGGCAGCGACGGCGCCCACGACAGCTGGGACGTGGAGCGCGTCGCCGAGTGGCCCTGGCTCTCCGGGACCATTCGAGCTGTTTCCCATACTGAGGTTACCAAGAAAGATCTGAAGGTAAAAACAAAAACCAAAAAAACGTTAAAAAAAAAAAAGGTCTCCTGGGCCTCAGCAGTGGGACGTTTTGCAGTTACCTTGGTAACGCGACAGTCAGTTCCCCACTCCCTCCCTCCGTTTTCAGAAATCGGCCACCGGAAAGTTGGCTTCTGGTCTGACGTGCAGAAAAACTAGACCTTGAAAGTCTTTGAATGGTTGTGTAGAGCTTAGGTCTGCGGCTGCCTGGGTTTAATAATGGGCTTAGGATTGTCTGAACATACTTCATTAATGCAGGCACTGGGTCCCACTAGGACTGCTTATGTCCCCAAAGGGAGGAGTATTCTTATAAGTAATAGGTTAGGCAAATGGATGACGTTTGGAATCTAATTATCGAGGGCTAGTGTGGAAGTGCTTTTTGGGATAGGGGTGTTCCTTTTAATTTCCTCAATTTTTTTAAAACTTTACAACCTAATGAAGTATGCCTGTAGAGGGAGGAGCTTAGTTCTGTTTGGCTTCTTAGGTTGGGGATTGGCTCCCTGCTTATGGTGAGTGAGAGTGAGAGTGTGTTCCTGGTTGTCAAAGACGCTGGGTGGGTGTGAGGTACCACCATATATGGAGACCTTGGGTGGAGCTGCCCGGGTAGATGGTGTTAGGGAGGAATGGCCTGGGAAATACTGCACGTGGGTGTTTGAGAGGAAGGAGAGACGGGAAGTAGTGTAGCTAGTGAGTTTGTTGTTTTGAATCAGAATGACACTCTGGAAACTTTCTCAGTTAGCTCTTTTGAAAGGGGGATGAATTTTATTTACTCTCTGGTAGAAGTATTGGTGTGAAAAGATTGAAAAAACCAGTGAAGAAGCCATTGTGCCAACAAAGACTCCTTTGTGCAGAAAACATCAGAAAAAGGAATCCTAACAAAGGCTCCAAAGTGGTGATATCTTAAAGGAAGCTTGTCAGGACAGAAGATATTTCCACCCTGAGTAATGCATGTGTTTCAAGATCTTTGCTTGGTTATGTCTGCCCTTTCTTGAAAACTACGCAAAGGAAACAGGTTTTAACCATTGGCTGTTAGATAAATGATTTCTGAAAAGCTTTATTTGAACACAGGGTGACAGTGCATGCCTCTACTAGTATGAGTTTGCAGAGGATTGTGAGAAAGGGATGTGTGGTACCTATTTTCAAAGTTTTGCCATGTGCCTTGTGTTCATGTTGCAAAGGAAGAGTGATCATTGGGCTCTAACCTACATGCCATCCATCATACTGATCACTTAACAGCTATACACTTAATTCATATAGCAGTGCTTTGGGGTACTAATATTAAGTACCATTATTAGCCCCATTTTGTAGCTGAAGATACCAAGTATCTTCACCCAGGGTCACATACTTAGGAATCAACAACAAAGCCTAGGTTCTGGAGGAAGTTTTCTTGTAGAGGCTTCTCTTAAACATCATGGGGCAGAGTTGTGCCACCAATGAGCTCCTGCCATACACTTTGAAGTTCAGCTTTTCCTCATTCCACTCATTCTACCAAATCAGATTTTTCATGCTTGTAGAGATAGTACAGGGATGACAAACCTATTTGCTTTAGGCTAATAACCTTCTACACAAAATGGGCTTTGTTTACTAAATATTTTTTTATTTTTTATTTTTTATGTGTATAAATATAATATGCTTGTGTGTTGGTGGGTGTACCCATGTTGTGCAGTGCCCTCAGAGGTCAGAAGAGAGTGTTGGATCCTCTGGAACTAAGAGTTAAGGATGGTTGTTAGCCCCATGTGGGTGCTGGGAATTGAACCCAGGTCCTCTGCAAGAGCAGCCAATGCTCTTAACCGCAGAGCCGATTATCTTTCCAGCCCCAATGCCTTTGTGTACTAAAATTCAGTCATGGTCGTTGTGGTTTATTTCACCTGCCACATTAAAAAAAATAATAGTATATTCATTTGATCTG
>NW_008341333.1:576881-644400 GCF_000622305.1 Nannospalax galili | reverse complement strand
TTCAAACCAAAGCTTATGTGAATTTTGGCCACCATAACCTAATATTTGAAAGTCAGTCCATTGACCACATGTGCCCCTGGAGAGCTGTGAATGCAGGCCAACAAAAAAATTAGAAACTTAAAATATGAGGGTTTTTTTTTTGGCTTTTATTTTTTTTTAATTTTTTTAATTTTATGTGTATGAGTGTATTGCCTGCATGTATGTAAGTGCGCCCATATTGTGCAATGCCTGCGGAGGACAGAAGAGGCTGTCGGATCCCCTGGAACTGGAGTTACTGACAGTTGTTAGCTGCCATGTGGGTGCTGGGATTCTAATCTGGGTCTTCTGCAAGAACATCCAGTGTTCCTAACTACTGAGCCATCTCTCTAGCCCCATCTTTTTGCTTTTTTTTGCAACTTGATTGTGCTGTTCTTAGGGGTGAACTTTGTAGATGACAGTGTCATTTTGCAGTGTTAAAGGTTGGACAGTTTTCAGAAGCTAAACTTTTTCAAATTTGAGGGATTTTTTTTTTTTTTTTTAAATTAGGTTATCTTAAGCTTCAGATAATGAACTGGTAAGAGTTGTGATGTTAAGCTTTGGGAAATCATTAAGCTAGTAAAATGAGATTCAATAGATTAGGATTTGGACTTTTTTCTCCACTAGTATATTTCTTTTTCTTTTATGTGTATATGTGTGGTATGTGTGTTTATGTGTGGTGGATGCCAGAGACTGATGTTTGGGTGCCTTGTTTGGTCATTTTCCACTTATTTTTTTGAGATAGGGTCTCACTGAATCTCGAGCTTTTTGACTCAGCTGGACTGGCTGGCCAGTAAACCCCCCAAATCCTCCTGTCTCTTTCTTCCCAATACTAGAATTAGAGAATGTATGCTGCTGTGCCCAGCTTTTAAAAGCAAGAGTGTTGGGAATCGAACTTGGGTCCTCATGCTTGTGCATGAGACTGAACCATTTCCCCAGCCCCCGTTAGTATATGTTAAGCAAAACAATGGATTTCACCATGGCATTTCATATCTGTAAGCAAGTGTTCTGTTTGTTTGTTTGTTTGTTTGTTTGTTCGTTCAGGATCTCACTGTGTAGCCCCAGCTGGCCTGGAACTCAGAGATCTGCCTGCCTTTACCTCCTGAGTGCCAGGATTAAAGATGTATGCCAGATATGTATATCTGGCTGAGCAAGGGTTCTTAATTTGGGGTTCGGGTTAGTTCCTGCTACTTTTATGTTGATTTTATTCATATAAAGTCATTCTAACAGAGCATCATAGGTGGGATTCAAGCCCAGATCTCTATTTTTGTAATTTTTTTATGTTTATCCCTTTTATTCCACATTTTTTTAGATGTATTTATTATTTTTTTAAAAATTTTGTGTCTGTGTGTGGGCATTCGCATGGGAGTAGAAGGTGCCTGAAGAGGCTAGAGGCATCAAATCTCTTGGAGCTGGAGATCAGGTGGTTGTGAGACACCTGACATGGATGCTGGGAACTGAACTCAGGTCCTCTGAAAGAGCAGTAAGTCTTCCTAACTGCTGAGCTATCTCTCACCACCCCCCTCCCCATTTCTGTTAGAAAAATCTGGCACTGAAAGCTGAGTTGGGTTTAAGACTGATGTGAATATGAGGATGAAAATTCTAGTCAGATGACTTAGATTCTATGGCTAGGAAAACGAAGATAGTAGTCTCTGAACATATCTGGGAAGCTGGTTGGCAACAGTGATAGAATATATACAGCTAGAAAAAGTGAGTATGAGATCTTGTTGCATAGTTGTACACATTTGGATTAATTTTGATTTTGGAAATATTTGCTAATTGGAAAGTTAGAAGCATTACATGCTAAAAAAGATAGGTAGCTTTCTAGGCCAGGTTGCCTGAAAAGGGATTGCACCATTATTGTTGGGGTAAATGGGTAGGCCAAGCTTTAACTCTTAATGATTTTATGTTTTTGTGTGTGTATGGGTGTCTGCCTACATGTATGTATGTGCATATCATATGCATTGTCCGGTGCCTGCGGAGGTGTTGGATCCCCTGGAACTGGAGTTATAGATGGATATGAGTGAGACACCTTGTAGTTCTGGTCCTCTGCAAGCGCTCTTAACTACTGAACCACCTCTCCAGCCCTTGAATCTTAGTGATTTTTAAAGAGACATTTGTAGATGAGAAAAGGTTTAGGATTGGAGTTAACAGTATATGCGTTGGAAATTTGCTGCCTTTTAAATAGATGAGAAAAACAGAAGATAGGAGCCCAATTCAGAGAGAAATTGTTGATTTATTCATTCAACACATTTGAGTAATGATTAGAGCCTCTGTGCCAGTGGTACATAATGGTAAGCTAAGGCAGACAGACTTTGACCTATTAGAATTTTATCAGTCCCTCTCAAATACTGTCAGTTATAGATGAGTATTAGGAAGAAAATGTACAAATCTTTGTATACAATTGGTAAGAGGACCCCTCTTGGGAGACTGAGACTGGTAAGGGAGAGCTTCTTCAAGGAAAGATTCAAGTGATTTTTCCGCATTGAATATTGAGTGATTTTATTGAAATCTGTTAAAATATCAAACACATTAAAGAAGATTAGAATAAATTAAGGAGCTAATTGGGTCCCTAATGGCTGAGAAAAAATATGGGATGTTTTTAGCATATTAATATGACCTTAAAAATTTTGTGAACAATTCTGGACTCAGGGTTACTGCTAGATACCTGTGTTTGGACCTTTTTTTTTTTTTTTTTTTTAATAGGTTCAGAGATACTTTGCAAGTCAGAAGCATAAAGCATCACAATTACTTGGAAAATGTTTTTAAAGATAGTTCTAACTTTCATGTAAGAAACTAGGTGGTCCTTAGCACTAGGAAAAGAAACAGAAGATAACAAAATTAGTAGAGGAGGTAGTTCTGTGTTTCTGTATTTAGTAAACAAAGTAGTTTTAGACTAACTCTGAGGTAGATTTCCCAGCTTAGTTGGAAGGGACATTTGAAGATGTGCCATGTATTAGGCTTTGTGCTAAGTCCTTCTGATACCAGGGCATTTCAGAGCCCTGCTTGGTAGTGCATTCCCTCAATCCCAGCACTCAAGGGTAAGTAGAATCTTAGTGAGTTTGAGGTCACCATCATGGTCTACATAGTTCCAGGCCAGCCAGGGCTTCATAGTGAGATACTGACCCCAAAACAAAACCAAACAAAAAAAGTAGGTGGTAGATTGTGGTTTAAGGGAATCATCTTAAACCCACTGGTAATGTCAACAAAGAATTACAATGCTGTGTGATAAGTACTTCTTTTGGGTTTCATATGCATTCCTTCCAGTTCCCAAAGCTCACATTCTATTTAGCATATGTAAAATACTTCTGAGTAGGGCCTGGAGAGATGGCTCAGCAGTTAAGAGCATTGGCTGCAGAGGCCCTGGGTTGGCCCCTAACACCACATGGGTGCTAACAACCTTCAGTAACTCCAGTTCCAGGGCATCCAAAGCCCTCTTCTGGCCGCTGTGGGCATTGCTTGCATGGGTGCACTTAACATATATGAAGGCAAAACTGTCATATGCATAAAAACTTTTAAAATTTTTATTTAAAAAACCTGGGTGTGGTACATCATGCTTTTGGGAGGTAGTGGCAGGTGGGTCTCTGTGAGATCAAGGCCAGCCTGGTCTACATAGCAAGTTCCAGGCCAGTTAGGCTACAGGGAGACCCTGTCTCAAAAATAAATAAATAAATAAATAAACCACTTTTGAGTGGAGATTTTTGGGTTCTGGGTTTGCCAGTGGTCATTTTGAGGGAACTGACTCTAAAAGCTCTGGACTTCAGCATCCAAAAGTAAGTTAAGAGCAAAGGCTTGGTCCATGCATAGTTATTTTATTGTGGGCTATGAAGGAAAGTATGGGAACAATGGAAACCACATACTAAGCAAAAACTTTATGTATTCAAATAAAATAATGATATAATTCAACTTCAGCATTTGTACTGTTTACTTTTGTTCATTGAACTTGATTTTTTTTCAATTTCATTTATTTAGGTGTGTGTGGAGTTTGATGGGGAGTCTTGGAGGAAGAGAAGATGGATAGAGGTCTACAGCCTTCTAAGGAGAGCATTTTTAGTAGAGCATAACTTGGTTCTGGCTGAACGAAAGTCACCTGAAGTTTCTGAACGAGTTATTCAGTGGCCTGCCATAGTGAGTAAAGCTTGGGCTTTATTGAACTGACAAGAAAACATTCCATCCGTTTGGGGTGAAATAAGGAAAATGTAATGCCTTTCTTTGACCTCAGGGAAATAATAGTCCATATGTGTGACAAGATGGAAGAGTACTTAGGATGTTTTGCCTGATCAGAGCTCTGTGACTCTTACCAGGTCCCATGACTTTCTAGGGCCTTATTTTCTTCACTTAAAAATGTGGGTGCACTTAAAGTGGGAAGGTCAGAAATTAGCAGATACACAAACATACAGATATGTTTGGTTTGGCTCAGAGTCAGCTTTTTAAGAAAATTAGAGTTAAGTTCCTGCTTTAAAAATATATATGGCAAGTATATTCTAATAGGCAGAACTAATAAGACTCAGTGTATTATTGACAAAAAAGGAAGAGGACATAGAGGGGTGATGGGGACATGTTGAGGGTGTGGGGTTGTGTTCCCCCTTGGGAAGGGGAAAGTTGGGGCTTCATATAATCAAGATGCATTGCTTAAATCTATAAAACTTGTGAAAAATGAATAAAAGGTTATTAAATAAGTGGGCAGTACCTCTAAAAACCTAAATTTCTAATGTTGATAAAACAGTAAGGTAGAGAAACCTGGAGCCTTGCTGGGTGGGCCTTGTCAGGAGTTCCTTATGGTAAATAGTAAGCTGTAGCTGAATAGGTACCATTACCTTCCTCTTCTATGGGTTTCTAACTTCAGTTTAATCACCTATAAGGTTCCTGCTAGCTCAGAAATTTGGGGCCTCTAAAGATACTAGAAGTCAGTATATGATTATCCACGTTATAAGTCTGGAGCAAAAGTGATCCATGAATCTCGAGAGGACAGGCCAGACTTATGGGGCATGAGCTGGGGCTTCAAGGAGCAAAAGTCAGGTATGAGTAGTCAGAGAGCTGGGAAACTGATGGAAGGCTGACAGATTGTGTATGGCCTGGCATGTGATACTAGCGAAGTTAAGATTTTGCCCTTTAGTGAAGAGACCTTGGAGGTGCTTGAAAGATACAGGGTTGTGGTTGTATTTTTGCCCTTTTTAATTTTTTTTTATTACTATTTTTTAGCTGTTAGGAATTTTCTAAAAATATATAGTTTCCCCAGAAAAACTTACACAAACGTTTTTCACATATACTTTTGGGAAACCATGGATTTGTAGCCCTGTATGTTAATGATTCCCAAATGTGTATCTGGTTTAAATTACTGGGTTTGAATAAAAAATAGTGTACTCTAGTAAATAAAAACTCAGTGGCTCTATCACTTTTGTGGAAAATTGCCAGTTCCTATTTTCAGAACGGTGCTGATAATAGTTATGATGACCAAATACTTTGTTGTCTTTTTAGATGTACAAATCTCTATTGGACAAAGCTGGCTTGGGATCTATAACTTCTGTTCGGTTTCTAGGAGATCAACAAAGCATATTTCTTTCCAAAGACCTTTTGAAGCCTATACAGGTAAACCATAGGAACAGTATTAAACGTCTAACCAGCTAACATTGGTTGCCCTCATGCAGATGCCTAATAGAGAAAAAAAAACATCTCATCAGAAGTTAGTTGTTGTATAGCATTTCTCAGTGTTAGCCTGGTGGATTTGTGTTTTCCTTTTGGTATTGAAAAAAACCAGCAATATCAAATGGATGATATGTGTGTTGGGAAAAGGGTAGATGATATGAAAAAATTTTGAGTTGTTTATATAGACTTACATATATGCCATCCTCATGCATGGATCTCAGGCTTAATGAGTTTGCCTACTTGCTAAAATACATTTGTAACCCCCAAATTGATACTTGTGCATGGTTCTATGTAGACACACACAGAGCATCAGAGCATCAATTTTGAGTTTCCTGATGCTAGTTCCCAGCAGAAGTCACATTTAGGAAGGTACTCCAGCTTTTTCGGTGTAAACAAGTTTGCTTTTGCAGCTTAGTGTTAGTGACATTTTTTTTTTTTTGTTTTTTTAAAGCTGTGTGTCTTCTAGTCGCCTTTTATTTGTGGTGATTTCTCTGTTTAAAATGTCTCTGAAAGTGTGTTCTGAAGTACTGTCTGGAATTCTTAGTAAGTCCAAGAAAGTTGTGAAGAAGGAAATGTGTATGTTAGATAAGCATTATTCAGCCTTGAGGTTCTAGATTAATGGATCAGCAATATATATTAAGTAAGGTGTCTTTGAATAGAAGCACATACAAGGCAAAGTTATTTATTGATCAGTTGATGAAAATGTGACCAAGAGGATTACAAGACTCCAGTATTTCTCATAAAAGCAGTAACTTGTTCAGTGCTCCCTAGTTCAGATCTTGGCAACCTGATAGACTATAACTACTGTTGACAATGAGACTTGACTGTTTTCTAGTTAGTTTGAAAAACTCTGAGATCTTTTTCTTCACATTTGAACTCTTAGGTCTTGGTCATACTCTTGGTCCTAGGTCTTGGTGATTGTTAGGAATTTGTTAGAAAGGAAGGAATCTACTACCTTTAAACTACTGCTGGCTTTATAACAATTCATCTTTTTTGTATTACTTTATTAAGCTTATTAATCCCCTTTATCCACTACTGCTTTTAACTTGGAGTCTGTTCTGTGTGGCATATAGGATTAATTAAATTTCTTTGTTTGCTAACAGGCAGTTTGAGGTCAGTGGTCAACTGGATTGCAGGACCTATATTGGAAAGCATAGAGCACTGGCTTTGTCTTTACTTGCATCTCACTTTTACTTCCGTGTCCTGGAAGTGAATGAAAACAAAACCTATAATGTACTTTATAGTGTTTTAAGTACTAGAACAGTGGAATGTGCTGTTTCAGATGCAAGTTACCTTTTGTGTATTTAGGAATGTCTTCATATTCTTCCTACTTCAAATGGAAGAACAGCTTGCCCATAAGTAAGGATCAGGGACTATATAGTGATACTGTGTATGCTTTGCTTTTTGAGTAATAAAGAGTAGTTTTTACTTCTTGGCATTGTTTTCTCAATCTGTCATGTGTCCAAACTTTTCAGTTAAGGTAGAATTCCTAGTTCTGTTTTTTGAGACTACAAAATAAAACATCTAAATTGAAGGTTTTATTTGTTCTCAGGGGAAATGAACTGTGGGCTATCAGTGTGAATACTGTTATTCATTAACATTAGAATCACCATATAATTAAGTGTATTCTTTTACTGAATGGCAAAAGTTGGGACTGGAGAGGTAGCTCAGCAGTTAAGAGCACTTGCTCCCTCTTCTAGAGGACTTGACTGTGGTTCCTAGAACCCTTTCCAGGTGACTCACAACTACCTGTAACTTCAGCCCTTGGGTATCTGACACCCTCTTCTGGACACCTGGACACATGTGGAATACTAACACTCACCTAGACACAAACCTACATATGCATAAATAAAAATAAAAATCATTTTAAAGGTAAGAATGGCCAAGGTTTAGTTCTTCAGAGCACTATCTTGTAGACATGTACTATCACATTAACTTCTGTGTGAAATTCCATGTTGGAGGTTACCTGATGGTATGCTTGCTCTATGAAGTAATGCAGATTGCAGATGAAAAAAATCATTTGACATATGCAAAAGTTGGAATTGAAACTTGAGGTCTGCCTTTATATATGATTATGGGTAAGAAAAAGGTATCTGAAAAAACTATCTCATAGATTTGATGGATTCTGAAACCCTCCTAGGCAGACTAGATTAGTCTACCTTAAGAGCCCTGTGTGGCTTTCCTCATTAATATATTGTTTCATTTTGTAGTGGGTATTGGAGAATCCTCTTAAATTTTTTTTGTTGAAATTGTGGTAGCAATAAATGCATGAAGTAAAAAACACCCATACCTACTTTGGTAATTAACTTTGAACATTTATGAAGACTCTTATAATGGTGTTAACTTACCTAAAGAAAGGCATTTTTCTATCATGGCTCCTCTCTCAAACTAGTAGCTGTTTCCAGTAGGAGAAATGAGTGAACCATTCTGTTCTGGCCACTCTATTTCACTGGCAGAAAAGTATGAAGGCCTGCCAATGGAGGGCTTCTGTGTTTAGCAATTTTTTTCTTTGTCCCAGTAGAAGTTGCATTTGACAGGTTATTCCTTTTGACAGTTCTGTATACATTTATCATAACTGGGTTTGCACACAAAACCGGATGACTGTGGAACAATGCCAAGAAATGGAGCTACTGCCAAGAACTCAGTGCTTTGAAACAGGCTTACTCTGAAGTCTAAGGCTCTTCATTCAGATTTTCCCTGTTTGTCCCTTTACCTCCTTACCCTTTGTAATGAGAAGTGCATTTAAATTGATAGGTTAAATGGATTTGTGTGAAATAAGTTGTTTGTTAAAAACAGTAAATTCAGGGCTGGAGAGATGGCTCAGTGGTTAAGAGCACTGACCGCTCTTGCAGAGGACCTGGGTTTGATTCTCAGCACTCACATGGGGGCTGCAAACCGTCCTTAACTCCAATTCCAAGGGAATCCAACATCCTCTTCTGACCTCTACAAACCATCCTTAACTCCAGTTCCAAGGGAATCCAACGTCCTCTTCTGACCTCTGCTGCATTGCACGACATGGGTGCACTCACCTACATGTAGGCAATATACTCACACACATAAAATAAAAATAATAAAATATTTTTAAAAACAGTAAATTCAATTAAATAGACAATACATATCTGTCTGTTGTGTATTTTCTACCTTTTTCAACTTCATGGATTTGGACTTGTAATTTTCCCATCCATAGTGTTTGGAATATAGAATACGTTTTTTTTACTTGGCTTGATCAGCTTGATTTATTTTCCTATAACCTAAAGTATATGTCATGTTTAAAATTATGCTTTGAGGGGCTGGAGAGATGGCTCAGAGGTTAAGAGCACTGACTGCTCTTGCAGAGGACCCAGGTTCAATTCCCAGCACCCACATAGTGGCTATGAACCATCCTTAACTCCAGTTCCAGGGGAATCCGAAGCCCTCTTCTGACCTCCGCAACATTGCATCACACAGGTGCACCCACATACATGGAGACAACACACTCGTACACATAAAATAAAAATAAATAAAATATTTTTTTTAATTATGCTCTGAGTGACTTTTTTTTAAAGATTTGTTGTGTGTGTGTAGACACATGCCCCTGATCTGATTAAACCAACTGAAACATGCTCAATTCTGTTTTAAATATATTTTATTTATTATTTTTATTTTACACGTACACGTGCGTGTAAGTGCACCCATGTCATGCAGTGCTTGTGGAGGTCAGAAGAAGGCATCAGATCCCCTGGAATTGGAGTTAAAAATGGTTGTTTAGATGCCATGTGAGGTGCTGGGACTCAAACCCAGGTCCTCTACCAAAGTAGCTAGCATTCTTAATTGCTGAGCCATCTCTCTAGCCCCAACATACCAGTTCTTAACAACTCTCATAAATAACTCCTGTGGTCTTTGGTTTTACAGGATGTAAACAGTCTTCGACTTTCCCTTACTGATAATCAGGTAGTCAGTAAAGAATTTCAAGCTTTGATTGTAAAACATTTGGATGAAAGCCATCTTTTACAAGGTATGTAGATAATCTTGTTAATTCATGAGTTAACCAGTGATTAGCTTATAAGAAGGTAGGATTTAGCTGTTTTTATTCATTCTGTCATTGAAAAAGAATTTTTTCTGATGTTGGAAATTGGAAATACTTAAAAATTTAATTTAAAAATGTTCAAAACAAAGATTGTTGCTTTCTGTATTAAATAAGATGACCACAGGACTTCCTCAAAACCTCTAGAATTTTGGTTCAGAGGTTGTATAAAGCTATAAAAGTAGATATTTTTAAAAACCCAATTGTATTTTGATGTAGATTTGCTATGTTTGGAATTTTAGTTTTTAAAATTAATAAGGCATTTATTTGGTGATCCTTACTTTTCTATTTACTGTTACTGGTTTTTCAGTCAGCTTCATAGCCATAAGATTTTACTTTCATTCTTTTTGAAACTAAGCAGTTTTCTTGGGGTTCCTGCATTTAATTCTTCTAAAACTACAGAAGGTAGGAAATTTGCTTTTGGTGAATTGTTTTGATACTTCTGATCTGATACAACATGGTATAAATACATTGCTAGTCTGAGAAAATTAAAAATCTATGGGGAAATGGAAAAGTTGCATTTTCTCCTGATTTTGCTGAAATGCCTGCCTTAAGTTTGAAGCAGTTTGTTTAATGTTTGCTTTTGTTTACTGCATTTTTAAAGAGACTTAGCCAAAGATTGTCCTGGAGAGTAGTGCTATTAGAGATAATGCAAATTGTTGTGGCTTTTTTTTTTTTTCTTTTTAAGGAGACAAGAACCTCGTTGGTTCAGAAGTAAAAATTTATAGCTTGGATCCATCTACCCAGTGGTTTTCAGCAACTGTTATAAATGGAAACCCAACATCAAAAACTCTTCAGGTCAACTGTGAGGAGGTAAAGACAATGATAATTGCATGTAATATAACGTACAGGGCAAGATAACTATACAGAAGATTTGTGTTCTAGATACTAAACCTTTTATTTTATAAAATGTTAGAACAAAAATCAGAGTTAATTGTTTTTAAAGGAAGTTATTTGTATGATATCCTCTTGCTATGTTGAGCTAATTTTCAATATGTTCTCAAGAGTTTTTAAATTTTCCAGTGTCTTTGTTTTATTTTAAAGATTCCAGCACTGAAAATTGTTGATCCGGCACTGATTCATGTTGAAGTTGTACATGAAAACTTTGTGAGTTGTGGTAAGACACATTAATTAAAACCTTTCTTTTTTCCCTTTCATCTCACATTAAGAGAAAAGGAAACCTACTTTCCTATTTTTATATATTGTAGGTAATTCTACAAGAATCGGAGCTGTAAAACGCAAGTCTTCTGAGAATAATGGAAATCTAGTTTCTAAACAAGCAAAATCTTGCACTGAGGTAACCTTGATTTATTTTTGCCACTTTTGCAAAGCTTTCTTTACAATTGCCTGGCTAGTCTTTAGTAGTGATGTGGCAGTTTGTACTACTCTGCTGTGCTGTCTTCTCTGCTGTTGTAAACTTCAGATCTTGGCCGTAATTTCTGTACTCAAGCAGCTGAAGATGATACAAGTTTCTGGTTCACTATTTTTTTTGCAGTAAAAGCTTCATTTTTTTGATACTTGGTGAAAATTCTCAATTATGTGTCAATTTCACCATATGGTGGGTGTTTCTGAAGTTGCATATGTTAACTTGGAAAAATGCCTGGCATGAGAAGAGGGGAAGAACCTCAGAGCTGTGAGAAGGTTGGCTGTTGAAACAGGGCCCACACCCTCATAATAATAAGGAACTTGCATTGGTCATTTGTGATTAAGTATCCAAATGTATTAGCTTTTCAAAATAAGTGGCCAGTTTGTCATTATTAATTTTGACCCAGAAAAACATAGGCTTCATGGATGCCACATGAATTCAGGTGCCATATTTCTCTTCCAAAATAGTGTTTCTCTTTGGGTCAGTTAAGACTTTTTCCTTTTGTCATTAAGATGTGTTATAGGATGAATAAGTTTGACAATTTAGAAATCCAAATGCACTTATGTTGATGAATACTTTTCTGTAATAGGATGCTCCAGGTTAGAGTTTAGAATTTTAAAATTGACCAGAATGATACATGAAGACTACTGACAGCATTTAAGAAAGACCCTTGGAGACTAGGGGACAAGGCAGTGAAAAATAGCATAGGAGTGAATGAAAGTAGCTAGGGTTCCATATCAGCAGCAGACTAGACTACGATGTCAGCTAGAACCAGAGCAAACACCGTGCTACAGAAAGCCCAAGGGCCTTTCCTCTGCTTTTTGTCCATGTTCAGACAACAGGAACTTTAATTCTATACCCAGAGTTTCCTGAACCAAGGTGACTAAAGCTTTTGTCTTCATTCCAAAGGTATAGCCTTGACCTCTTGGTTAGAGGCTCAGGGTTGTTCAGGAAAGAATGAAGAGGTCATTATAGAAAATAGTATTATTTCTCATTTAATTACAAATAACACACATCCAGGAAACAAAGGTGGAACATTTACATGCTATATACTTGGTCTTGGAGACTAAGAAGTGTCTGGAATTGCTGTCTTGAAGATCATGTATACAGAGAGAGAGAGAGAGAGAGAGAGAGAGAGAGAGACACTCCCAGAAGCGCCTCCAAACAAACTTTTTTTTTTTTCTTTTTGAGACAGGGTCTCCCTGTAGCCCCCAGCTAACCTGGAACTCACTGTCTAGACCAGGCTGGCTTTGAACTCACAGAAATCCCACCTGCCTCTGCCTCCGGAGTGCTGGGACTAAAGGCTTGTGCCACTATGCCTGACCCAAACAAACTCTTAAGAGAGTGTCCTGTGCAGGAGCTGTGCAGGTGCCTCAAGCAGCATGGGCAGAAGCTCTTAGAGAAAGTTATGACTGGAGGGCAAGACTCATGGGAAGAAAAAGCACTACTAGAGGTGGAAAGGAAGTCTGGTTTTGTTATGGTTAAATGTATGGGGTGGCTACGGTTTTAAATCTAAGAGAGTGACTTGTTTATTTTATGCAGATGAGGGAAGGAAGTGATGGTAGAAACTAGGACACTGGGTAGGTTGGAGGGATTGGCCACTATAAATGGGGCTGAAGTGAGGCACTAACTGAGGAGATAGGTATTTAGGAGACAACATTAACTTGGCTTGGTGGAGGACTAGGTATTAGGACTGAGGAGATAGGAAAATCTACCTTCTAAGTGGGTTGATTAAGTGAAATGTGTGTATCATAGAACACAACAGTTGTAGTTTAGAAAGTTCAGATCACCAAGCTGGCGTCTGGTGATCATTTATGTTACCATATAGTCTCTCAGGTTAGAAAGAGTCTGAGCTGGTGGGAGTTAGGGAAATGAATAGTCAGGCTTTGGGTAAGTAATATTGTAAGGGCTATAAAGAAAATGATTAAAATGCATCTTAGTTAAGCTCAGAGAGGATATTGCCAAATCCCCAGTGTTGTTAGAAGCTGGGGGGAAAATGGGCAGAATTACAATCTGTCAGATTTTGATATTGGAAGAATTGTTAGTAATCTATAATAGAAACCAGTAAAGGCCATTTGGCTGAGTGTTACCTGTCATGGAGAGTGCATCAGTGTGTAAATAGATGTGTGACAAAAAGGAGAGTTAAAGATGTTGTGTTGGAGAAGGGGTCAAGAAACAGTATATCTTATAAGAATCAACCTGAGACTTAGAGAACCGCAAGACTGTCACATCCCTAGACAGCTGGGTGAGGCAGAGCTGATCTTAAAGGGAGGGATTCTAGTCAGGCTGACTAGATGACAGTGGATGAATTCACACTGAGGGACAACTAGAGATACTTACTTGGCATGATAGGCCTTAACACAAATGACAGTGGATGAATTCCACTGGAGGGGGGGTGCCAATAAAGATGGGGTATAATAAAGATGATTAAGATGTTCTATATGAAATACCCAAAGATTCAATAAAAAAATTTAAAAAAGAAAATCAAGCTGCCTGATAACTAGGCTCCAACATTAAAACAATTTGCAAGGTGTGAAAAAAGTATTGATGCATAAGTGTATCAATAATTCTTAAAGGAAAGGTAAAGAAAGTTTCATGAAAATAAACCCCATTGAAAAATACATTTAAAATATGAATGAAATTATCTTTCTTACCAAGAAAAGATGAATGAAGAAAAAAATGCTGAAAAGAAAACTAGAGAAAAATGTAAATTCAAAATATCCATGGCAGGTGTCTGAGATTTTGCTTCCTTCCATGGTCTTACAGTAGTAAATCTTTTACTTCTGTTTTTCAAAGTCAAGAGCTAGAGTTAGACAGAACTTTTAAGATGACTGACAACAAACACAAAGCCAGTGATTACCTCAAAAAGATAATAATAATAATCAACCCGAGACGCTGACAGAACTGGGGTCAGTGGGGATACCTGGGGGAAGGTGTGAGTGGAAAGGTGATTGAGCAGGTAAATTTATTATAATGCTTAAAGGAGTGCATGTAAAATTGTGCTCATACACATAATGTGATCTGCCTCAAACTTGTAGGGCAAGGAGCATGACTTTTTTTTTTTTAAATCATGTCCATACTATTCATATTCAATAAATTTGTGTGCACAACTGAAACTCTTAAAAATTAAGCATGGATTTTGTCTTGAAGATAGTTCCTTAATCTCTACTTAGACAATGAGAAACTACATTTTATGTTTTAAAAACACCAGTTTCAACTGGGTGTAATAGTGTATGCCTGTAGTCACAGCTGCTCAGAAGCCTGAGGCAGGAGAAATTACTTGAGTCTGGGCTATTCTAGATCATAATGCATTATGCCCATTGAGTATTCATACTGTTTGTCATCAGTATGGGTACTTTGGAGCAGGGAACCATTGGTTTGCCTAAGGAGGTGTAATTGACTTGGATTAAGAAAATATCTTTAGCTTATAAACCATAGTCATCCTATTCAAAAGGAAGTTGGAGATGGTAAATTTTTACCTGAGTGTTAAAAGTTTTAGAAATCTGGTTTTGATTACTTAAAATTTTTGGTTCATCTAGAAAAGTATAGTAAGGCAAAGAAATAGCATTAAGTATGAAATAATCATACTAGGGACATTGTTCATATTTTGGAATCCTTCCTTTCTCTTTCCTTCTCTCTCCCTCCCTTTTCTTTATATATCATGAAGGTCTGGGTTTTGATTGTCTTTTTTTGTAGGTAAATATCCGCTTTCTTTTGTATCTTTTGATCCCTTGTGAATATTTTTTCCATATCAGTACTCTTACATTCTGGGTCATTATAATTGGGAAAGATTTGGAACACTGGCCTGACCTAGATTTCACGAGGACTAAAAGAGATAAAGGAACAGGGAAGGATGGGGTGGGGGTGGGGGGCAGGCACTTACTGTAGATGTGAGTGAAAAATGAGTACAGCAACACACTTGGCACCATTCTCTGTGTTTGTGCTCCCCAAATGCATTGAGCCGGCACAGGTTTAGTTTTAGGGTGGTCTTTGGAGATAGGTTATTTGGGATTAGGTAGGCAACATGCTGTGGTTAAGACAAACATGTTTGCCAGTGACACCTAGCTCCTTGAAGGTCTTCTTTGCCTAGCAGACTATTCCTCAGAGTTATTACATTGCTTGGTTAATTGGGAAAGAGTCTGCTGAGGAGTGCGAGCCAGCAGTGACCTTTTTAGAATATTGTCATACACTCAATTATATTATCTCCGTCTGCTGGCAGGGAGGAACTATTGCCATGACTGGTATAGAAGACCTTCAGGGAAAACTCTTCAGGTAAGAAGAAACTTTGACCTTTGTCGAGTCAGAGGCCAGTGCAGCAGTGTGCACATGAAGATGGGTTTGGGAATCAGGAATTCTATCCCTGTTAAGTTTTAGGCAAGGTATGGAAGGGATATTCCTCAGTTTTCTTAAAGAGAAAGCACCCTTAGTAAGATAATCATGTCACATGGTGATATAATTGAGAACATTTTTACAATATTTCGTTGTTTTAAGAGAGCTTATTAAAAATCACTTTTGCTGTGTGCCGAGCACTGTGTTAAAGAACAGCCCAAATAGGGCTGTCACTGTATAAATGGGAACAGAGGAAATGTCAGTTCAAACTAAGGTCTAACCTCAAAAGCCAGTGATTTTACCCACTGTGCTAGTGTTGCTACTTCTCCCTAAATCCTTTCCTTGATGTAAATCGCCATTGTAAAAACAACCGATTCCTTTTTCCTTCCCTTTATTCCTCCTCCCAGTGAATATTTATTGAGTATTTAATATATGAGAAATACTGATCTACAGAGCTACTTAAAAATATGAAGTGCTACTTGGGAGGCACAGGCAGGCTGATCTTTGTGAGTTCGAGGCCAGCCTGGTCTACAGAGCGAGTTCCAGGCAGCTGGAGTTACAGGGAGACCCTGTCTCAAAAAGACCAAAAAATAAATAAATAAATAAAATTAAATAAATAAATAAAATAAAATATGAAGTGCTAACTCTGTTTATTCATTCGTAACATCATTCCACCAGTCTTACTGAGCATCTGCCGTATGTCTGACTTGATGAGTTCAGGTAGTGGACATAGGAGCGGGGCCTCTGCCTATAAGTGTACATTTCATTGTGAGGAGACTGACAACAACTAAGTACAAGATGCTTTCACAGTTCTTAGAAGTGCTGTGGAAAAAGGAAACAAAGGGCTGTGACTTAAAAAGTGTTAGGGGTGACTGAGGGAACACTTTTGTTTGCAACAAGTAACCAAGGATTCTAAGAAGGTGACACTTGAGGAAATGAGGGAGAGAGGTTGGAACCAGCATCCATCCAGCCCCTGAAAACTAGGCAGAAGGAATAACAAGTACAAAGCCCAGACCAGAAAGAGTTTAAGAATGTTTGAAGAGAAGAAGCCTAATGATTGGAATGCTGTGGGCAAGGGGGTTAATGACCTATGGGCAGGAGACTGGACCATATGGAATTCTGGTAGGCTGTGGAGTCTTGATACATGTTTTATAAGGGTGGTTCTGTGTTAGGATAAATCTGGGTTTGTGGAGGAGAAGGGTTAACAAGAACAGAAGGAAGTCAAACAAGCTAGATTTGTAGTCTGAGATAGAGGTGGAAGTGGTGTCACAGAAAGAAATGGAAAGATTCAGTGAATACTTAGGAAATGGAGGCAGGATTTATTGATTTCATTGATTAGATATGGGAAATGAGTTTGGAGGTGTTTTTTGGGAATGAGATGGAGAGTTTTTTGTTTTTTTTTTTTTTTTTGAGTTAAGCAGCTTGATGGACATTGTTCAGAGTAAAATTATCCAGTTTGCAATCTAAATTTTGTATGTTGCTTTCAAAGAGTAATTTAAGGAAAAGTTTTAGGACATCAACTCTGAATATATTCAAAGAGATGAAGGTGAAAGGTGAGACGAAATATGCTTGGTAAAAGTGAACCTTTTTTTTTTTTAAGTCATGTTGAATAACCATTTTGTGATGATTTGGCAATTAAATTTTTGGAGAGTAATCTTTTAATAAGTGATTATCAGAGAATTGTATGTAAGTATAGTTGAAGGTACCTTTTAGAAGTACTTAATCTATTCATTTAAAAGATTAGGAAACAAGCCAAGACATGTAAAATTGACCTTTGCAAGAGTATAGTCAACCTCTTCTCCAAATAACCCAAGATAAAACCAAAACGCATGTAGCTAGAGAACAGTGAGACTGATATTTAACTAAAGACAAGTTTACAACAACAGTATAACAATCAGATAATTGAGTACGTAAAAGTCGTTGGAAGCAATGCCCAGAACTTCGAAAATGATTACATTTTTTATTATTTTTAGGTGTTTTTTAATTCTATACTAGGTAGTCTTTTCAAGACTGCTCCAGAGTAAGGCATAGACAGCATTTAATATGTTTGCAATTGTCAAGTCTTTTAAAAAACAAAAAACTTGAAGTTCTGCATCAGATTTTAGACATTAATTATTAGAAGATGAAGAAACTGAAGACTTCTAGGTTTAGATTTGATGGCAAGGTAAATAGGTTATTTTAGTGTGAAAGAGGTAACTGAGAAAGGCGTAGGACTTAAGTATAGATGGAGAGCCTACTAAAGATGGGCAGATGGATTTTGCATGGCCATAGAGAAGTTTTCTGGAGTTATCTCTTCTATTTTTAGTGGTAGGAAGTTTTATAAATGTAAGATGTGGATCCAATATTTGTATTTTCACAAAGGTAAAATTACATAGAAAGGGAAGGGGGGAAGGATTTCACAGCTTTATCCCATAGGCCTGTCATGACTTAATATTTTTTGCAGCTTGGGATGACCTTTTTGACTTGATGAGCCACATAAGATCAAGAATCGTGTCCTCAATCTTTATTGCATTGCAAAGGCTTATCGTGGCACCCAGTAGGTTCCATTGCCTACAAGAGTCCTATGTGGCCTGGTTCTCCTGCCAATCTGCGTAGTAAGTGCGTGGTGGGCACTCAAGTCATGTCCAGATGATTGCATGTGAAGCTGCTACCATTGAAACTCACAAATTCACTTCTGTACATTGCATAATAAAGTAATTACCACATTGTTTTCCTGACATAGACGACAAAGGTCTGAAAAAAATCAGCTTGTAACCTTCTATAGGAACACTTAAATTTTGTGAAAAACTGGAGTGATTTATTTACAGCCATCAAATATGAGTTCTTTATTTTTGTGATTTGTCACTTGTTTACTCTTCTGGTCTTTTATTTGACAATGATATTGTGCTTGTTTAGTTTTAAACCAAGAAAATTATTTTGAATTTTGTTAGCATTTTGTAATTTCCCACTAGGGACTTTTTAATGTCTATTGGTTTGGTATCTTTTAGGCCTCTCCCAGTGTGTGTCCTGTACAGTCTGTTCCCACAACAGTTTTTAAGGAGATTCTACTTGGCTGTACTGCAGCAACTCCATCTAGTAAAGATCCAAGACAGCAAAGTACTCCCCAGGCTGCCAACTCTCCACCTAATCTTGGAGCGAAAATTCCTCAAGGGTGAGTAGTGTTTTTCTAAAAGGAGTTTAATCATAGTAATAAAAAGTTGTTTTACTCAGAGTTCATTGTTTCTGTCTCATGTTCTAGAAAGGTTTCCATAAGAGTTCCCCAAAAGGAAAGATTGATCAGGTGATTTCAGAGGTAGAAGTGTAGAAGGCACACAGAATAGTATAGAAAAACAATATAGAAGTGAAAGACGTACTCACTTGACCTGCTGATAATAATGAGGAGGATCAATTGAAATATTACATGTATAGAATGGGTGTCTTCTTTTGAGGAGAAAAGGAAGCACATTGGTTGTATATGGGAGACTTAGATAGGAGGGAGTGTGGAGAAGAGGATCATGTGGTTAAAGTGAAGGTTAACCTAGCATGACTTGAACCCTTGTTATGGATCAAAATGGGGCTAAAGAGGAGATTCTAAGAAATAGACATAAGGAAACAATGCCTTTGCCAGTCAGTTTACAGTTGAAGAAAACAAGAAATGTGAAGTTTAACTAGATGTTTAAAGTAGGTACAAGAGGGGCTGGAGAGATGGCTCAGCAATTAAGAACACTGGTTATTCTTGCAGAAGACCCGGGTTTGAATCCCAGCACCCACATGGTAGCTAACAACTGTCCCAGGGGATCCAACAGCCTCTTCTGACCTCTGTGGGCATTGCACGACACAGGTGTACTTACCTACATGCAGGCAGTATACGCATAGAATAAAAATAATAAAATTTTGAAAGTTTAAAAAAAAAAAAGGTACAAGACTGAGAAAGCTACAAGGCAGAGAGACTATGGCATAGAAAAGTCAGAAGTCAGTTTGAAAGACAGCCACAAAACTGTGGGAGAGTGGCAGAGCACATTGTTTCCCTGGGAGAAAAGTGGGTGGCACCCTAGGATGGAGCTGGGAGAATAGTGACACAGCTGCCAATTGAGAAGTGTTTATTTTAGCACATGCATGCATGTGTGTGCACATACACTGGGAAGGGCAACATGATAGAAAACTTAGTGACATCCAAACACAGATTTCAAATTTGAATGCTTAAATGAGAAATCCTTTTCCAGAACGAAATCTTGGATTAGAAACAGGGCAAAGAAAGGAAAGAGAAGAGGGAAGAGAGAAAAAGAGTCTTGTGCTTTGCTGGACAAAGAACTCCTAGTATGGATTTTGAAACGAAAGTTTTTCAAGGATGTCCTTAGTAAGAAATGGGAAATAAGTAGTTTCCATTGGCAGCAACTAATCAATAAACTGCTATTTGTTTTGAGTCCTGGCCGTTCCTGGATTCAGTTTATAGCAAGACAAGGTTTTGTGCTGCTGATGGTAGTTTTAAATTTATATTTAATATGCATAGCTTTGCAGGGATTTCTAATATGCATACATATTTTATTATAAAGTTTATATCTTAATACATTTGCCTGCAGTGAAATTGTTTCCAAGTTTTGACAGGCAACAAGAATATTAGTTTTATCTTTTAAATTTAAATGTAATTTTTGTTATATAAGAGAGTTCAGCAAAGGTTTTTCTGAAATAGAACAAAGAAAGAGAAAAGAACTTCATAATTGGTCTTGCATAGATTTATAATTTGACACATTGAAAACCACTGAGTTTCTTAATTGTTGAATGTACTTTCTGGTTCCATATAAAAATACTGTTTGCTTTGAGGGAAAGCTAAGGTTCATTATGCTGTAAGAAATAGAACTTAAAGCAGTTAAAGCTTTATGAGATCTTACAGGGAACATTTAGGATTGCATTATTCTGAGCATGTAAGATACTTTTTCAGAGCCACTGATGGATTTTGTTCTTGACTCCTGCTCACAAACTATCTGAAAATTACTACCATAAGCAGTTTTCATTTGTTTTTCATGCTGGTTGCCACAACAAACCAAATTATTTTTGGATGGTAAGATATAAAAGAGACCTGGATGCTACTTTTCCATATTATGTTTTTCAGATGTCATAAGCAGAGTTTACCGGAAGAACTTTCTTCCTGTCTAAACACAAAGCCTGAAATACTGAGAACAAAACCAGATGTCTGCAAAGCAGGATTGCTTTCTTCAAAATCTCAGGTTGGAACTGGAGACTTGAAAATTCTGAGTGAGCCCAAAGGTAGCTGTATCCAGCCTAAAACAAATACTGATCCAGAAAACAGATTGGAGTCTGTTCCACAACCAGTGACTGGCCTTCCCAAGGAGTGCTTACCTGCAAAGGCTTCTTCTAAGGCAGAATTGGAAATTGCCAGTACTCCTGAACTGCAGAAGCATCTAGAACATGCAGCTTCCACATCTGATGACCTTTCAAATAAACCAGAAGTGAAATCAGATATCAATAGCCTTAATAGTTGTGTAGAAAAAAAAGTAGAACCTTCAAGTTTAGGTTACCAATTGCAGAATTCCAAGGAAACATCAGTAAAAGTAGATAATGAAAGCTGTTGTACAAGAAGCAGCAATAAAACCCAGAATCGTAAGTGTTTCTAAATATCTTTATTGATAAATGGTTTTATGTATATGTGTGTGTGTGTGTATTTATTTCTTGTCCCATGATCAAAATATGAAAATAACTGGAGAACAAGTTTCAAGAAGTAATGCTCTACAAAGGAATTCATTTTACCCTGTGAATTAGTATGAATGTCTATTAACATTTGAATCCTGCATATTAAGCCTATACACTTTTAAGATTACTTTATCTTTAGGCTGTTGCTGTCTTTGTTGCATTCAGGTCGGGAGTGAAAGAGGTGAGACTTTGTGTTCTTTTAGGTAGCTTATACATGGTTGTTAGGGTTTTTAGATACAGAATTAATGGTCATTCTGGAAAAAAGATTTTCGGTTAAAGGTGTCAAGGACAGTTTCGTGAAACACAAAGGAGAGTTGTTAAGGGGAGTTAGCTACATTCACCTGTCAAACTAAGTACCCTTAGTGTAGAGAAGATGGTATGTTGTATTTCATATTTACAAGTTGAGCATTCCTAATCCAAAATCCCACACATCTTAAAATTGGAAACTCTTTTAGCACAGACATAACACGAGTTCAAAATACCACACTTTTACCTCATGTGTTGGGGTTGTGGTAACAGTGCAGAGTGCAGGCACACTGAAAACATAGTTGCCTTCAGGCTGTATCCATGTATCTCTAAAGTATCTATGAAACCAGTGATTGATGTTTAGAGTTAGATCCCATTCCCAAGGTATCTCATTAAATATTTACAAATATTTCAAATCTAGAAATGTCAGCTCTTCTTGTCTTTAGCATTTTGGATTAGGATTATTCAACTTGTACTTTTAGTGAGTTTGGAGGTGCATTTTAATGATAGTAGTAATCAGAAGCGCCATTAGAAGATTGAAATTAGAAGACTGAAATGACCTCGGCACATTAAAAGGTTCAGAGCTATTGCAGTTTGAGATACCTAAATTATCAGGTGTGTGGAAAGTCAGTGTGGATTTTGTAAATTTTTTAAAAACCTAAGCAGATAAACGACAACAGAAACATTCTATTAAGCAAAAACATGAACATAGGGACCAGTGAGATGGCGCAGTGGGTAAAGATGCTTACCCCCAAGTGTGATTGAGTTCATTCCCCAGAACTCACTTGGTGAAAGCAAAGAACCAACTCCTGAAAGTTGTCCTTTGATTGCTACAACTTGTGTCATGGCACATGTGCATATGCAAACACAAAAAGAACTGCATATACCCATGATAGTTTTTTTTATAGTTGACTTCTGAATGTAGAAGGCAAAATTGTTGCATCAGCTTGTATATCTTTTTAGTATAGAGTTGGAAGAATAGAAAGAAACTCCTTTGCCTAGAGATTCTTCTAACCCAACTTTGTCATTCTTGAGGCTTAAGCTAATATAGCTGTTAGTTTGCCTAAAATTAATTGCATAAGATTCATACTGTTTTTCAGGAGTTATGTAACTCCCAAAAGAAGGTGAATATTCATTACCATATATCTGTTCTACTTAATCTTGTTGAGTCATCAATCCTCACAGCTAATTTTGAAACAAATCAGTTTAGTTTTTGTGAAGCAGTGAAAGTCCTAGTTGGGTAAACACATGCACAGGTACCTGAATGAGTTGTGGAGTCCAGCTATGTCTCACTGTGCTGTGCAGCTGTTCTGTATCTGACGTGATTTTAAAGAAAAAGTGTAGCTGTACATCCTGGATTAACACATGCTGCCATCTACAGTAACTGGCTAAGGTGTGAGCATGGAATTGAAAGCTCACTGGAATCTTTGGACTGTGTTCAAATACTGGTGGTTGTGGGTAGGGAAAAGAATTCTGCACTACTCAGGGGCTACAGAGCAAAAGCCAGCTGGAATCAAGTTAGCTGCCTTTGTTCAGTTTGGCTCCTTGGAAGTAGGGTTATCCTTTTTTCTTGGCTTTGCTGTAAGTTGAGAATCACTGATACTGTTTTCACTAAACTAGATTTAGACTGTTCAACGTGATTATCTATAAATACTTCCTTTTTAAAGCCAGATCAAATAAAATAACCTTTGGATTCAACCTAAAATCTGTGGAAGCCTGGTCCAATTCTCAAAAGGATGATGTCTTTCAGTGTCTGAGAAATTAAAATTCCAGCACTGTGCTATTATTTTTCCTCCTTACTTTACTGTATCTTTCAATCTGAGTAAAAATTTTCAAAGAAGCAAGGACTGACAGCATTGTTTAGCATTTTAGTGTGCTTTATTCCTGCTTTAAAAGAGGTAGGGTTAGATCCCCTTTAAGGCAATTATTGAAGGCACTCATTTCGTTTAAACCTTTTTTAGTTTGGGATCTTTTTTCCAAATTTCTTCAAGGTTGGCCTCTCCCACCTGGTTCCCCAGAAATTTTTTGGTTTTGGTTCATTTATTTTTGCCAAAGAACACACTTCCACCTCTTCTCACCTCCATTTTGACTTTGAGGAAAAGTCTTTTCTGTGAAATACTCCTTTAGGTTCTTGGCTTTTAGATGCCATTGGTCTTTACCATGAGATCTCTACCTTTCTCTTTTCCTCTAGAAACTGTATTAGCATTTCCTTTACAATTATGTCAATTACAAGTTAAAACCTAGAAGTGCGTTTAAGAATCCTTTCCTTAATCAGTGTTCGTAATCTGAAAAGAAGTATATGTTTGTAGCAGATGGAAGACATGTTAGATGTCTTCGGGAGCGTTTAGAAAATTGCTTGTCATAGACCAATAGAAAGACTATTTGGTTTTTATTTTGATTAGCTTTTGTTTAGAGTACTTTAGAAAACACATCTTAAACCAGTTTCTTTTTGAGTATGGAAAGAGACAGAACTGCCATCCCCAAAGTCAGGCTTGTGTAGGCTGAGCCTGTGTCTGCTTACTAGTGCTGTTCAGTAACTTTGCAGTAAGTATATGAGTTGGAAAAAGTCGTTCTAGCATGCTTCTCTCATCTGTAGATTGTGAATAGACAGACACGCACATTGACTTTGGCTGTTGAATTTGGGTCTTAGGTTGTCAAATGGATTTAGCAAATGGGGATTGTTTCACAAAGAAAATAACTTTTTTAGTTGTCTCATTACTTATCTTTTGAGCTATTCTAGAAATTTCATTTGAACCAAAAAGGTAGGAAGATGTTCTTTCTTTGGGAGTGTTGATTTTTTTTTAATTAGAATTCAGTCAAATGTTGATGTTCAGAACTTCAGGTTTCATTTCCTTTCTTTTCCTAGCCCCAGCCAGGAAGTCAGTTTTGACAGACCCAGATAAACTCAAGAAGCTGCAGCAGAGTGGAGAGGCCTTTGTTCAGGATGACTCCTGTGTGAACATTGTGGCACAGCTACCCAAGTGCCGGGAATGTCGCTTAGACAGTCTGCGCAAGGACAAGGAGCAGCAGAAGGACTCCCCTGTGTTCTGTCGCTTCTTTCACTTCAGGAGGTGAAGCATTTGAGGGAAAACTCAGATAATCTAGGCCTTATTAGATATAACTTTCCTCTATCAACAGCACATCTTGAATGTAGAAATTGTGTTTTTAATCTGCGGGCTTAGAAATCTAGAACTCACTGTACATTTTTTCAATCTCATCCAATCTCTATCGTCTGTCTGTCTATCTATCTGTCTGTCTGTCTGTCTGTCTATCTATCTATCTGTCTATCTATCTATCTATCTATCTATCTATTTAATCATCTATCTATCTCATTCTAGGCTGGTCTTGAACTTATTTATGTAGGCAGAGATGACCCTGAGCTCCTGATACTTCTGCTTCTACTTTCCAAGCGTTAGGATTACATGCCTGGTTTATGCCAAACTGAGGGTGGAATTAGGACTTCATGCGTGCTAGGCAGTTCTACCAACTGAACTGCATCCCCAACCCTCAATTTTTTTATAAGGCAAAACTTGAAAAATACAAACTTCTATTTATAAAAATAGCTGCCATAGAAAAAGGCTGAAAATTCTGGAAAATCAGTGCAGATAACTGTTAACTCTTTTTTTGGTCTTTTTGAGACAGGGTCTCCCTGTAGCTCCAGCTGGCCTGGAACTCACTATGTAGACCAGGCTGGCCTTGAACTCACAGAGATCCTCCTGCCTCTGCTTCCCAAGAACTGAACTGTTGTTAACTTTTAAATTGAATTTTTAGTGTTTGGGTGGTCATAACATTTCTTCAGGTGTAAGAACCCTTGATTGTCTTCATCTTTTTTTTTCTGTAAATACTTTTGAATTTCTGTGTTAGATGCTATATTAGATAATACTAAAACCTATTGTAGCAAACTTTCATCTCCCTTATTAGTATTGAGAGGTTTTTTGGGGGGGAGGGGTTGTTGTTGTTTTTGGTCTTTTTGAGACAGGGTCTCCCTGTAGCCCCAGCTGTCCTGGAACTCACTATGTACACCAGGCTGGCCTTGAACTCGCAGAGATCCGCCTGCCTCTGCCTCCCAAGTGCTGGGATTAAAGACGTGCGCCACCACGCCTGGTGAGGGTGTTTTTTTTTTTAAAGATAACGGTCTCCCTGTGGTCCCAGCTGGCCTAAAATGAGCTATATAGAAGGCCAGGCTCATGTTGTCTCACAGAGATTGACCTGCCTCTGCCTCCCAAGTGCTGGGATTAAAGGCATGCACCACCATGCCCAGCTCATTTTGTAAATATTTTGCAACTAGCAATAATACAGAATTTATTATTTTGTCTACATCTCTGACAACTTACTTTGAAGATTCCTAGAAGTAGTAGTATTGGGTCAGAAGGTGTGTGTTAAGGCTGTGATGGACATGCTCTGCCAAATTGCCCTATAGGAAGGGTGCACCTTTGTTCATGGCCTCTGGCAGGGGTCCAGCATGCCTGATCTGTGTTCCTTGGTCAGCAAAGAGGGGTGTGTGGGTATGATTTCTTGTTCACATATGTTTTTCCTTTCTCATCCTTTTGAATTTGCTCATTATGTAATTGGTTGACTTTTCTCTTTGTAGAGTGCTACTGTCTTCTGTTCTACTTCTATTTAAGTGTATTCATCAAACAGCACCCCAATAAGATAAAATGGACATGTTAACTATCAGTATAAATCAACTGATAAATTAAACTCCAATTAACCAAAAAATTGAATCACTATTCATAAACTGATTTTTTTTTTTTTTTAATGTGTATGAGTGTATTGCCTGCATGTATGTGAGTGCACCACCGTGTCGTGCAGTGCTGCGGAGGTCAGAAGAGGGCTTCAGATTCCCCTGGAACTGGAGTTAAGGATGGTTCATAGCCACCATGTGGGTGCTGGGAATCCAACCCAGGTTCTCTGCAAGAGCAGTCAGTGCTCTTAACCGCTGAGCTGTCTCTCCAGTCCCTATAAACTGACTTTTTAAAAGTAGACAAATGGTTGTTTTTCTTTGCCTAAAATAATCTGTTAAGAATGTCTCTTCATCTTTAACAATTAAAAAAGAATCAGAACTTAACCAAATTTCACCAAAGTAACATGAGTTTTATAGAAGTGTTAGAAAAATTAATTATGGGCTGAGGAGATCAATGGTTAAAAGCACTGGCTGCTCTTGCAGAGAACCCGGGTTCGATTCTCAGCACCCATATGGCAGCTAACAATTGTCCATAACTCCAATTCCAGAGGCTCTGACATCCTTTTCTGAGCATAACACGACACAGGTGCACTTACATACATGTGGTACACTTACATACATATAGGCAATACATTATACACATAAAATAAAAATAAGTAAAATATTTCTTTTAAAAAAACTAGCCGGGTGTGATGGTGCACTCCTTTAATCCCAGCACTAAGGAGGCAGAGGCAGGAGGATCCCTGAGAGTTGGAGGCCAGCCTGGTCTACATGGCGACCCTGTCTCAAAAAGCCAAAACCAACAAAAAACTATCCCAGGGCTGAAGAGGGGCCTCAGTGGTTAAGAGCACTGGCTGCTCTTGCAGAGGATCCCAGGTTTAGTTCCCAGCACCTGTCCCTAATTCCAGTTCTAGGGGATCTCATGCCCTCTTCTGACTTCTGTGGGCATTGCACAACATCGGTGCGCTTACATACATGCAGGTTATATACTCCTACACATAAAATAATATTTTTTTAAAAAAGGAAAATTACCCCAGAGTTAGAAAAGTATCAGTGTCTAATGACTTGGTAGCTATTTGTAATTTAAAGTTCTCTTAATCCTTTTAAAATAGTCATCACTTCCCATTGATGTCTTTTATTCTGCCAGTGGTATATCTTAGCATGTATTCATTTTACAAGGTCATAGGTTTCATGAGGACCTTTTCCTACCTTTATGTAATGTACTTTGTGTTCATCTCCTAATTACCCTCTCATAACCTCCATTGTTCCCTTCTCTCTTTCCAAATAGTCCCTTTTCTTCTTTGTTCTATTTTTTTCAAACCTAAATTCCTCACATGAGGGGAAACATGATTTTTTTAATGTTTACGTTATAGACAAGCTTTCATCTTTATATTATACTTTTTTAAAAGTCAGGTTGATTTCATTCAAATTCTTTTGTCCTGAGTTCTGTTTTTTTGAGACATAAATGAACAATTACCTGAGTATAGAAGAGGCTTAGATATAATAACACTTTCTCAGACGTCAAAATATTTTTTAAAAAGTATTTTATTTATTATTTTTTATTTTATGTGTATGAGTGTATTGCCTGCATGTATTGAGTGCACCCCTGTTGTGTAGTGCCGCGGAGGTCAGAAGAGGACTTCGGACCCCCTAGAGCTGGAGTTAAGGACGGTTCGTAGCCGCCATGTGGGTGCTGGGAATCAAACCTGGGTTCTCTGCAAGAGCAGTCAGTGCTTTTAACCACTGATCCATCTCTCCAGCCCTGAGAAGTCAAGATACTTTCTGGTTCAACTAGTTCTAATAATAAACAAGTGTTGCTTTCATTTCTTATTTTCTTTCTTTTTCACTGTAAGATAAAAATCTAAGTTGAAAAATTGCTGAGTTGTATTAAATGCACAGGTAATTTAAATCACTTAGAGGTTCCTGTTATAGATCAGGAATTGTATACGGTATACTCACTAGGTTTGTCTGAAAGTAATTTTCACATTTAGCTTACTTAGTCAAGTACAGGTATTTCAGATACTAGTTTGCCTAATGCACTCCTAAGGAAATTGCAAAAGCATCCAGCATTTAGAGTTGTGATACTGCTAACATATGTTCACATACGCATATGTTAATACGTATTCTGAATAATACCTGGTCCAGAATAGTAAAAAAATCACTCTATTCTTTCAAGTATAAAAGAGTGTTTATATGCACAGGCATTTGTACTTAAATGCATTTTGAGAAATCACAAAATGTTTTTCTTTTGTCTTTCAGTATGGGGATTGAACCTAGGGTTTCCTATATGGTAGGCGAGCACTGTACCACTCTCCCTAGCTTCTTTTTTACTTGTTAAATAATTTTGGGGTGGACTTACTAAGTTGCACAGGCTGGCCTTGAACTCAGCTCTAGCCCGGGCAGGCCTTGAACTGCTGATATTCCTGCCTCAGCATTCCAGGTGCTGGAATTACAGGTGTCCACAAACGTGTCCAGCTTTAGATTTTTTTCTTTTTTAGTGAAGTGACTGTCTCTTAATTTGGGCCATCCATTATAAACTTGTATTTCCTTTAAGTGTATAAAATAATGAGTTTAATCATGACATTTTCATACATGTGTATTGTACTTTGTTCATATTCACTTGACAAATGGTTTCTCTAACATTTAATTCATGTGTTTCATAGATTCAAAGAGTTTAGATAGTTACCCAGTTGACTGGTGAAGAAGTCAGGGTCCCCAGCAAAATATTGAAGAATTTTAGCAATTAGTCCTAAATTCTGTGATTCTTACCAATGCAAATAAACACTTCACTTTAGTCTAGTCTGTTGCTCAATTCACTTACCTTTCCTTGCTTGTAAAGGGTGTTTTGCCTGAGTGTACCTTTTCTTTCTTAATGTCTCCTTTTCTGACAAGGCAAGCTCAGTTACTGTCTCTACCCTAAAGTCTTCTTTTTGTTAGTCCCACTGAACTCAGACTCAACACTTTTTCCTTTGACTGTCAGTGATGTCTCATACGCTACTAAACTGTGGAGGGCTTTTAATGCTTCCAAGTAAAAATAAAATGTTATTTTCCAAAAAAGTCAAAATTTAATACATAGCTTTTTAAACCATCCAAATGTTAGAATATTGAAAACAAATACTGGGAAAGTGTTCTGCCTTTAATTGTTCTACTTCTTAGGTTCTGAGGCCCATCTCAATGCTACCTCTTGTTCTAGGAGCATATACTGGGATGTGCAGCTAAGGGACATGTGGGTACCAAACACCTCCCAGATCTTTGTGGTCATAGCTTAAGTGACTGTCTAGAAGTCCCTTCTCTTGCTGAGTGTTATTCTTGAAGCAGTAGTTGTAGTCAGATCTGATTAGATTATCTTTCACTGTTGGTTGGTTGTTTTCTCCTGCTATTTTGTAATTAGTCTTTGTTGTGAAGTCCCAAGTCTGATAGGTTGAGATCGTTTTTGGAGACATCTTTCCCTCAATCTCTCCACCCCTCTTTAGCTTCCCTTTCTGGGGAAAAACAAATAACCTTTAGTTTTATTTTTAAATATTTTAAAATCTTCCTAGAGACGCCATCAAAAAATTGACTGTAATTAACCATGAAGAGTACAAAAGATGAGGAGGGCTTTGTTTATTGAAATGGTATTCACACAGTAATTACAAGTTGTAAACCAATTTTGTGTTTTCCTCACTTCTAGGTTACAATTCAACAAACATGGTGTGTTGCGGGTAGAAGGCTTCTTAACACCAAACAAGTATGACAGTGAAGCAATTGGCTTGTGGCTCCCTTTGACCAAAAATGTTGTGGGGACTGATTTGGACACAGCAAAATATATCCTGGCCAACATTGGAGACCACTTTTGTCAAATGGTGATTTCTGAAAAGGAAGCTATGTCAACTATTGAGCCACACAGTAAGAGCATCTCTTAGGGGGTAGGATTTTTGAGTCCAACTTGAATTTTGTCTCTTAAGGACACGTGAATCCTAATTGCATGGGTTTCATTTTCACCAGAAGTCTAGATGACTGGTATAGTGAGGTTACAGTTTTCATTTTGAGAAAGATTTCATCTGAATTGGTCTCCTGTCTATGGGGTTTATTTGGGGACAGTTAGCAAAGGAGTAAAGCTCCTCTTTAGTTGGGAAAGTTCAAGATGAGGTGGTAGTGGCAGCATTTGCACAGCCTCACCAGAGGGGGTGAGGCTTCAGACTGGTTTAAGATTCTTAATCCACAACACATTGCAAAGAAGATAAGGACAGACAGGCTATTACCCTAGGCCTCCTGAGTCAGAGTCTGCAAGACCGGATCCCAACTGTGAGAATATGAACCGGCTCAGATGGAAATGATTCATTACATACCAGAGTCTGAAAGGATGACTTGGAGCTGCTAGCTTGGTGTCTGTGTCCTCCATTCTTTGGGAGCACTCCTTACTAATTTGTAGCCTAGTTAGTTAGCTACAGGGACCAGTGTTTAACACATGAGAGCCAAGCCTCCTTTGAGTCATCTCATGTAGGATGTCTGGGAGGACAACACATTTTTCCCTGTCCCAATGCTCTGTAGAAATGAGACATCCAGCCAGAAGCACCATAGGTCACATGCCTTAAAAGCCTCATAGCTTCTTCCATCATTTTATCATCCCCAAATGACTAGAAAGTTGTCTTTCCATTCTTTTAGTATATACATACTAAAAGAATAGATTTTAGATATATAACCAAATGTGTTTGAATGTAAGCATCCATGCCGTTCTTAAGAATTTTGTTGTACTTGCCAGAAACTAACTGAAGCTAACCAGGACAAAAACAGTATTTTTCAGGCATGGATCCTGATATTTCTCAGGATTTGAAGAATAGGAACCAGTAGCAGGAATCCAGAGGTGTGGGACTTGGGAGCTTTGGGGACTGCTGAAATTATACTGAAAGGAAGAGCAGCTTTAGAATTATGTCATTCTGTCTGCATGTTCATAAGTCAAAAGATCTTATTAAACTTTTATTTTCCCTGTGATCTATAGGACAAGTGATACAAAGTTTCCATTTTCACTAATGATAATAAGGTTTCTTTCTTAAATATGTTTGGGTAAAAGTAATGAATGTAAAGAAATTTAAGTAACTCTTCTGGTTCATACCTGACTGCATTGTACAGACACTTGTTTGAAGTAAAGTTGCTTCCCTTGTGATTCATCAGACCTGTTTTAAATAAGTGAGGCGTCTCTTTCCTAAAGGTATTTTTTTCCATACAGAAAAAAAAAATGCACAGGAAGTTGTCTTTTAAGCATTTGAGTAAGGAATTCTCTCCTTGAAGACCAAGCCTTTGTGATTATCCTGTTGCTCTGTTTTAACAAACTGATCAGATTAGAGAAAGAAACTAAATGCCATGAGTGGTAATGACTGATGCCCACCCTAGCAAGGAGGCTTCCCCCATCCTGATACTAAGAATAAGTGTCCACTCTTAAACTTCATTCTTCTCTGGAATAAATAATCTTTAAATGAATGGCCAGGAGATCTAAGAATTTTCTAATGAAACAGTCTAAGCCAGATAACTAGGATGAAGTCCATACGACCTTACTTAAAAATGCCTGAAGCTTTTAGGCTTTGTGCTTGGGCTACTACATTATAGTGCAGTAGTAACTCCCTCAGTGGTTGGAATAGGTTAGTGAAAATTGAAATTTGGTTATTTGTGTTGTGTTCAGGGTAAAGAATTAAATAACCACAAACTGGATTAGGAAAATATATGTCTCTGTAGAACAAGAAGCTACAGTATTGATTCAGTGGTATTAGAAGAGACTGGGAGACAGTAACTGAAGAATCTTCTGATCTGCAGCATTGGGCTTTTCTGAGATTCAAACAAATGTGTTTCCCCATCTGCCTCCTGAAGCCGTTTGATAACCTGATGTGGCACTTGATTAGGTACTCTGCCCTGTTGAGAGTTTTCATTGTGGAAAAGTTTGCCAGGTTTTGGAGACCCCTCCCTCCAGTGTTACCGGGTTTGGCTTCTGGAATGGAGAAGAATGCTTTATAAAGTTCTGAGTTGTGTCTCAGTCTGTTGCGTATTTGGTTAGTATGGATCAGTCCTGTGTACTAGCAAACATCATTCTTGGCACTGGTATAATCATGTTTCTGACTGGCTGTTGAAGGAACTGACCTCAATTGTGTCCTGTAGTAAGGTAATGTGCTGCTCCCTTCATGACTTTCAGTGGGTAATCTGTGTGAATTGAGAGCATCTGTGAATAATGCTTCTTGTTTGGTTTGTGTATCTGAGTACATCTTGTCCTTCCCACCCCCTCTTAGAGAAAGCCTAGTCTATGTTGCCTTGAAATTTGCTAGAGGATTCATGAGGTTGGACCTGTGGGATACCTGTGGCTAAGTTCCACCTGTGTAACTGCTACTGCACAGCAGTATAGCATCTTTGGGGAGGAAGAACTATGCCTGAGTATATCTAGTGGAAGCAAACCTGAGTGGGTAATGTCAGTGCTCATTAATGAGAGTGTTGAAGGATTCAGAATCACTTTATAGGGCATCAGAATTTGTGATGAGGTTGAACAGATTAAGTGGAGATTGTAGTCACAGGGAGGACTCAGGCCCACTCAAAAGTCCTCTCCCCAACGACTGAATGTCTTATTGATTCTTGCAGGACAGGTTGCTTGGAAGCGGGCTGTCAAAGGTGTTCGAGAAATGTGTGATGTGTGTGACACCACCATCTTCAACCTACACTGGGTGTGCCCTCGGTGTGGGTTTGGAGTGTGTGTAGATTGCTACAGGATGAAGAGGAAAAATTGCCAACAGGGTGAGAATTTACTTGAGTCTTCTCCAACTCCTAACACACTGGACTTAAGCCTTTCATTGATTTGTGGTTGGTGGGTTTCTGAAGCATTGGTGCTACAGGGTTCATGGAGAACAGTAACCACAAATCAGTTGTTTGCAGGTGCTGCCTACAAGACTTTCAATTGGCTAAGGTGTGTGAAGAGTCAGATTCATGAGCCTGAGAACCTGATGCCCACACAGATCATTCCTGGCAAAGGTATTTCCTGTGGGGCAAGGATTTCTCTCACACAACACACCACCACCACCCTGTGTCTTGGTTAATTTCCAGGGGCTGATAATTTGGTTTTACTTTAGTATTGTTCTAAGAAAACGGTCCAGAAATACATTAATGATGTCTCTACACTTTTTAAGGCCTTGTGGATAGTTTTGTAGAAGGAAAGAAAGTGGTGTATTTGGGGAAGGCAGGATGAAAAGGAGGGTTGGAGCATTTTGCCGCTGAGAAAAGCAGTCCTGTGGGAAAGGTCACCTCTTTTCAGATTGAAAGTATATGACGCCACCTTAACTGTCACCTCTGTCCTTTGTTTTAGCCCTCTATGATGTTGGAGACATTGTGCACTCTATAAGAGCAAAGTGGGGAATAAAAGCAAATTGTCCCTGCTCGAATAGGCAGTTCAAGCTCTTTTCAAAGCCTGCCTCAAAGGAAGACCTGAAACAGGTATTGCTGCTAATGCTGAGTTTACCGTCCTTGTGATTATTGTCTGTTTTTCAGCTGACTCAAGGATTTTTGTCAGTGTATTTGAAAGTAGCACAAGACAGTGATGAGTGGGTGGAGAGGCTTCATTCATGTCCATGACTTTTGAGAATCATGTTTCCATTCTTTGTTTTATGTGCCTTATCTGTGATTTTGTTGTTTGTTAAGAAAGGGTCTCACTGTATAGTCCTGGCTCATTTTATAGACCAGGCTGGCCTGGAACGCCAAAAGAGATTATCTGCCTCGAGCTTGCATTTTTACCGTCACTTTCTGGGTGGGTTGCATTGGCTCACACAGACTAGGTTGCATATACTTCAGCTTGCTGATCAGTGAGAAAGGAGTAAAGAACTGTACTAGTGACTGGGCAGCACAGAAGCAGATCACATTTAAGGGAGGCCCATAGGAATTTGAATATTCCTTTTTTTCCTTCTGATACTTGTGTAAGCTATCCCAGCTGAGTAACAGAGTAAGTGGTATGCTCTTTCTTATTTGCTTCAGTTTATGTTGACGTTCTTTTAAGAGCTCCTCATCACATTTTAAATCTTGAATCAAAAGAGCATTTTCCCTCTTTGTCCTGTTTCCTTCTGAAACCCTAGTTTTCCTTCTTACCTCATTTATTCCCTCTTAATAAGTATGATGGTTTGTTTGTTCGATTTGTTATTGGTCCTTTTGAGACAAGGTCTCCCTGTAGTAGCCACAGCAGGCCTGGAACTCACCACCTAGACCAAGCTGGTCTCACTGAATCTCACAGAGATCCGCTTGCCTCCCGGGTGCTGGAACTAAAGGTGTGGCACCACTATGCCCCTGCAATAAGCATATTTTGAGAGCTTGCTCTGGATGTTTGCTGAGTTTTCAGGGATAATAGACACAAATTGCTCATTTTAAAGGTGCATGGTATATGAGGCAATAGGGATATATACACAAGCCTACCAAGGTGAGTGGGTGAGGGGAATACCTGTATATGTTATTATATCTTACGGGTTTTTTTTTTTTTTTTTTGCTCTTTTTGAGACAGGGTCTTCTGTAGCCCCAGCTGTCCTGGAACTCACTACGTAGACCAGGCTGGCCTTGAACTAACAGAGACCTGCCTGCCCCTACCTCCCAAGTGCTGGTATTAAAGGCATGTGCCCTAATCCTGCCCCCCCCCAAGTGCTGGGATTAAAGGCGTGCGCCCTAATCCTGCCCCTAATCCCCAAGCACTGGGATTAAAGGCGTGCGCCACCACGCCCGGCATATCTTATGTTTTTATTAGTAACACTTAGAAACTAAAAATGAAAATGTAGCTTGTCCTTGCCACTCTACTAAGTTAGTGCCTGAGAATTACTATAATTAGGGTATTTAAGGCTATTTATCAGTTAGCTTTGCTTTATTTATCTCTTACTAGTGAGCTGTTAGGGAAAAAGGTAAGAAAAGGAAAATGTCATTCTCCATCTTATGTTGGTCTCCCTTTACACTTAACACAGACATCCTTAACTGGAGAAAAACCAACTCTTGGGACCATGCTCCAGCAGAGTACCCCCTCTGTACTGGAGACAGCCACTGTGGGTGGGGAAGCAGTCTCCAAGCCAACCAGCAGCATGAAGCCTGCCTGTCCAGCCAGCACTTCACCTTTAAACTGGCTGGCGGACCTCACTACAGGGAATGTCAACAAGGAGAACAAGGGTGAGTGTTTCCCACCTTACTATTTGCTCCTGAGTACCTGAGCCCACTCACAGAGGGATTTAGCAGCCAAAGCTGCTGTAAGAACAGGGACTAGAAATATTATATCATAGAAAGTATTCTCTTACTGGCATCTGGGTGCTTGCCAGCAGTGAAACTGTTGAAGTGCAGCACTAGAGAACCAGAGAAGAGAACTTTCTCTGCTCATAGAACTTTAGGTGATGTTAAGATCATGTTTGGCAAGAATGGAGCAGTGCTGAAACTTTTAAACAAACAAACAAATGAAAACCAAAATATTTCATACATGTATATAATGCTAGATACTTTGACCCTTGCTCTCTCTTATTTCCCTCTTACTCTTGCCAGTACTACTTCTTCCTTTCAATTCCCTTTCCCATACTCATGTCCCACAGGGTTTTAACTAGGACTGTCTGAGTGACCTTGGGTTTGAAACTATCCATTAGAGTCTGGTGGGCTCTCCAGTAGATACACAGCTGAATACTATGCCTCCCACCCTACCAGAATCTAGTTCAGCAGTAAGTGGTAGGGCCCCATTAACCCTTTCCCTATCCATAGTTGACTGTTGGGTAGGCCAAGACTTGTATAGATAGGCCCAGAGCCTATAAGTAAGTGCAGCTGCTGAAACTTCATGATTGCCATGGCAGTGTGGTACTTAGAAGATGGCATTTCCCTATTTTCTGACTCTTAACATTTTTTTTTCTGACCCTGTTTCTGCATTGTTCCCTCAGCTATTCACTTTCTGTTGTTCTCTATTTTGTCTTAAGTTGGAATGAGCTGTCTTCGTTTGCATCCTTGTCTCAGAAATGCTTGATAATAGAAGTGGTCTTTGGAATGAAGCATTAGATTAGAATTTAGGTAATTTTGCTTTTTGGCAAGAGAAAATTACAAGTCAGTTTCTTTCATACAGATGTGTTAAAATTTTACTGAATCAGATTTGACACCATAAAAAAGACTTGTATATATGACCAAGCAAAGTTGAATATCTAAAAGTTTAAGAGGAAGAAAGTGATGAAACACCCCACCTGACCTGGAACTCACTGTAGAGACCAGACTGGCCTCGATTTCACAGAGATCTACCTACCTCTGCCTCCTGAGTACTGGGATTAAACGTGTTCACCACCATAACCTGCTACACTATGAAGTTTAATGCCTGTCATTTTTGTTAAAAACTGTGAAATCAAGATTAGAAGAGGACATTGTTACGAGTCTCTAAAACAGTACAAAAATACTGACACATGTAAATGTGTGGGGTTTTTAGTTTTTGTGTCTTTTTTTTTTTTTTTTTTTTTAAGGAAGGAAAGGTTTATTTTGGCTCACAGTTCCAAAGCTCAGTCCATGATGACAGGAAAGTCAAGGCAGCAGGAGCTTGACACAGCCAGTCACATAATATCACAATCAAGAAGCAGAGAATGATTAATTCTTTTTTTTCTTTACTTATTTATTTAATAACCACATGATTAGAAGAAGCATTTCATTACAGCATCACCATATTCAGTAACAATTTCCAGAGCAAAGATGCATCTCTTTCAATATTGGCTGTAAATTATTAGGTTCACAGTTGAATTAATACAGCTATACAATATTGAACTCCATATAAACCCTATAAGACATAAAATTAAATGAGGTTTTAAACTTTAAAAAAGATTTCCATTTCATTATTAAAATATGCAGTTTCATACAGAAAAATTCATTTTTAATACAATTGACACTAAGATGCACATGCGTTTCTGATCTCTATATATCTGGTTATTACTAATCACAGTCAGTTACTTTCTGAGCTCCTTGGCATCTGAGCATGGATATAAAGTCATAAGGTAGATTTCAATGGTAATGTTTTTCACATCTACTAATTAATAAGGAGCAAATTTTTATGTTTTGAAGAATTATTATTATTATTTTGTTTATTTATACACCCACTTCCCAGGTAACACCCTCCCATATGTGTGTGTGTGTGTGTGTGTATTTCATACACAACATCCCAAACAGTCTTACTCATCTATATACCCACATCCCAAATGGCACCCTCCCGTAGTCCCCACTCCCCACTGGAGCCCCTATACTCTGTAGTCCCTGTTACTGCCAACTGTGTTGTCGGTGCCCCCCAGCCATTCTACAGTGCTTGTCCATCCACTGAATCTAGTCACCCTAGCTAGAGTTCCTTGTTTAGGAAGATCTTCCTAAAACAGCTCTTCCTCATCTAGCAGCAATCAGTTGCCAATATTGCTTTAGATAGGATTGGGGTCTGCTGTTCATTTTCTCAGTTCTATGCTGGGTTACTGGCTGGGAGTCTCTTGGGCCACCCTGGCCAGCAGCTCAAAGGAAGGTATCTTCTGTCTGGCATTGTTTCCTCCAGTCCAATTCCCTCTAGGACTTTGAACATAAATGCATGTTGAATTTTGTCAAAGGCCTTCTCTGCATCTACTCAGATGACCATGTGGTTCTTGTCTTTGAGTGCATTTATATGATTTATGATGTTTATTGACTTTAATATATTGAACCATCCCTGCATCTATGGAATAAAGCCAACTTGATCATGGTAGTGATCATTTTGATGTGTGTCTGTATGCAGTTTGCAGGTATTTTGTTGAGAATTTTTGCATCTATGTTCATTAAGGATATGGGTCTATAGTTTTCTTTATTTTTTGGTTGCATCTTTACCTAGCTTTGGTATTAGAGTGATACTGGCTTCGTAGAAAGAATTTGGAAGTTCTCCCTCCATTTCTATCTTTGTGAGTAAATTAAGTATATTGGATGTAGATCTTTAAACGTCTGATAGAATTCTGCTGTAAATCTATCTAGTCCTGGCTTTTTTTGGCTGGGAGGTTTTGTATTACTATTACTGTTTCATTTTCCTTATGTGTTTATGGGTCTGTTTAAGCTGTTGATGTTTCTTGGTTTAGTTTTGGTGGTTCCCATGCTTTCAAATACCCGTCCATTTCTTTTAGATTTTCGAATTTAGTAGTGTATAGGCTTTTAAAGTATTCCTTCATAATGTTCTGGATCTTTTTGGTGTCGTGATGTTTCCCCTTTCATCTCTGATTTTGTTGATTTGGATTTGCTCTTTCTTTTGGTTAACTGGGCTAGCGGTCTGTCAATCTGTTTATCTTTTCAAAGAACCAGCTCTTGGATTCGTTGATTCTTTGTATTGTTTTCTTTGGTCCTATTTCATCAATTTCTGCTCTGATATTTGTTATTTCTTTTTGTTTGCTGCATTTGGGCTTTATTTGCTGTTGCTTTTCAAGTGTCTTGAGTTGCAGTGTTAAGTCATTTATTTGTGTTCTGTCTGTTTTTTTAATGTAGGCACTGTTAGATAAAAGCCAGGCAGGGAATAGCCACAGAACACACAGGAGGACTCCAGTAAAGCAAAGTTGATTTCTTAGGGTTGCTGGTGACTGGCGGCTCAGCAGGGAGAGAAAGGGAACCAGCAGCCTTCTGACTGCTGAGGAAGTTCTTACAAGGTGGCTGGGGAATGTGGAAGGTGGCAAAGATTGGGAGAGGGTCGTCTGCAGACTTGGACGTTAACAGGCACTTAGAGCTATAAACTTCCCTCTAAGGACAGGTTTCAACTTGTCCCAGAGGTTTTGTTGTGTGTATTGTCCTTTTCATTTAGTTCGAGGAATATTTTTATTTCTTTCTTAATTTCTCCTTTGACCCATTCATCATTCAAGAGTGTGTTGTTTAATCTCCATGTGTTCATGTAGTTACTGGGGTTTCTTCTGGTGTTGATTTTAAGCTTTATTGCATTGTGGTCTAATAGAATGCATGGAATTATTTCAGTCTTTTTGAGGTTTGTTTTGTGCCCCAGTATATGGTCGATTTTGGAGAAGATTCTGTGCGGTGCTGAGTGGAAAGTATGTCCTTTGGTGCTCTGGTGGAATACTTGGTAGATGTCTGTTAAGTCCTTTTGATATATGGTATTGTTTAACTCAGATGTCTCTCTGTTAATTTTCTGCCCTGTTGACCTATCTAATAGAGACAGTGGGGCATTGAAGTCCCCTACTGTTAATGAGTTGTGATTAATCTGGGTATTAAAGTCCTGTACCATTGTTTTTATGAAGTTGGGTGCACCAGAGTTTGGTGAATATATTTTCATGATTGTAATATCTTCTTGGTTTATTGTTCCTTTGATCAGAATGAAGTAGCCCTCTTTATCTCTTCTGATTAGTTTTAGTTTAAGTCTATTTTGTCAGATATTAGAATTGCAACACCTGCTTTTTTCTTAGTACCATTCGCTTGATATATTTTTTTCCATCCTTTCACCTTTAGGTAGTGCCTGTCCTTGAAAGTGAGATGAGTTTCTTGCAGCCAACAAAAAGATGGGTTTTGTTTCTTAGTCCCCTTCACTGGGGAGTTCAGTCCATTGGTATTTAAAGTTATTAATGAAATATGTGTATTGATTCCTGTGTAGCTGAACATTTCCAAAGTACACCTTCACTAAATTTCTTTCCGTAACCTCTTGGGAATTGTCGGCCCTTTCTTCAGGTCTTTGTATTGCTTCAAGAACTCTGAAGGGCTGGTTTTGTGGACATGAATTCTTTCAGCTTATTTATGTCATGGAAGATTTTTCTTTCCCCTTCGACTACAATAGACATTTTGTCTGGGTAAAGTAATCTGGGTTGGCATCTGTGGTCATTCAGAACTGGGAATACTTTGGTCCAGGCTCTTCTGGCTTTCATAGTTTCAAACGTCAGCTGTAATTCTGATGGGTTTTCCTTTATATGTGACTTATTTTTCTTCTGCACCTTTCCATATTGTCTCTTTTTACGTTTAGTGTTTTTACTATGATGTGCCATGGTAAGTTCCTTTTCTGGTCCTATTTGGTGTTCTATATGCTTCTTGTATTTGTATGGGCATGTCTTTCTTTAATTTGGGGAATTTTTCTTCTACAATCCTGTTGAAGATCTGGTCCATACCATTATCCTGAGAGTCTTCTCTTTCCTGTATGCATATGATTCCTAAGTTTGTTCTTTTTATGGTGTTACACAATTCCTGCATATTCCATTCTTGTGTTTTCTTAAATTTTTCATAATCTTTGCTTGAGTGGTCTGATTCGTCCACTTTATCTTCCCGTCTTGATATTCTGTTTTCCATTTCATTCATCCTATTGGTGAGGCTTTCTCCTCTCATTTCTAATTGGCTTACTGAGTGTTTCACTTCCTTCATTTCAGCCTGAGTAGTCTTCAATATTTCTAACTCTTTTCTGAGTTCATTCAGCAGTTTATCCCTATTTTCTTTCAGTTCTTGATTTCTTTTTTGTGTGTTCTTTAAATTCACTGAATTCTTTCATCATATTTATAATTGTTCTTTTGAGTTTCATGTCCTGTATTATCTCTAGGGGTTCTCATTGTACTCCTCTAGAAGACTGATGGTACTTGATGGGGATATATTATTTTGATTTTTCATTTTATTATTTTTTTCTCTGTGACTTTGACATGTGGATTTCTTTTGTAGATTCTGGTTCTTGTGTGAGGCTCAAGCCTTCCTTTGCAGAGTTTAGGTCTGCTTCTTTTTGTAAACTTTATGTGCCTTTGTGGTTTACTTGCTGGGCATGAAAAGCTGGTTTGTCTAGGCTTTAGGTTCTCTCTTTTGGTTTTATATTGGAGTGGCCAAATTGCTTTCGTCTTGCTGCTCAGGAATTCCCACAGAGGCCCAAGTCAGATGAGTAACAGATGCTCTCAAGCTTTTTCCTAAGGTCTGGATCCCTCCAGGAAAGATGCTGACCTCAGAAATTTGAGGGCTGGCCTGGCCTGGGAGCAGGGACCAGAAAAGATGCTGCCCCCTCCTTCCCGGGATGCAAAGCGAGATGGGGGCAAGAAGAGGCCCAAGGGCTCCTGGGGACTGCAGGGAGGAATTGATTTGGTCTGGACGTAGAGGAACAGGAAGTAATGGAGATTCTGGGCTAAGGGTCTGGGGTGTCACAACAACAGATGGGCCAGTGCCCCTGCTAGGAGGAGAGATGGGATGGGGGAGCTGAGAGGGTGAATGAGGCTGGGGGGGAGTCAGGGCACAGTGGGTGCAGCAGCCAAACTTACCCAGGCAAGCTGTTGGCTCCAGGAAGCTGTGGGGCTCTGGTTGTTTTGTTTTGTTTTGTTGTTTTTGTCTTTGAGACAGGGTCTCCTTGTAGCCCCAGCTGTCCTGGAACTCACTATGTAGACCAGGCTGGCCTCAAACTCACAAAGATCTGCCTGCCTCTGCCTCCCAAGTGCTGGGATTAAAGGCGTGCACCCGGCTTTTTTTTTTTTTTTTAACAGTGTCTCATTGAGTTGCCCAGTTTGTTCTCCAACTTCTGAGCTTAGTTGATACTACTACATCAGCCTCCTGCATAGCTAAGACATAGGTGGCCATCACCACACCTGGCTTGAATTGATTTTTTTTTTAATATTATATTTTATTTTTATTTTTTATGTGTATTAGTGTATTACCTACCTGTGTCGTGCAGTGTCCACAGAGGTCAGAAGGGGGTGCCAGGTCCCTTGGAACTAGAGTTAACGGATGGTTGTTAACTTCCATGTGGGTGCTGGGAATCAAACCCGGTTTTCTGCTCTTAAGAGCAGCCAGTGCTCTTAACCATTGAGCCATCTCTCCAGTCCCTCTTGACTTGTTTTTAAACTATTTTAAGAATTTCCCTCTGTACTTAGGAAACAGATGAAGGTTCTTGTTATTATTTCAAGCATTGTACTAGGAGTCGTGACCAGTGTTACAAGGCCAGAAAAGAAGAAAAGGAAAAAAAGGATGTAAAGAAGATAAAGTTGTCAGTATTTGTAGATAATACATGTCAAAATACAAAAGAATCTACATTTGTAAGCAAATCTTTCAAGGTTGCTAAATACAAAGCGAATTTATATAGTTGTGTTTTGTATATCAGAACAAATAGCACAAATCTAGAAAATACCATTTATGGGACTAGTAAGATGGCTCAGTGGTAAAAAAGCATTTGCCATAGAAGCCTGGTGTAAGTTCAATTCCCAGAACCCATGGTGGAAAGAACAAACCAACTTCTGAAAGTTGTCCTCTGAGCTCCACACATACATGCTCTCATATATGTGTGCATGTATACACACACATACACACGAAATCAATGAGGTTTTTTTAGAAACATCAACTGGAAATCCTTGCTTAACTAAATAACACTATTAGTATTACTCTTTAGAATTCTTCGGTTTTAGGAGTCACATCCTATAGTCATTTTGCCAGTTGAAGATTAGCAAGGAGTTGCCTTGAATGCTTTTAAATCTGAATTTTTTGGTTTTTTGTTTTTTTAGAAAAACAACCAACAATGCCAATTTTAAAGAACGAAATCAAATGCCTTCCACCCCTCCCTCCTCTGAGCAAATCCAGCACAGTCCTCCACACCTTTAACAGTACAATTTTGACACCTGTAAGCAACAATAATTCTGGTTTTCTTCGAAATCTCCTGAATTCCTCCACAGGAAAGGTATGTGCTTGTTTTATTATTTGCATCTCACCGTACAAGGTTGAGTAGAGACAAAACAGGAGATAAGAGACATGAAACGGAAAGTAGGAGAGGCGACATGAACCATGTGTTTGTGGGGAAGGAAGAAGATGCTCCACAGGCTTCCCGGATGGGCCAGCCACTTGCTCCTGCTGTGCTTTTCAGTTTTCACTTTCTGATACCCGAGTGTATGAGTAGGGGTTGCCTCTGCCCAGGGGCTCTGATGTGGACTCTTCTATATTTGTAGCATGTACTCATCCTACCATTATAAGAACGGGGGTTTTTCAAAGGTACAGAATGGAGTATTTAACATGTGTGTTCTTTATCACATTCAGACAGAAAATGGACTCAAGAACACACCCAAAATCCTTGATGACATCTTTGCCTCTTTGGTACAAAACAAGACTTCCTCTGATTTATCTAAGAGACCTCAAGGACTGACGATCAAGCCCAGCATTCTTGGCTTTGACACTCCTCACTACTGGCTGTGTGATAACCGCCTGCTGTGCTTGCAAGATCCCAACAACAAGAGCAATTGGAATGTGTTTAGGGAATGCTGGAAACAAGGACAGGTAATACATCCTCTATTCCTGACCCAGTTTAGTTTTCTCTTTGTTCCTTTGGCAGAGTACTGATAGCCCCCCTCCCCGATAAGGTGTTTTCTTTATTTCCTGGTTTTATGTTTATTTAGGTTAGATATAATTAGGTCAGAGTATAGGTGTGAGACTTTCTCTGTATAAACTGACTCTCCTAAGCCATTTTTCCCATTCAGGGTTTGAGTGCTTCAAGACAGACTTAGAACCTTGTGTGGTCACCATCAATGGGGGAAGTGAAAGTGACTCAGAGACTGGTGGGATTTGGGGGAATTGACAAAATGCAGTTTAAAAAAAAATTACATATCCCTTTTTCATGTATTAAATGTCTGCTAAGGTGTAGAGAAATGACTCTGCAGTTAAGAGCACATCATAGTCTTGCAGAGGATCCCAGCATCCACATCAGGTGACTGCAACTGCCTGATTCCAAGGTATTTCACATCCTCTTCTGGCATCCAAGGGCACCTTCATATACATGGCATATACTCCTATTGACACAGGCGCACACACATCACACAAATGAAAAAAACCCCCCCCCCCCCGCCAAAGGTACTCTCAGTTCTACATGAGCCACAACCATGTAGTATAAATGTGGTATAATTTTGGCACTCATATGTCATCCCCTAGGTGCCTGCTTTAAGGGGCAGTATTGTTTACTCTTCATTGTGGCTGATAGGTTTAGAAGATGCATGGTTGTGTGGGCCCATCTCTATGCTTTGCTTTGTTCTGTTTTCCAGCTCTTTGGTTTTTCTTTTTGATGAAATGGAGTCTTTGCTCTTGAGCAAGAATTTGGGGGGAAGTGTCAAATACAAAAATGTTTAATAATAAAATTCTATAAAATGTTTTTTACTTCTGTGTATTAACTAATGGATTTGCCTATTTATTCATATAACCAGAGGCTAAAGATGATAGGCTGAATGTAGACCAAACAGGTTTTGTTTGAAATATATAATGCTGTTTTTGTTTTTTTTTGCATAAAAAATATTGAACTTGGGTCTAGAAATATGGTTCTGTTGGTAAAGCATTTGTTGGGCAAGGATTAGGACCTGAGTTAAGATCTCAGGCACCTAGATAAAAAAGCTAGGTGTTGGTTGTACTTGTGTGTAACCCTACCACTGGATCATAAGTAGGTTCATTGAGAGACCCTGTCCTAAGAAAAAAAGGAGGAGAGCAACAGAGGAAGACACCTGATGTTGACCTCTAGCCTCCATGGGTGTGTATGCGTGTACACATGCATACACTGCATACACATACAAATTAAACATGTTGCCAGTAATTTAAAGGCAGGCTGTTTAAAGATCAAACGTAATTCATTAAGACTTATCTTGGACAACCACAAGATGAAAGCTTGAGATCTGAATTGCTGCCTAGCAGTGGTGGACTGAAGGCTGAAGGAATACCCTCTTTTGGCAGGAAATACCTGTTGGCCCTTGTTTACGTTCATATCCCATCTGGCCCTGTTCCTTGGAGGACATGGGTATTTATTCTATAAGTAATGAGACCCAGATCAAAGGGTGACCCTTTGTCTTAGCAGCTTACTAATCAAATTTGACAGCAGAGGCATGTAGCAGGTTCATGGTCAGGTTACAGCTGTTGTGGAAGGTCAAGGAACTTACTTACTTCACCAGCTGAGACTGAGGACCAGCACATAAAAGCAAACCAGCAGCCGCTTGAAGAGGGGCTGTCCCTGGCTTGGAAACAGAGTTGGAGCAAGTCAGACTCACATCTCTTTCTCTCCCTTTAGCCAGTGATGGTATCTGGAGTGCATCATAAGTTGAACACTGAACTTTGGAAGCCTGAATCCTTCAGGAAGGAGTTTGGTGAACAGGAAGTGGACCTAGTTAATTGTAGGACCAATGAAATTATAACAGGAGCCACAGTAGGAGACTTCTGGGATGGATTTGAAGATGTTCCCAGTATGTATTAAAGAGCTTTCAAAGGGGTTGAGGATGTAGTAAGAGGGGACACAAGACTAGCAGGGGCTTAAAGATTTAGGACTCTAAAATTAGCTCCCATTTCTTCTGTTTTCAGAAAGCTTATCCTTTTTAACTGAAGCATTAACCAGCAACTGGTACTTCTAGTATACAAAAGAGTAGTTCTGACAAAACCTGATCTATATTGTCCAGAAGATGGGGACAGAGAGAAAAGGGCACTTGTTTCTGGACAGAGTATGAGGTGGTCTCAATCTCTTTCTGAGCCAAACAAGTCATTGCTCTTTCTTGCTGGCTTTAGAAAACTGGGTTTAAGCTCTTGTGGGTTTTGATACACTGTGAGGCTGTGATTATTTGGGGAGCTGCTTGGTACTTTCACAGCACCATCAGGAGGAGCAGACTAGGGTCTGAAAGACAAGTGTTGAAGCACTAGCTGTGTCAGGGACCCAGTGAAAAGACTGAATTTCAAGGGACACGTTTTATAAGTGTTTACAAAAAACCCCCACAAATCTAATAAACTTAATTAGTAATCTTTATTTTGCTGTCTCCAGGGTACAAATTGATTGCTTGATGCTGTAGAAATAAAATTGGTAATTGGCAGGAGAGAGAGAGATAGTAAAGTGATATTTGTATGCCAAAAGGATTTGGTTTTCAGAGTTTTTCCAATATAAAGTGTATTTTATTTGCACTATTAAGGCAAAAACTGCTAACTTGTCTTTGTCTCTTTGAGTTAGGAATAACAATAATTCATTTATTCTGGTTACGTTCCAGATCGTTTAAAAAATGAAAAAGAAAAAGAACCAATGGTGTTGAAACTTAAGGACTGGCCCCCGGGAGAGGATTTTAGAGATATGATGCCTTCCAGGTATGAGTAAGCTAATTCTGGCTTTGACTTGGGTAAAATAAAGTCTTTTAGGTGTGGGGGAAGATAGTTTTTAGGGAAATAGAACTACTCCAACAGCTCTATGGTTTTCTGGTCCTGATTTTTTATTTTATTTTTTTTTAATATCCTGTCTGTAACCTTTGGAGATGTGTGTATTTTTAAATAAGATGAGGAAGATTTTGGTTTGCTCCTGCCTTTCCCAGAAGACTTGCAGGCTGATTTGCAGGCAGTCCTGGGATTAGACATACTAGGATTCGCTATTAACGAGCAAGACACCTGAATTGGTAGAACTGCTTTCCTGAGTTGAGCTCAAAATTTTAAAAAAGGAGCCTCATAACTAATAAATATTGTATTGTCCCTGAGTATTAATCTCATCAGAAAGTTACTTCTTGGGTCTCTTGTCTCAAATCATTTGTACACATTAGTGTGGCATAGGAAAGAAGACATTTTTGTTCATGATTACCCCATAGTAGTCTTAAGTAATCTTAAGTATTAACAGTAATCTCTATCTTCATGATCACAGTTGTTCTTTTTTATATAAGGAGGAACAAAGCAAGTCAGAATGATTAGAAAGGCAAGCTTACTTTGCAAACTCTTGGTTTTCTTGTTCTAGATTTGATGATCTGATGGCCAACATTCCACTACCTGAGTACACAAGGCGAGATGGTAAACTGAACTTGGCCTCTAGACTGCCAAACTACTTTGTTCGGCCAGACCTGGGCCCCAAGATGTACAATGCTTATGGTAAGGAAGAGATGGCTAGCTTGAAAAATCACAGTGGAAATAAAACAAGTCCAGCTGTTTGCACAATTGCTTTTTTTTTTTTTTTTTTTTTTTTAAAGGAGAGATTTTTTTATTATTTTTATGTGTAGGCGCTAAGTACATCTGTTGAGCCCACAGAGGCTAGAAATGGGTATTGAAGTGCTGGGAGCCAAACTTGGGCCCTGTAGAAGAGCAAGCAAGCACTCTTAACCTTAACCACTGAGCCATCTCTCCAGCCAAAATTGACCCGTTTATTATTTAGTGAAGTTCCATTTACTGTGTTTTTTTTTGTGGAATTTTTTTTAAGACAGGATCACCCTGTAGCCCCAGCTGGCCTAGAACTCATCACGTAGACCATGCTGGCCTCAATCTCAAAGAGATCCACCAGCCTCTGCCTCCTGGGTGCTGGGATTAAAGTCATGTGCCACCATGGCCTGCTGATACTGATGTCTTTACCTTGCCATTCTGTGCTGGTTGGCAGAAGGATCAGGGGTAGGGCAGAGAGAGTAGAACCAGCCTTAGTACCACAGTTATGGGTGAGTCAGCCAGGGGAAACACCTGGAATGTATGTAGTTGGGGAACTTTCTAAGAGGTGTTTCTCTAGAAAGGTAACAAGCTGGGATAGGGTGGGAGAGATGGCCTGACAGGCAGAAAGAAGTCTTCCTCATTTCCTTCTCAGGTCTCAGTGATCCCTGTATATCCTGTGGGCCTGTATCATTTCCCTAGTTGGGGTTTCTTCCTTCATGTCCTGAGAGCCCAGTCAAAGCAATGGATGATGTGGAACTTTACACTCTTTACAGTGCGGTTTACAGTAACTGTGTATGTGAAAGCATTTTCCACAGATGTTACATAGTGAGTGTTTTGCAGAAATGAAGCTGTATCAGAAATGGGTGTCTGAAAAATTGCCAAGTTGAATTGCCAACTTGGTTTAAATGTTTGGCCATAGGTAAATCTTCCTTTCTAAACAACCAATAGGTGGCAGTGTTACCGTGAAAGCTTTTCTTCTGACAATACTTTTTCAGAGACTCCTTTCCCTAAAAGGATTTTTTTGTTGTTGTTTTTCTTAATTTTGTAATCTTTGTTCCAGCTGAGTTCAGGCTTCCTCAGTTCAGAGTCTGGTTGTTTCACTGTGCAATAATCCATGACAGGGATGGGATGGACTTTGGCTCCAGTGGCTGGCTAGGAGTCAGTTCTAATTTTGTACAACTCTTAAATCTGCTTATTGTTTTGCCAAGCCAGCCACCATTCTCTTCCATCACTATCAGGAAGTTTGTATCCATCCTTCTCTTATAATTTTACTAATTATTTTTCTACAGTTTTTTGTTTGTTTTGTAACTTCCTGTTGAGCTCTATATAAGTAGAATCTGACTTAAAATAGTCTTACATGTGGTCATATGTAACTATCGCAATTCATCCTATTTCTGACTTAATTGCTTTTTCCTATAAATTTCACACTTTTTACTATGGAAATATTTTCCAAGCACATTGAGAACTTGGGAGTCTAGTGCAGCTGCTCCTTATATACTCTCATCCAGGGAGAGCCACTGTCAGCTTTTTGTTAAAATTGTTTCATTATCTCTTCTCTTTATATTTCTCCTTTTACCATTTTAAAACATCTCATAGCCGGTGTAGTGATGCACACCTTTTAAGCCCAGCACTTGGGAGGCAGAGTGTGTATGAGTTCTATGCCAGCTGGGGCTGTACACTTGAGACCCTGTCTCAAAACAAAGAACAACAAAAAAAAATCTCATAAATTCCATGATTCAACCCAGATATCCAATAATTTACCTATTGCAAGGCCTGGTATTTCAGCAAGCTGGAAACAAGGCAGAAGTGTAGCAGGGCTCTTGGGCTCTGGTTCTAGGTTGACAAGATAAGCTACTACTCCCCACCTCTAGCCTCACTTAAATAGTAGCCCTGGCAAGCTAGAAATCAGACCTTCCTCCAATCAGTATGGGCCCTTTTCAGAATCTGCCAGGCCTCTGCTTGCTTCTCTCAGTCTGCTTCCCATACTTTACTCTGCTGCCCTGTATGAGAAGTGGAGTTCCGGTTTGGGGAATGGTGCCAGTATGACCACTGAGCAAGGTGAGTCTTCTATGGACACAGTATGAACACTGGAGGTGACCTCACACTGGCTCAGTGTGGTGGCCATTGTTCCTACTTGGTTCCTACTTTATGTATGTGTAAGCAGGGGACTCCCAATAGACTCCTTGAGTGAATTTGGCTGATGTCTTTTATTCCCAAGCTTCCTTGACTAGAAAGACAAAACTTGAACCTAGCTAAGCAAATGTTTTCAGCAAATCCTAGCTCAGGAGTCCAGCTCACAGCTCTCCTTGCTTTCTAATTCTTGGTTTCATGTATCACAGTATACTTAAGGCATTTTATTTTTGCAGGACTAATCACTCCGGAAGATCGGAAATATGGAACAACAAATCTTCACTTAGATGTATCTGATGCTGCTAATGTCATGGTTTATGTGGGAATTCCCAAAGGGCAGTGTGAGCAGGAAGAAGGTAGGCTCTTGAGCATAAAAGTGAGACTTACTGTCTGAGTTAGGGCCTGTGGTTGATACTTGCTTTCTCTTGTTTTAGAAGTCCTTAGAACCATCCAAGATGGAGATTCTGATGAACTCACAATAAAGCGGTTTATTGAGGGAAAAGAGAAGCCGGGAGCCCTCTGGCACATATATGCAGCTAAGGACACGGAGAAGATAAGAGAATTTCTTAAAAAGGTGTGCTAATTACTCTGCCACATGAGGCGAGGCATAAGAATAGCAATGCTATAACTTACCTCATGCTTTGAACTGGCTCGCATATCAAATTGGATAGGTTGTCAGTGGTGCTAAGAAACAAGGATTCTAAAAAGAGGAGACCTTTTATGTTTGTTTTATAATGCACTTGTACATTTTTGTTCTTTGTCTTCAGTTTAGTTTATCTGGTCATTTCCTTGCATCTTTTTTTTTTTCTTTAATTGCCTTAAAAATATGAACACTTCATTAGTTCATGTATCAGTCCTTGGCCCAAAACACCAAGGTTTGACTGAGTCACTTCAGTCTCTCTTGGTTTTGTTCTCACTTGGTGAGAGGCCCTACTTGTGGTCATTACTAATGGTTAGCATGAGTTTAGAAAAGCCTAGGTTTCTCCTGTAGTCAGCAAGTTGTTTAGCGGGAACACAATGTGAAAGTCTGAGCAACTGGAAAAATGGGTTTCTCTGTTTTAAACTTGTTCACCAGAAATCTTTGGCTGATATACTCTAGTCCTGAGTCACAGATGTGAACATTCCTAAGCCATTTGCATTCTCTGACAACGAAGTAGAATCAAGATATTTCTGTTTAAAGATTATTTGATTCTTTGACCTGTTTCATTAATGTTACTGTTGAGTCTGCTTTGCCAGACACTGGATGTAGAATAAACAAGTCTAATCTACATCTTTGGGACTGTTTTCGTAACTCAGATTGTTAGGTAAGTACAGGTCCTTAAAAACAAGTTTATTTCTAAGGAGCATGAATCTACTTGCATTTAAAAATTTGGACCCAATGATCTTAGAGAGATGGCTCAGGGGTTAGGAAAATTTGCTGTTTTTCCAGAGGACCTGGGTTCAGCTCCCAGCATCCACATGGTGCCTAACAGCTGTCTGTAACTCCAGTTCCAGGGGATCCAACACCTTCTGAGCATTGTACACACATGGTGCACTTATATGCATGCAGGCGAAACGCTCATATACATAAAACCAATGATTAAAATATTTTTTAAAATTTGAACCCAAAATACTTAAGTTTACTTAAAAAAAATATGGAGATTGTAAGGAAATGACAGCAGACAGGCTAGGTTTTCTTTGTTAATCTGTTGATTTATTCTCTTTTTTTAATTATTTTTATTTTATGTGTATGAGTGTGTTGCCTGTGTGTAGGTAAGTACACCCGTGTTGTGCAATGCCTGCGGAGGACAGAAGAGACTGTCGGATCCCCTGGAACTGGAGTTACGGACAGTTGTTAGCTGCCATGTGGGTGCTGGGATTCGAACCCATGTCTTTTGCAGGAACAATCAATGTTCTTAACCGCTGAGCCATCTCTCCAGCCCCAATTTATTCTCTCAGTGTGTTTGAGTACTGTTATTTAGGCCACTTGGTTGAAGAAGGCTTGACATTTACAGACTACCTGTAGTTTTTGGAGGGGAGAATATCTTCCTGGGTTTTGTTGTTGCTGTTTGTTTTTTGTTTTTTTTGCTAAGTTGCATGCCATTTTGAATGTATTTTAGGTATCAGAAGAGCAGGGTCAAGAAAATCCTGCAGACCACGATCCTATTCATGATCAGAGCTGGTATTTAGACCGATCACTAAGAAAGCGCCTTTATCAAGAGTATGGTGTTCAAGGCTGGGCTATTGTACAATTTCTTGGGGATGTGGTGTTTATCCCAGCAGGAGCTCCACATCAGGTCAGAACTATTAATTCTTGTTTATTGTCTTTCTGCTGTGAACTTGTGGGTTTTTAATAAATGTGGCTTGTTGTTTTTCAGGTTCATAACTTATACAGCTGTATCAAAGTGGCTGAAGACTTTGTGTCTCCAGAGCATGTTAAACACTGCTTCTGGCTTACTCAGGAATTCCGTTACCTGTCACAGACTCACACCAACCATGAAGATAAATTACAGGTAAAAATAGCACCAGTTCCTGGCATTTGTTGCTGATGCCTTCAAGGTTCGTTAGTGACCTTATAGAATCTGTGAACTTGGCTATAACATAGGACAGTGAGTTGGTGAACTGGCTTTCTAGCTAGTCTACCTATAAACTTGAGCAACGAAGCTATAAACTCAGAGGGAACTTACCTTAGTGTTTAGGTACTGAAAGGTTTAAGTATTAAATCTTTTAAATATTAAGCTCTTTCAATCTCTGACCTAGCTACCAGCCTTAAATGCTACAATGTTCTTATCCCCTTGAGGCAGAAAAGAACTGAAGGAACTGAGCTGCTAGGATCAAAAGGGGATGTTGCCTTAAGAGACTTTTCAGTAGTAAATTATGCATGCTGACTATGGTGCCTCAAACCTGTAGTCCCAGTTACTCTGTAATCCAGAGGCTGAGGTAGGAAGTTTTGAGACTTTGAGGCCAGCCTGGGCTGCATAGAGTACATCTCAAAAAACTCCAAATCAACAGTGAAGGAATGCAGTATCATTTTATGTTTGGAAAATATTTAAAGCCTGGTCAAAAACGCCCTGCACTGACTAGAGCTATGTGGTTTTAAAACCTATAGAGGGGAGCAAAATGGGCTTTGAAATTCTTCAGAGAAGGCATGAACTAAGAACTAAGTGTGTGTGGAACACTAGTCTCCAGAAGCCTGGGGCATGCCACTGTTATTACATGTTGAGTATTGACTTTGAATTCTAAGGAACGGTAATAAAACTGATGGGTGGGGAGGATATTCTTAGTGAGATTTTTTATTTAATGGTGAAGCAGTGCTCTTTTTCTTCTGTCCCTTTAGGTGAAGAATGTTATCTACCATGCAGTGAAGGATGCAGTTGCTATGCTAAAAGCCAGTGAATCTAGTTTTGGCAAACCTTAATCCCTTCCTGCACATTGGAGATGATTTATTGGCAGCTGATCAAACTCTTCAGGCAGGATTCCTGTGGACTTTGAGATTTCATGTTACCTCATCTTCTTTTTTTAAAACTATACCCGACTTGTGAGGGTACTCTGTCTAATGTATATTTCTAGTGTTTACAGACACTAAATGTGTATATGTAGTAACTATTTACAGACCACGCATCCTTATACTGTGACTTCTCACCTAATGCAGATCTTTTATCAAGCTGTAAAATAAGACCTCTTATCAGCTGAAACAGTACCTATAGTTATTCCCAGCTGTTTGTTTGGGCAGCTTATTCAAATGGGTTTATAACTATTAGGAATCACTGCACAGTTTAATTGGATTTTATTTTATGTCTGTCTGAGCACCCTCCCCCACCCATTAGGGTCCACAAGAGCACCGGAGGGAGTGACAGCTAATGATGCAAGTTCTAAATGTATCGCATAGGACTGGCATTACATAGCAGAAATCGACTACTGGACAATTCTTGGGGTTAACCATCTTTAGTTGTGGACTTTTAATTTAAATGAAGCTTTGCTAATTTTAAGTGGTAAGCATTTTGCATTAAAATATTCATATAATATTTTGGGTCAGTTCATTGGTATTCTCTGGATACATACCTTACATAAAATGCAGGTTTAAAAAGACTGATGCAAGACCCTTTCTTAACAGCAAAGAAATTAGATACTACAGTCATTCTTTATTGAATATTATAGTGCTTGCATGGAAATACCTCCCCAGCCAAGTGGAAATTCTGTCCCACTTTTGTAAAGAACCACCACCAATTTAGAAATGGGAACTAACCAAAAACTAATGACTGGCTAAATGGTGCTAAACAGGTAAGAGATTGAAGTACTTTGTCTTCTGATCCTTTTACAAGGAGTTTACAAAAGAGAATACAGAAATATTTCAAGGTTAGAACAGTTGTACCTAAAATACCCATCTTTGTGGAAGAGAAACATTGATAAAGAAGCTGCCTTTCTTCTCCTAGGCTGCTATAGCTCTAACAAAAGGAATTTGTTCATTGGTAGGAAATAGACAACCCCTAGCACTTAGGTATTATTAACCTGTGGTCTGGTTAGAGTAGGTGGTCAGGATGCCCATCCACTGTCAGCCCTTCTTGAAGCCAAACCTTCAATAATGAATTTTTGAGTCTATGGGGAAACTTTTCCCTGAGAATTTCTCAGAAGTTCCTTTATTCACATTTGGATCTAGGCTGTTGCACTGGTTAGAAATCAACTAAGCCAGAATAGTGCTAAGAAGCCATCTTCAAGCCATCTTTCAAAGGTGTCCCGTACAGAATTGTAGAAAAAAGAGAGCCATCAAAAGCAAGAGTCAGCAAGAACTTTCACATTGTCGTATACACCTGTAAAGTTTATAGATGCTAGAACAATCCAATACTTACCCTGAAATCTTTACATAGGAATTGTGTCTAAGGGCTTGCTAGACCAGATTTGGGGGGGAAACTTTGAATGTAATTTAAAATGAAGCAGGATAGTTAAAATAACAAATTTAACATGAGGGCCAGTGGGTATGAACTAAATCATTGGGGGAGAAAACTTATGTGGAGGACACAGGAAAATGTTTAATTAGTAACAGATTTGAGATGGGAAGGGAGAATTTTTCAGTATTTCATAAGATTGAGGAAACCCAAGTAAATCAGTAAGGATGCATTTTTTAATGTAGTAATGAATTTGAGCTGTGGAGATAGCTCAATCTATGAAGTGCTTGACCTGAGTTCATATCCCCAGCACCCAAGCAAAAATCCAGCTATGGCAGCACAAACCTCTGATCCTCAGGCAGGAATTTTTAGAGCTCACTGGCTGGCTAGCCAAGGTGAATTGCTGAACTCCAAGTTAAATGAGAGACCCTATCTCAAAAAGTGGGGTGGGGGGGGCAAGGGCAGGGACATGGGGACAGCCATGTGGCAGCACCCATATTTAATCCCAGCACTCAGTAGGTGGAGGTAGGTGGATCTCTGTGAGATCTAGGCCAGCCTGGTTTAAATAGTGAGTTCCAGACCACTTGGGGCTACAGGAAATCTCAAAAGACTGGAGGGAAAAAAAAAAAGGTGAAGGCCAGAGAGATGGATCAAGGGTAATAGTGCTTGCTACCAATCCTGGTGACCTGAGTTCAGTCCTTGTGAACCATGTGGTGGAAGGAAAGAACCAGTTCATGAAAAGTTCTTTGAACTCTGCAAGAGTGCCAGGCACACATGCCCCCTCGTGCCAACAAATTGGACTTTAAAATGGTAGAAAATAGCTGGGTGTGATGGCACACATCTGTAATCCCAGCACTTGAGAGGCAGAGGTATGTGGCTCTCTTGAGTTTGAGGCCAGCCTGGTCTACATAGCAAGTTCCAGGCCAGCTGGGGCTACAGGGACACCTGTCTCAAAAGGACCAAAAAATAAAGGTGGAAACTAATGAAATCCTAGTACTGACCTCTGGCCTCCATACACAGGTGCACATTCACCCCATACATACACATAAACATAACACACATGACCCACACAAATTTAACCTAAATGATTCTCCAGTTATGATATGACTTAGAACTCTTCAGCTTTATTGTAATGAAAAAAGGATAGCCATTTGGTAGAAACCATTCTTCAGATTTGGAGTTTTGAGCTATTCCTAGGATAGCATTACATAACATGATAGTCTTTTGTGAGGCTGCCTATCTTCTAGTCTACTGACACATTGGACACTTGCTAAGCTGGAAGGGTTGGTAAGCTAAGGATAGTGAAAGCATTCTGGACTAATGGTTTCAAATAGGGGTTGGAAAGATGGCTCAGTGGTAAAGAGCACTGGCTGCTCTTGCAGAGGATTCAGGTTTGGATCCCAGCACCCCATATGGCATCTAACAACCATCTATAATTCAAGTTCTAGGGAATCTTTGGCCCTCTTTATGACCTTCTTGGGCATTGCACAACATGGATACGCTTAAACACACGGAGTCAATACACTAACATTAAAAATAATAATAAATTTTAAATAATGACAAGCTTATTTAAATATTGTCATTATTTAAATATTATTTAATGACACTCCTAAATTGAACACTTGTGGGTCTTGAAAACAGCTAAGTGGGTAGGACACTTGCTGTACAAAGATGCACTAGACTACAGGTTTACTTTCAAAAGAATAGTGGATGTCAGGGAATGGGTGTTTGAATGCGTGGCTAGCATACTTGAAAAAAGCCTACCTGCAGTAAGATTATTTTTTCAGAAAACAGTTTATTTTCAGACTTGCTAAAGGAACTTCTAAGGGTAACCTTAGGGAACAAAATCATTCCATATGTCATGAAAGGAAAATGATGTTAAGGAAAATTCTAAACTCTTGAAATTTATACAAAAGTAGTGTGAAGTGCAATATTTAGAAGTCTAGGTTATTCAGAACGTTAAAGTGCAGCTAACCATCTACTCTTAAATATATCCCCTAGGAAGTGAAAGAGATTCAGACATACTTAAATACAACCATTGTTTTATAACAGCATTATTGGGCTGGGCTTGGTGGCGCATGCCTGTAATCCCAGCGTTGTGGAGGCAGAGGCAGGCAGATCACTGAATTCAAGGCCAGCCTGGTCTACATAGTAAGTTCCAGGCCAGCTGGGACTACAGGGAGACCCCGACTTAAAAAAAGACAAACCAAAAAATCCCTGCATTATTCACAATAGCCAAAAGATGGAAGTGGCTACAAAGTAGTTATTCAGGAGAAATGCTTGTTCTACATTGTTTAATATAGGAAATATAAGAGAGTAACCCAAGTATCTGTCAACATGAGTAATTTATGTGGTATACATATACAAAGGAAAATGCTCTTAAAGAGCTAGAGACAAAAGAGCACGTTAAAAATACATACTCTAGGGCCAGGTGTGGTGGCGCACACCTTTAATCCCAGCACTTGGGAGGCAGAGGCAGGTGGATCTCTGTGAGTTCAAGGCCAGCCTAGTCTACATAGTGAGTTCAGGACAGCTGGGGCTACAAGGAGACCCTGTCTCAAAAAGACCAAAAATAAGTAAATAAATAAAGTTCACTTAGCAAAGTTCCTGGAAGAGTCATGCATAGAGACAGCACACAGTTCATGGTTAGCAGGGGCTGGGAAGGAGGAGGGAATGGGCTGTTACATTTTAGGTAGTTTATTTTGGGTGATGAAAACGTCGAAATGCCAGGCATGGTGGCTCATGCTTTTAATCCCAGCACTCAGGAAGTAGAGGCAGGCAGATCTCTGAGTTCAAGGCCAGCTTGGTCTACATAGTGAGTTCCAGGCCAGCTGGGGCTACAGGGAGACCCTGTCGAAAAAAAGAAAAGAAAGAAAATGTCTGGAAACTAATAGTTGTGTGTATAGAACATTGGGAATGTACTTTACACCACTGAATCACTTAGCTGGAATGGTAGTAGCAATTTTTATGTATATCTTACCCTAACTCAAGGAGGCAAAGGAAAAGGCCTATGCAGTTGGATGAGAAATGACATTGAGTGGTTTGTACAGGCAGTTAAGAAACAAAGGACAATGGGGCAGCTTTTCTAACTGCCAATAAGATACAGGTCATCTGACTAAAATAAGAAAGATGTGTATATATGCTATTTATGAAATACAATCTAACCATACATTTAAAATGTAGGAAAAGTCCATTATATAACTTAATATAAAGTAGAATTTAAGATAAAAATTCGGTAAAGAGAAAAACAGAAGCATTGGATATTGTTACCTTTCTGTAAGTGACATAAGCAAAGGGCAGATGTATGTGAAACTCACATGACATTAGAACACAAATGCCAATGACCCACATATACATTCTTCTTAAATGGGTTATTCACACAAAGACCATGATGAAACAAAACTACAACTGTCAATTTCAAGACACCATGTAGATTGAAATTATGTTCTATGATCATAAGGTATAACAAAAGAATCAGTAATAAGGATAATTATAAAAAAGCTCTAGTGGAGCTAGGCATCACCGTGGGTGGTACTTGGGCAGAAAAAAATCACCAGTTCCAGATCAGAAACAATATGGTGACAGAGGCCTTAATCCCAGGCATCATCCTTGGCCACATAGCAAATTTTTAAAAAATTTTATTTTATTGAATTTTTGCAATTTTCATAGAATACAACTTGATGATGTTTAGATCCCCTCCCTATCCACATCTCCTCCCCACTGCCCCCTTGCCCAGTTTAATGTGCTGCAATATATGGAACCTACAGCATCTGACTTGTGTCCCCAAATGTCCTTCAGATTGGGTCCATCCGCTGGGCCCACCAAGAATCCTATCCCTGTAAGAGACTTATCTTTTCCCCTCCCAGCAGTCATCAATTGCCAAAAGTTCCTTAGGTTGGATTGGGATTTTTTTACCCACTTCCCCATGACTATACTGGGATTTTGTCTGATTTGAGCTTGCATATAGGACTTGTGCATGCTGTCACCATTGCTGTGAATTCATGAGTAACTGACCAGCTGTCTGGAATACTCTCCTTGCCCTCATTTACCCCTCTGGCTCTTTCAATCTTTCCACCTACTTCTGCAATGATCCCTGAGGATCTGCAATGAGCCCTGGGAGGCAGAGGTTTGATACAGGGATAAGCACTCTACAGACTCTTGTTCTCTGCACATCGGTCAGTTGTGGTTTTCTGGGTTAATCACCATCTGCTGTGACACCATCAGTATCTCACAGGCACTTAATCTCTGCATTTGAAGAGTTCTGGAACTCTGTAAGAAATGTTGGGCCTAAGGATGTGGCAAAAATAGGTTTCCTCTAGGATCTTTGACCTCTCTGTTCATGTTTATTTGGCTGTTTAAAACAGTGCCACATGAATTCCCTCCCATTGAGTGGGCCTTAGTTTGAATTAGACAACTATTGATTACCCCAAGATAAAAGTGCCACTACTGCACCAGTAGCATAGTTTGCTGGGCCAGTCATTGTTTTCTAGGCTTTACAGCTGGGTAGGTGTGGTGGTTTGAATGAGAATGTCCCCTACAGGTTCCAAGTGTTTGAGCATTTTGTCTCCAATTGGTGCTGCTGTTTTGGGAAGTCTTAGATGGTATGACCATGCTAGAGGAAGCATGTCATTGGGAGCAGGCTTAGAGTTCTTAAGCCTTGCCAGATCTCCAGGCGTGCTCTGCTTCCTGTACCTGCTTGAAGATGTGAGCCTCTACTTTCTGCTCCTGCTCCAGCTACCTCTGCCTCCATGCCTCCCCACCATGATGGACTCTTGCCTTTTTAGAAGCATAAGCTAAATAAACTCCTTTTATAAGTTCCCTTGGGTATGGTGTTTCACAGCAACAGAAAAGTAAGTTTCTCATACAGTAGGACCAGTGATTGGTTTTCTCCCCTGGCAGCTTGTATAGTATCTGATACCATGAGAGCTAGTCGTCTTCAGGGAGGAGGCTTCCAGGTCAATTCCAGCTCTGTTGTTCCAAAGTCCTGTGTCTGACTTATGGCCTGTCTTCAGCAATAGGGTCTTACCTTCAAGTTTGGGGAGGCAATCAAGGGCTGTTGGCAAAAGTGTTATTTTAGGTTGCCCCAGGCATTTCTTTTTAATCTTAGTCCCAGGCAGGCAGGTGAGTTCCTGGTTGCATAGTAAGACCCTATCTCAAAAAATAAGGGGAGGGGAAGATGGCTCAGCAGAGTTTTCAGCATCCACATGGCAACTAACAACTATCAGCAAAACAGTTCCAGGGGATCTGACGCCCTCTTTTTCAGCCTCTGCAAGCAGCACATGCATGTGGTGTACTTACAAACAGGCAGGCAGAACACTCATATACATAAAAATAAGTCCCCCCAAAAGTTAGAATGACAAAGGGGGAAAAAAAAAAAAACATAGGTGCCAGGTCAATCTGAGCTACATAGACATCTCAAAAGCAACAATCTCCAAATGTTGGTAAGTAACATACAACTAAAGCCATCAAAGAAAAAAAACTAAAGCCAGGCATGGTGGCTCATGCCTTTAATCCCAGCACTTGGGAGGCAGAGGCAGGCGGATCTCTGAGTTCGAGGCCAGCCTGGTCTACATAGCAAGTTCCAGGTCAGCTGGGGCTACAGGGAGACCCTGTCTCAAAAAGACAAAAGAAAAAAACCAGAATGGCAATTAGATATTTGGAACTCACTAATAAAAATACAATTCATGGTAATACAGTTACAACAGTCTTGGGAATTTGTAACTTTACATATAAGTAGGCATAAGTTACATTTCCAAATTCAGCAGGATAAAAATAGTAATAAATCACCAGGTGTGGTGATGAATGCCTATAATTCATCTACCTTGGGAGGTAGAGGCAGACAGATCTCTGCAAGATCAAGGCCAGCTGTCCACATAGTGACTTCCAGACAGCCTGGGACTAGGGAGACCCTATCAAATAAAAGTAGTAAGAATGTAATAAATGAATATTGAGTAAAAAATAAAGTTTTTTAGATGGTCTCTGTAGCCCCAGCTGGCCTGCAATTATATAGACCAGGCTGGCCTGGATCTTACAGAGATTTGCCTGCCTTTGCCTCCTCAGTGCTGGGTTTAAAGGCATGTACCACCACACCAGCTCAAAAATTCTTTATGAGTGTTATGCCTGCATGTGTGTGAGTGCACCCATGTTGTGCAGTGCCCACAGATGACAGAAGAGGCATTGGATACCCTGGTGGTTTGCTGCCATGTGGGTGCTGGGATCTAAACCTGGGTCCTCTGAAAGAGCTGCCAGTGCTCTTAACTGCTGAGCCATCTCTCCAGCCCCCCACCCCAAATTAATTCTTTATAAAAATTAAAATTGTTCAATCTCTAGAGTCTGGTGAAGAAAAAAGCAACCTCTGAATTTTATGGATAAAAGATACAGGGAGCTGGAGACAGAGGTTAAGTTGGTAAGAGTGCTTGCCTTGCATGCCTGAGGGCCTAGATTTGAATCCCAATATCAGGAAAAAAAAAAATGTGATTCCTTAAACTGCAGTACCATCACTCTCTGTAGAGGCATCTTCTGGCCCAATTCACATAATTCAGTAGGAATAGGACTTCGTAGAACTGGTGTACAATTGCAGTTAAAGCTATTGCAGTGGGTAACAGTTTTCATGTCTAACCTGAGGGGTCTCAAGACTATTAGTATCCACGGAAATGTGGCAGGCTAACCAGTTGCCTTGTACGTGGGGAAAAATGCCTGAATGCAACAAGTATACAAGAAGACACAATAGACCTAAAGCCCATTTATTTTTAAAAGGGGGTGGGGGAATGGAAAACAAAATATTTAAAGCAATAACCTAGAAAAAGTGATCCTATAGTAAACAGAAAAGTTACCAAAAAGCAGAAATAGAAATTATTCAAAGCTGGACTATAGATCCATGCAGAGTCAATTGACATAAAATATATTCTCTGGGAGGGTATAAAGAAAGGGTTTGTTTAGCTCAGTTTTGGAGACTGAATATCACACTGAGCAGCCCCAACTGCTTGGCCTCTGTGAAGGCTTTGCAGCGGCTGGCAGCCATAGCACAAGGACACAGAAGAGGGAAATGTGATGAGATACACCACCAGGGAGACGGGGGTCTGTCTATGAAGACAAGTTTCTCAAGTCCAGCACTGATTCTTCAAGGACAATGCCCCAGCCATCTAAATACCTTGCATCAGCCCCACTTCTTAAAGGTCCCACTACCACTCTACCGGGGACCAAGACTCTAGCACATCATCAAGCTTTGAAGGACAAACCACATCCAAACCAAAGTAATAATGACTTCAAACACAATTCTAGGCAAACTTCTGCCAAGACATGGAAGGCCTGGGCATGGTGGTACATGCCTTTAGTCCCAGCACTTGGCAGGCAGAGATGGGTAGATCTTTGTGATTTCAAGGCTAGCCTAATCTACATCATGAGTTCTAGGCCAGAGGCAGCCAGGGCTCCGTAGTGAGACTGAGTCTCAAAAAAAGGAGAGATGATAACTTAGGAGTTAAGTACACTGGCTGCTATTGCAGATTGCCCAGGCTTGGTTCTCAGCACATACATGGCAGCTAGCAATTGTCCACAACTCCAGTTCCAGAAGATCTGATGCCCTTTTCCTGTCTCTGTGGGCACTGCATGTCACAGATCCACTTACAGGGAAAACACTCATACACATTAAAAAATACATTTTTTTAATTAAAAGACCTGGGGGGGGGCAAGTGCTGGGTATGGAGCCCCACAGGTTTGTGCACAATAGGCAAGGACTACCAACTGAGCTACAGCCCCACCCCAATGCCTTTTATAATGCCAGTATACTTGATATCAAAATCTGACAAGGATGGTACCAAAAAAGCAAATTACAAGTCAATATTTCTTACAAATATGCTTGAAAAAAATATCCTAGATGAAATATTGACAAGGGCAAATGAAATGGCAGAAAAAGAATGCAAGACTAGGTTAACGTGAGAATATCCACATGCAACTCATATTTTAAGACAATGTATATAACCTTTTTAAAATTTTTTTAACATTTATTATATTTATGTCTCCATGTATAGAGGTCAGAACAATTGGCAGGAATTCTTTCCTTCCACAATTTGGGTTCCAGGGATCAAACTCAGGCGGTAAGCCTTGGTGGCAAGTGCCTTGATCTGCTGAGCCATCTCACTGGCCCAAATGTATTCCATCTTAAATGTGCAAAATAGCTGGCGAAATTTAAAATTCTTTTTTAAAGATTATCTCAAAGTACAACTTGGGCCGAATATATACTTTTTATTGTTATATAGAGTTTCTGTACACAGGGGCTGGTGAGATGGGTCAGTAGGTGAAGGTACTTACCAGCAAGACTGATGACCTGAATTCAAATGCCCAGGACTAACCTGGTGGAAGGAGAGAACCAACTCCCTAAGTTGTGCTTTGACCTCCACACATGCATCCTGGCATGTGTGCACACACAAAATAAATAATATATATGTGTAACAAAACTTGCTGTCTGTAGTAGTGAGAATGAGGTGTCTCCCTCAGACTTATGTCTTGGCACACTTGGCATATGGTACCCTGTTGGTGGTGCTGTTTGGGGAAGGTCTTGTGATTCCTGGGAGGTATGGCCCTGCTGGTGGAAGCATGTCACTGGGGTAGGCTTTGAGAGCTCATAACCTCAAACCCCTGCAGTTTTGCTGTCTCCTTGCTTTCTGTTTGCCCTTGGAGATGTGAGCTTTCAGCTCTCTGGTGGCTGCCTGCTGCCGCCATGCTTGCCCTGCCACTATGGACTCTACCTCTGGAACCTTAAGCCCAAATAATCTTTCTTCTGTAAGTTGCCTCGGCCATGGTATTTTATCACAGCAACAGAAAATTAATATACTGTCTTAAGTATAAAATGAAGCCGCAATACATTCACAATTTTGTGTAAACATCACTAGTATTCAAGCTTTCTTCACCACATGCAGAAATTCTGTACCCAATAAGCAGTAATTCCCTTTTCATCCCTATTCAGCCAAGTAGAGCCTCTAATACATTCCATCCCTCTCCTTCCCTTTCCTCCTTTCTCCTATACTCCCTCTTCCTTTCCCCCTCCCTCTCCTTTCCCCCTCCTCTCCTCACTTTTTATTTTTTGTATAGCTTTAAGTTATCTAGTGTCATTTTATTTCAGCCTTGAGGGCTCTATAGTAGGGCAGGTGTACAAGTATCAAACATCTTTAGCTTTAAACATTTTTTTTATTTTATGAGCATATTGCCTGCATGTATGTAAGTTCACCTATGTCATTCAATGCCCGGAGAGGTCAGAATAGGGTGTCAGATCCCCTGAAACTTGAATTAGGGACAATCGCTAGCTGCCATGTGGGTGCTGGGAACCAAACCCTTGTCCTCTTCAAGAGCAGCCAGTGCTATTAACCCGAGTCCAGCCCCATCTTTAGCCTTTTTTTTTTTTTTTCTTTTTGGAGACAGGGTCTCCCTGTAGCCCCAGCTGGCCTGGAACGCACTATGTAGATGAGACTGGCCTTGAACTCTGAGATTCGACTGCCTCTGCCTCCCAAGTGCTGAGTGCTGGGATTAAAGGCATGTACCACCACACTCTTAGCTTTAAAAAAAAAAAAAAAAAAGATTTATCGGGGCTGGAGAGATGGCTCAGTGGCTAAGAACACTGGTTGTTCTTGCAGAAGACCTGGGTTTGAATCCCAGCACCCACATGGCAGCTAACAGGTGTCCATAACTCCAGTCCCAGGGGATCTGACAGTCTCTTCTGACCTCTGCAGGCATTGCATGACATGGGTGCACTTACCTACACGCAGGCAATACATGCATACACATAAAATATTTATCTATTTAATGTGTTTGTTTTCCCTGCATGTATGTAATTGCATCTGTGTCATTCAGTGTCCATGGAAGCCATAAGAGGGCATCAGGCCCCCTGGAACTGTAGTTACGGACAGTTGTTAGCTGCCATACGGGTGCTGGGAACCGAACTCTGATCCTATTCAAGAGCAGCCAATGCTCTTAACTGCTGAACCATTTCACTAGCCCCACCTTCAGCTTATTTTCCAGGGCATATCTTAATTCTTCCTTTATTCTGGAAGAACAGTTTTGCTGGATATAGAATTCTTCACCATTTTTTTTCCCCTTTAATACCCTAAATTTGTTACCCTAGTTCCTTCTGGCCAGGATCAGAAATTATGTATTCATGTCACTGAAGATCCCTTTACCCAAATCACTTTTTCTGCTTTAAGGAATATTTTTCTGGAGGAGCTGTGTGCGGTGGCTCACACCTTAAATCCCAGCACTTGGGAGGCAGAGGCAGGCGGATCTCTCTGAGTTCGAGGCCAGCCTGGTCTACATAGTGAGCACCAGGCCAGCTGGGACTACAGGGAGACCCTGTCTCAAAAAAAAGAAAATCAAATCGTTTTGTTCTAGTGCGTCAATTGTCATGTGCCCCAGTATGGGAAGGAGCCTTTATGTTGTGAATTTTTTGAGCTTGAATGAGTCTTTTCAGTTGGAAAATTTTCAGGCATTATTTCTGCAAATACTGTCTCTGCCTTTTTCTCTTCTTTTGGGACTACCATAATGTGTACTGAACTTGATGGTTTCCCACTCTTAGGCTGGGTCGGCTTTTCTTCATTCCTTGTCTTTTATGCAAAATACTTGAGGATAGAAAACAGTGGGAAAAGTTCAAGTTTTTGAAGTTTTTTCTTCTGCCTTTTTAAAAAAAAATTTTTATTTGTTATTTTATGTGTATGAGTGTTATTGCCTGCATGTATGTGAGTGCACCCATGTTGTGCATTGCCGTGGAGGTCAGAAGAGGGTTTCAGATTCCCCTGGAACTGGAGTTAAGGACAGTTCGTAGCCGCCATGTGTGTGCTGGGAATCGAACCCGGGTCCTCTGTAAGAGCAGACAGTGCTCTCAACGGCTGAGCCATCTCTCCGGCCCCTCTTCTGCCTCTTAAAATGGGGTCTTCATTATAATGCTGTCAGCTAGACCTGTCTGTATTCATGGATTCTAGTGATCTTCCTGCCTCAGCTTCTCCAGTGTGGGGAGCACTGGTGTGGTTTCTTCTTGCTTAATTCAGCATTTGCTCAGTTGCTATAAACTTTGTTTCCCAGAATCTCCAACAAACTGGATATTAACAATTTCTGGCTTTTTCCGGATTTGTTGGCTGGATGGGTGTTTGAACTATCTGCTCCACCACTTTACTGGTACCATTCTATAGATACATTCAAAATTATAATGGGTGCAAGAAAATTTTCTTAGCTGAAAACTATTTCTGTGCTGTAGTTTAAACTTGTATTCCTGAAATAGCTCAGTGACGTCAGGGGGAGGGAAGAATTAATTCTGTTTATCTAGCAAGGAAAGAATCATGGTCAAACAATTTGGAAAGAACATATGAAAGGCCAAAAACTTGGATGGAAATCTTTTATTTCCCATTGTAATCTTCTCTTTTTTTCTTATTGGCAATACAGATTGGCCCTTAAAGAGCAACTATCACTAAATTAAAATGAGGAAAATAGGGCCAATGTGATGGCTCAGCAGGTAAAGGTGCTTCCTGCCAAACTGACAGACCAAGTTCTACTCCTGGGACCCACATGGTGGAAAGAGAGAACCGGCTTCCAATTTCCACAAGTTGTTAATCTCCATATTCACCATGGCACTTACATGTCCCACCAAAACAAGTAAGTGTAAAACTAAATGTTGTACAGCAGGGCGTGGTGGCGCACACCTTTAATTCCAGCACTTGGGAGGCAGAGGCAGGCAGATCTCTGTGAGTTCCAGGCCGGCCTGGTCTACATAGTGAAGTTCCAGGACAGCTGGGGCTACAGGGAGACCCTGTCTCAACAAGACTGAAAAAAAAAAAAAAACAAAAAAAACCCCACCACCACCAACAAAAAAACCTAAATGTTGTGTGGTGGATTTTTTTTCATAGTTGTTCCCATAACCAGTTATGGGATTAGAGGCTGGAGAGAAGGTGGGACTAGTACTGTCTGGAATTGAACATGAAATTCCAAGACAAACACTTGGAAATGTACAAGGATGCTAACCTAATGCCCAGGAGCTGGACAACAGCGATGTGCTTAGTGGTTTTGACAGAAGATATGGAAACTGGGGCAGGGAAGCAGGGAAGGCCGGGTTACAGCCTGCCTTGGGTAGCAGCAGGGAGCACTTCGAATTGGAAAGCGATGTTTTGGAGTAAACTGTTTAAAAACAAAATAAAGTGTGTGGGCTGATGGTACAGAACAGTAGTTTCGGTGCCCTTAAACTGAATGATTTTATTGCCAGATCCTGAGGGGATGTCAGAGGAGCCAGTACTTCTGTTGTTTGAGCACCTGGGACAGAGAGACACATTGCAGATCTGAACTATCTGGCTCACTTTGTTTCCAGTGATGCCCACCATATGAGAGGTAAAGTGGCAGACAGTGAGCCAACACTGCTCTACTGAGCCCAAAAGTGGGAACAGGGGATAAAATAACCATTATGTTCTTGCTTTGAAACAGGATCAACTAAGTAGCCCAGGCAGTTCTTCACTCACCCTGCCTCTGCCAGCCAAGTGCTGAGATTTGTATGCAGTCTCCCACAGTGTCCCCACATCTGGCCTGGAATTGGCCAATGAATAAACAGATAATGAAACAGAACATGGAGCCCCAAAATAGGCCCCCACACTATAATCAAACTTGTCTCTGGCAAAAGAACAAAGGCAGCATCATAGCTGTGACCAAATACCTGACAAAACCAAAGGAGGAGCTGGGCGTGGTGGCGCACACCTGTAGTCCCAGCACTCGGGAGGCAGAGGCAGGCAGATCTCTGTGAGTTCAAGGCCTGCCTGGTCTACATAGTTCCAGGGGATATATCACAGTGAAAGATTTATCGTCCTCTTTTTTTTTTAAAAAAAAAAAAAAAAAAAAAAAAAAAAAAAAAAAAAAAAAAAACAAAGGAGGGAAGACTCAGCAGTTTCAGGGGTTTCTTTCTCTTTAATTCTGTCCATGCTGTCAGCTATGGGAGGCAGGACTTCTGCCTTCCTCTTCCCTGGAAATGTTTTCACAGAACATACGCTTTCCTTTTGTGGTGTGTTTTCCTACTGTGGGGCCTCTCCACCACACAATGCACTGGCAGAACGAGGCTTTTCTTTAGATTTTTTTTTCTTTTGGCTTTTATTTTATTTATTTTATGTGTATAAGTATTCCCTCCATGTATGTAAGCGCACTCGTGTTGTGCAATGACCATGGCGGTCAGAAGGGGGCATCAGATCCCCTGGAACTGGAGTTACAGATGGCTGTTAATCACCATGTGGGTGTTGGGAACCCAGATCGTCTGCAAGAGCAGACAGTGCTCTTATATACTGAGCCATCCCTCCAGCCCTTGAAACTGCCTTTTCCACAAATGGTTCTGAACAGCTGGACATTTACGTTCAAAAGAAGGAATCTGCATACAGACTTTAACATTCTTTACACAAATTAAACTGGATCGAGGGTAGACCTGGCTTTGGTAGGCTAAGGCTGAGATCCTAGCAGACAGCCTGAGAGGTGGGCTCTGATCTCCATCAGTGTAGCAGTTGTGATCTCAGCACACTGCCAGAGAGTGCTGAGAACACAGCAGAACAACTGAGAGTCCCAAAATTGCCCCCCCTCCCTTAGGGAATTTCCCAGATATTCTCTGAGTTTCTGCTAATAGGGGTCCAAACTTTAGAAAGAAGCCTGAGTGTACCTGACTGGAACTTGACTTGGGCTTC